>NW_011494904.1:1354164-1379226 GCF_000754665.1 Bison bison bison | reverse complement strand
GAGAGTGAAAAAGTTGGCTTAAAGCTCAACATTCAGAAAACGAAGATCATGGCATCTGGTCCCATCACATCATGGGAAATAGATGGGGAAACAGTGGAAACAGTGTCAGACTTTATTTTTTTGAGCTCCAAAATCACTGCAGATGGTGATTGCAGCCATGAAATTAAAAGACACTTACTCTTTGGAAGGAAAGCTATGACCAACATAGATAGCATATTCAAAAGCAGAGACATTACTTTGTCAACAAAGGTCCATCTAGTCAAGGCTATGGTTTTTCCTGTGGTCATGTATGGATGTGAGAGTTGGACTGTGAAGAAAGCTGAGCACCGAAGAATTGATGCTTTTGAACTGTGGTGTTGGAGAAGACTCTTGAGAGTCCCTTGGACTGCAAGGAGATCCAACCAGTCCATTCTAAAGGAGATCAGTCCTGGGGGTTCATTGGAAGGACTGATGCTAAAGCTGAAACTCCAGTACTTTGGCCACCTCATGCAAAGAGTTGACTCACTGGAAAAGACTCTGATGCTTGGGGGGGTTGGGGGCAGGAGGAGAAGGGGACGACAGAGGATGAGATGGCTGGATGGCATCACCGACTCAATGGACATGAGTTTAAGTGGACTCCGGGAGTTGGTGATGGACAGGGAGGCCTGGCGTGCTGCATTTCATGGGGTTGCAAAGAGTTGGACATGACTGAGCGACTGAACTGAACTGAACTGAACTGATGAAGCCAAGAGCCATGCCCAAGGCTGATGAGTCATAGTAAAAAGTTCTGACAAAACATGACTCACTGGAGGAGGGAATGGCACCAACTCCAGTATTCTTGCCATGAGAACCCCATAAGCAGTATGAAAGGCAAAAAGATGACACCAGAAGATGAGCCCCCCAAGTCTCAAGGTGTCCATTGTGCTCCTGAGGAAGAGTGGAGGACAATTATGAATAGCTGCAGAAAGAATGAAGCAGCTGAGCCAAAACAAAATGACACTCAGTTGTGGATGTATCTGGTGATGAAAGTAAAGTCCAGTGCTGTAAAGAGCAATATTGCATAGGAACCTGGAATGTTAGGTCCATGAATCAAGGTAAATTGTAAATTGCTCAAGCAGGAGATGCAAGAGTGAACATCGGCATCTTAGGAATCAGTGAACTAAAATGGACGGGAATGGACAAATTAAATTCAGATGACCATTGTATTTACTACTGTGGGCAAGAATCCCTTAATAGAAATGGAGTAGTCCTCATAGTCAACAAAAGAGTCCAAAATGCAGTACTTGGGTGTAATCTCAAAAAGGAAAGAATGATCTTGATTTGTTTCCAAGGAAAATCATTCAGCATCACAGTAATCCAAGTCTGTCCCCCAAACACTGATGCCAAAAAAGCTGAAGTTGAAAGATTCTATGAAGACCTACAAGACCTTCTAGAACTAACACCAAAAAAAGATGTCTGTTTCATCACAGGGGATTAGAATGCAAAAGTAGGAAGTCAAGCAATAACTGGAGTAACAGGCATTTTTGGGCTTGGAGTACAGAATGAAGCAGGGCAAATGCTAACAGAATTTTGTCAAGAGAATACACTGGTCATAGCAAACCCTCTTGCAACAACATGAGAGACCATTCTACACATGGACATCACCAAATGGTCAATATTGAAATCAGGATGATTATATTCTTTGCAACTGAAGATGGAAAAGCTTTATACAGTCAACAAAAACAAGACCTAGAGCTAACTGTGGCTCAGATCATCAGCTCCTTATTGCAAAATTCAGACTTAAATTGAAGAAAGTAGGGAAATCACTAGGCCATTCAGGTATAAACCTAAATAAAATCCATTATGATTATACAGTAAAGGTGAATAGATTCAAGGGATTAGATCTGATAGACAGAGTGCCTGAAGAAATACGGACAGAGGTTTATAACATTGTACAGAAGACAGTGATCAAAATCACCTCAAAGAAAAAGAAAGACAAGAAGACAAAGTGGTTGTCTGAGGAGGCTTTACAAACAGCTGAGAAAAGAAAAGAATGGAAAGGCAAGCAAGAAAGGGAAAGACATATTTAACTGAATGCAGAGTTCCAGAGAATAGCAAGGAGAGATAAAAAGGCCTTCTTAAATAAACAATACAAAGAAGTAGAAGAAAACAACAGAATAGGAAAGACCAAAGATCTCTTCAGGGAAATTGGAGTTATCAAGGGAATATTTCATGCAAGAGTGGGCATGAGAAAAGACAGAAATGGTAAGGATCTAACAAAAACAGAAGGGATTAAGAAAAGATGAAGAAAAATACACAGAGCTATACTAAAATCGTCTTAATGACCCAGATAACCAAGATGGTGTGGTCATTTCCCTAGAGCCAGTCATCCTGGAGTGTGAAGTCAAATGGGCCTTAGGAAGCATTACTATGAACAAAGCTAGTGGAGGTTGATGGAATTCCAGCTGAGCTATTTAAAATTCTAAAAACTGACGCTGTTCAAGTGCTGTACTCAGTGTGCCAGCAAACGTGGAAAACTCAGTAGTGGCCAAGGACTGGAAAAGGTCAGTTTTCTTTCCAATCCTAAATGCCAAAAGATGTTCAAATTACTGTACAATTGCTCTCATTTCACATGCTAGTAAGGTTATCCTCAAAATCCTTCAAGCTAGGCTCCAGCAGTACATGAACTGAGAACTTCCAGATGTACAATCTGGATTTAGAAAAGGCAGAGAAACCAGAGATCATATTTGCCAGTATTCACTGGATCATAGAGAAAGTGAGGAAATTCCAGAAAAATATCTGCTTCATTGACTACACTAAATGCTGGGTTGGATGAATCCCAAGCTATAATCAAGATTGCTAGGAGAAGTATCAACAACTTCAGATATGCAGATGACACTACTCTAATGGCAGAAAGTGAAGAGGACTAAAGAACCTCTTGATGAGTATGAAAGAAGAGAGTGAAAAGGCTGGCTTAAAACTCAACATTCAAAAAACTTAGGTCAGGGCATCTGGTTCCATTATTTCATGGCAAATATAATGCGGAAAAGTGGAAGCAGTGACAGATTTTATTTTCTTGGGCTCCAGAATCACTGCAGACAGTGACTGCAACCATAAAATCAAAGGATGATTGCTCCTTGGAAAGAAAGCTATGGCAAGCCTAGACAACATATTATAAAGCAGAGACATCACTTTGCTGCCACAGGTTTGTAAAGTCAAAGCTATGATTTTTTTCAGTATGCATGTAGGGATGTGACAGTTGGTCTGTAAAGAAAGCTGAACACTGAAGATGATGCTTTTGAATTATCATGCTGGAGAAGACTCTTGAGAGTCCCTAGGACAGCAAGGAGATCAAACCATTCAATCATAAAGGGAAGCAAGCCTGAATATTCATTGGAAGGACTGATGCTGAGGCTGAAGCTCCAATACTTTGGCCACCTGGTGTGAGGAGTCAGGTCACTGGAAAAGACCCTGATGCTGGGAAAGACTGAGGTCAGGAGGAGAAGGCAGAAACAGAGGAAGAGATGGTTGGATGGCATCACTGACTCAATGGACGTGAGTTTGAGCAAATTTCAGGAGACAGTGAACGATAAGGGAGCCCTGTGTGTTGCAGTCCATGGGGTTGCAGAGAGTCAGAAACAACTTAGCGACTGAACAACAACAAAAGTAGGCAATAAACCAGGTTTCTCATTATTGGAGGAAGAGGGAAGGCTAAAACAAAATCCATGGTGTTGGCCTGAAATCAGCATCAGTATAAATTCCTTGACTTTGATATATACAAGCAGAGAGATGGGTACCAAAATACAAGTGTATCCTCAGAGTTACATGGGTAAATTATATAAAGTGTTACAAATATTAAAGTAGCAAAGGGTTAAATAAAGGTCAGTGGACTTGACAGCCTCAGTAACCTTCCCTTCTACTCTGAGTGATGCTAGGATGAATGGATCTGTGAAGAGAAGCTTCTGTGAGTCGGGTTCATCTTGGAAGAGTGCCTGAAACCAGAGAATCCCTCTGAGAGCCGCAGTGACCAGTCTCTTTTCACGGTTCTTCAGGCCAGTAGGAGGCGATGATGGTGAGAAACCCAATGGGGTTTGGAGTGAGGTTGTCTATTGTCTATCTAACATTCCCTCTCCCCATCTACCCTTAACATAAGCCCACTTTTGTTCAGAAGCCCGTCCTCCCCACTGCAGCCCAAGGAGGTAGCAGATCGTACCTCCAGTTCCAAGGGCCTGATTGGTACCAGGGGTATCATGTTTATTTAACAAATATAGAGGCCAAGCCTTGATTATGGGCCAAGCCTTATTTTAGTTGCGTAAGAAAGTTCCAGATTCCTTACACAATGAAGTTGATGTCATAGTGTATGTGGAAAGAAATGCACAAACAACAGAACAAAACACATGGTGATGAAAACTAAGGAGAATGGGGCCTCGGCAGGGCCAAAGGGGAGTGCAGGAAGACAGTGCTGGGGAGTAGTTGTTATTGAAAGGGTGTTTGGGGAAGGGCTTGATGACGTCTTACACTCTCCTTCCCTTGTCTTGCTTTAAAATGACGTCAGTTCTGCTAATAAAACCAGGGGGAAGTCTACTGGGGAAACTGTAGAAAATGTTTCCTCACAACAAACGCAAGAAGAGGCACTCTCTCCTTCCTCTGGATGTTGTAATTGGATGTGATGCCAGGAAGTGCAGCAGAAATCTTGTTCCAGTTTGACAATACCAAGAATGGCAGGGTGAAGAGAGAGAGAACAAAATTCGAACCTTGATTATTCTTCTGAGCCACAGAATTAACTAACCCTGAAGTCTTATCTGTGTCTGTGCTTTTTGTAATGTGAAGTAGTAATTTTTCATATTGTGTATGCCAGTTTAAATCAGGGTTTCTTTTACTTGCAGTTGAAGTCATCCTAACTGATACAGAATGGATTCTGCTAGCTCTAATTAACTGCAATAAACCAGTCTGCAAAATTTTAAGTAGAGAGGGGTAGGAAATTGTGACATTGCCTATAACATGGGCATTTTTTCTTGCACACAATCTCCGATGTAAGTTTGTTAGAGTTTGAAACAGTTGGCTAGAAAAAAGACTTCCTGTTAGAGCTTTCTTGCCCAAGACAATGGCATGAGGGAATCCAGACACCATTCTTGGAAACCTCATATTCAGGGAATCATAGTCCACCTACCCTAATTTCCAACCAAGTACGGATAAGAGCTGCAGACATGGAGGAGTACATAGAAGTGGGCGAAGACTAGTCCAGAATAAATGAATGATGGAGTAGCAGTGATGGTGGTTAAGTGGGAAAGTGACCACACAGGGTTTGGAGTGAGCCTTTCAAAAATTCCCATTGTAACTGAGAGCTGGTAAGAACTACTGTCTCTCATTACATTGCCACAAGTTGCTGCCCATGGTGGGCAGAGTAACAGACTCTACTTTTGTCCAAGATGTCTACATCTGAACCCCTGGAACCTGTGAGAATCTATGCTATGTGAACAAAAAAAAAATTTCTGCTGATGTGATTGTCAGTTCAGTCGCTCAGTCGTGTCTGACTCTTTGCGAGCCCATGAACCACAGCACACCAGGCCTCCCTGTCCATCACCAACTCATGGAACTTGCTCAAACTCATGTCTGTCAAGTCAGTGATGCCATCCAACCATCTCATCCTCTGTCGTCACCTTCTCCTCTTGCCTTCAATCTTTCCCAGCATCAGGGTCTTTTCCAATGAGTCCGTTCTTTACATCAGGTGGCCAAAGTATTGGAGTTTCATCTTCAGCATCTGTCCTTCCAATGAATATTCAGGACTGATTTCCTTT
This sequence comes from Bison bison bison, assembly GCF_000754665.1. Taxonomy (NCBI): domain Eukaryota; kingdom Metazoa; phylum Chordata; class Mammalia; order Artiodactyla; family Bovidae; genus Bison; species Bison bison. The sequence goes on along the minus strand of NW_011494904.1, from coordinate 1,373,470 downwards.
AGGATTGACAGGTTGGATCTCCTTGCAGTCGAAGAGACTCTCAAGAGTCTTCTCCAACACCACATTCAAAAGCATCAATCCTTCGGCACTCAGCTTTGTTTATAGTCCAACTCTCACATCCATACATGACTATGGAAAAACCATAGCTTTGACTAGACAGACCTTTGTCGGCTAAGTAATGTCTCTGCTTTTTAATATGCTGTCTAGGTTGGTCATAGCTTTTCTTCTAAGAAGCAAGCATGTTTTAATTTCATGGCTGCAGTCACCATCTGTAGTGATTTTGGAGCCCAAGAAAATAAAGTTTCTCACTGTTTCCATTGTTTCCCCATCTATTTCCCATGAAGTAATGAGACCGGATGTCATGATCTTCGTTTTCTGAATGTTGAGCTTTAAGGCAACTTTTTCACTCTCCTTTTTCACTTTCATCAAGAGGCTCTTTAGTTCTTCTTCACTTTCTGCCATAAGAGTGGTGTCATCTGCATATCTGAGGTTATTGATATTTCTTCTGGCAATCTTGATTCCAGCTTGTGCTTCATCCAGCCTGGCATTTTGCGTGATGTACTCTGCATATAAGTTAAATAAGCAGGGTGACAATATACAGCCTTGACGTACTCCTTTTTCTACTTGGAACCAGTCTGTTGTTCCATATCCAGTTTGAACTGTTACTTCCTGACCTGCATACAGATTTATCAGGAGGCAGGTCAGGTGGTCTGGTATTTCCATCTCTTCCAGAATTTTCCACAATCTGTTGTGATCCACACAGTCAAAGGCTTTGGCATAGTCAATAAAGCAGAAGCAGATGTTTTTCTGGAACTCTTTTGCTTTTTTGATGATCCAACAGAAGTTGACAATTTGATCTCTGGTTCCTCTGCCTCTTCTAAATCCAGCTTGAATGTCTAGAAGTTCACGGTTCATGTGGAAGCCTGGCTTGGAGAAGTTTGAGCATTACTTTGTTGGTGTGTGAGATGAGTGCAATTGAGCATTCTTTGGCATTGCCTTTCTTCGGGATTGGAATGAAAACTATCTTTTTCCAGTCCTGTGGTCACTGCTGAGTTTTCCAAATTTGCTGCCATATTGAGCGCAGCACTTTAACAGCATAGACTTTTAGGATTTGAAATGGCTCAACTGGAATTCCATCACCTCCATTAGCTTTGTTTGTAGTAATGCTTCCTAAGACCCACTTGACTTCGCATTCTAGCATGTTTCATTCCAGCATGGCTTATAGGTGAGTGAAACTACCTGGGTCATTAATTGTACCACCTCTTCTTAATATCTTCTGCTTCTATTAGGTCCATACCACTTCTGTCTTTTTTGTGCCCATCTTTGCATGAAATGTTCCCTTGGTATCTCTAATTTTCTTGAAGAGGTCTCTAGAGTTTCCCAGTCTATTGTTTTCCTCTATTTCTTTGCATTGATCACCGAGGAAATCTTTCTTATCTCTCCTTGCTATTCTTTGGAACTCTGCATTCAAATGGGTATATCTTTCCTTTTCTCCTATGCCTTTAGCCTCTCTTCTTTTCTCAGCTATTTGTAAGGCCTTCTCAGACAACCATATTGCCTTTTTTCATTTCCTTTCCCTGGGGTTGTTCTTGATAACTGCCTCCTCTACAATGTCACAGATCCCCATCTATAGTTCTTCTGGTGCTCTATCAGATCTAATCCCTTGAATCTATTTGTCATTTCCATTGTATAATCATAAGGAATTTAATTTAGATCGTACCGGAATGCTCTAGTGGTCTTCCCTACTTTCTTCAATTTAAGTCTGAATTTTGCACTAAGGAGTCTATGATCTGAGCCACAGTCAGCTTTAGGTCTTGTTTTTGTTAACTGTATAGAGCTTCTCCATCTTCAGTTGCAAAGAATATAATCAATCTGATTTCAGTGTTGACCATCTCGTGATGTCCATGTGTAGAGTCTTCTCTTGTGTTGTTGGAAGAGGGTATTTGCTATGACCAGTTTTCCTCTTGGCAAAACTCTGTTAACACCTTCCCTGCTTCATTTTCTACTCCAAGGCCAAATTTGCCTATTACACCAGGTATTTCTTGACTTCCTACTTTTGCATTCCAGTTCCCTATAATGAAAAGGACATCTTCTTCTTCTTCTTCTTTTTTTTTTTGGTGTTAGTTCTAGAAGGTCTTGTAGGTCTTCATAGAACCATTCAACTTCAGCTTCTTCAGCATTACTAGTTGGGGCATAGACTTGGGTTACTGTGATATTGAATGGTTTGCCTTGGAAAGGAACAGAGATCATTCTGTCATTCTTGAGACTGTACCCAAGTACTGCATTTTGGACTCTTCTGTTGACTATAAGGGCTATTCCATTTCTTCTAAGGTATTCTTGCCTGCGGTAGTAAATATAATGGTCATCTGAGTTAAATTCATCCATTCCAATTCATTTTAGTTCACTGATTCATAAAATGTTGATGTTCACTCTTGCCATCTCCTGTTTGATTACTTCCAGCTTACCTTGATTCATGGACCTAACATTCCAGGTTCCTGTGCAATATTGTTCTGTACAGCATCAGACTTTACTTCCATCACCAGTCATATCCACAACTAGGAGTTGTTTTTGCTTTGGTTCTGTCTCTACATTCTTTCTGGAGTTTTTTCTCCAATGATGTGGAGCAAACTGGGCACCTACCAACCAGTGGAGTTCATCTTTCAGTGTCATATCTTTTTGCCTTTTCACACTGTTCATGGGGCTCTCAAGGCAAGAATCCTGAAGTGGTTTGCCATTCCCTTCTTCAGCAGACCACATTTTGTCAGAACTCTCCACCATGACCCATTCGTCTTGGTTGGCCCTACCTGGCACGGCTCATAGTTTCATTGTTAGACAAGCTGTGGTCCATGGGATCAGTTTGACTAGTTTTCTGTGATTGTGGTTTTCATTCTGTCTGCACACTGAGAGATAGGTATAAGAGGCTTATGGAAGCTTCCTGATGGGAGAGACTGACTGTGGGGGAAATTAGGTCTTGTTCTGATGGGCAGGGTCATGCTCAGTAAATCTTTAATCCAATTTTCTGTTAATGGGCCGGGCTGTGTTCCCTCCCGTTGTTTGACCTGAGACCAAACTATGGTGGAGGTAATGAAGATGATCAAGTCCTTCTTCCAAAGTCCTGGGGCTTCCCTGGTGACTCAGATGGTAAAGCGTCTGCCTGCAGTGCAGGAGACCTGGGTTTGATCCCTGGGTTGGGAAGATCCCCTGGAGAAGGAAATGGCAACCCACTCCAGTACTCTTGCCTGGAAAATTCCATGGACTGAGGAGCCTGGTAGGCTACAGTCCATACGGTTGCAAAGAGTCGGACACGACTGAGTGACTTCACTTTCACTTTCTAAAGTCCTGTGCATGCACTGCTGCACTCAATGCCCCCAACCCTGCATCAGGCCACTGCTGACCCACAACTCCAGTGGAGACTCCTGGACACACACGGGCAAGTCTGGGTCAGTCTCTTGTGGGGTCACTGCTCCTTACTCCTGGGTTCTGGTGCACACAAGGCTGTTTGTGCCCTCCAAGAGTCTGTTTCCACTGGCTTGTGTAAGTTCTGGCGGCTCTATGGTGGGTTAATGATGACCTCCTCCAAGAAGGCTTATGCCATACCCATGACTGCTGCACCCAGTGTCCCTGTCCCTGCGCAGGTCACTGCTGACCCTTACCTCCACAGGAGACACTCAAACACTCAAAGGCAGGCCTTGCTCAGTCTTTGGGGTCTCCTGGTGTGCACAAGGTTTTGTTTGAGCCTTCTGAGCATCTCTGGCAGGTATGGGGTTTGATTCTAAATGCGATTTCACCCCTCCTACCATCTTGCTGGGGATTCTCCTTTGCCCTTGTATGTGGGGTATCTTTTTTGTGTGTGTGTGTGGGATCCAACATTCTCCTGTCAATGGTTGTTCAGCAGCCAATTGTAATTTTGGAGTTCTCACAGGAGAAGATGAGCACATGTCCTTCTACTCCTCCATCTTGATTAGGACAGTCAGATGTGATTGATTGCAGATGTAATAAAAATGTGATTGCAGATGCAATAAAAATTATGGAGATGGGAGATTATCCTGGATGATCTGGGTGCACATGTGCTAAATCACTTCAGTCATGTCCGACTGCCACTCTATGGACTGTAGCCTGCCATCCTCCTCCGTCCATGGGATTCTCCAGGCAAGAATACTGAAGTGGGTTGCCATGTCCTTCTCAGATTATCAGGGTGGATCCAATCTCATCCCATGGACATTAAAGAGTGGAAATTTTCCAGCTGGGGAAATTTCAGCTGGGAAAAAATTTCCAGTGGGAAATTTTCCAGAGAAATGTGATGGATGAAAATGCAGAGTGGAGTCTAACTCTGAGAGGGATTCAACCCATCTTGCTGGCTTTGACGATGGAGGAAGGGAGCCAGGAGCTAAGACATGTGGGTGGCCTCTAGAAGCTGGGAATGGCCCTTAGCTGACAGTCAGCAAGGCCACAAGGATGTCATTCCTATAGCAGTGAGGAACTGAATTCTGCCAACAGTCTGAATGAGCTGGAAAACAGTCTCCCCTGGAGGCGCCAATAAATGAGCACAGCTCTGCTGACACCTCGATTGAATCTGGAGCCCCATGTCAAGCTTCTGACCCACAGAACTGTGAGATAATAAAAGTGTGTGGCTGTGAGCTTCTAAGTGTGTGGTCATTTGTTTTTGTCATCACAGCAATAGGAAATGAATACAGCCAGTGAGTAGAGAGCTGGGTCCTGGCTGGATGAGCATGGACTGAACCACTGGGGCTTGTGGAGGGAGAGGGAAGTGCAACTTTGCAGCAGTCCAGGTGAGCCAGAAGCAGGGGGGTCAGTCTGAGTGCTGGGGTAGAGAAGAATGGAAGGTGCTAATGACAGAGCAGGTATCTAGTCTGTGTAACAAACTACCCCCAAACCTAGTGGCTGCAAACACCAGCTGTTGCCTGTGGGTCAGTGGTTAGCATGGTCAGCTCCTTGGTCCTCCTGCTCAGGTCAGCTGCATCCTCCTGCACTGCTGGGTAGTTGCTGGTCAGTGAGGTGGCTGCCTCTGGGGTTGACTTGCTTGCTGGGGTGATGACGGGACTGGCCATGTGTTTCTGACCATCCAGCAGATTAACACAGACTTGCTCACAGGGTCACTGGCAGAGGTCTTGAGAGCAGCAAGAGCCACTTTTCCAGGCTCTGCTTATGTCGTATTTTTCCTGTCTCACTGGCCTGAGGGAGTCACATGCTTGGCCCAGAGTCAGCATATTAGTCTGCTCAGGCTGCCTCCACAAAGCACCTCAGACTGGGTGCTTTCAAGACAGAAATGTGTGTTCTCACAGTTTGGGAACCTGCACCTTCAAGGTCAAGGTGCTGGCAGGCTTGGTCTCTTCTGAGGCCTCTCTCCTTGGCTTGCAGGTGGCCTCTTCACTTGGTCTTTTCTCTGCCTGTGCTCCCCTGGGGTCCTTTCTTCAGAAAAGGAAACCAATCAGTTTGGATCAGGGCACCACCTTAACATAATCATTTTAACTCAGTCACCTCTAGAGGCCTGATCTCCCAATATGATTACATTCTAGGTATTGAGGTTTGGAAAAGACACAATTCAACTTGTAACAGTCAATATGGCAGGAGACTGCTCAGAAACAAGGCTAGTGGGAGGCTTGAACAGATGGGGGGCACAGGAATTAACTCTTAACAATCTATCACAGGTTACCGAAATGTGGGTGAGAAACAGAAAACTCACAGTATTTCCCAGGGTCAGTTTTGTTTATGATAACAGTGTTTTAGAGAAGGTGGTCTGCAAACTATGGCTGGGGGCTAAATCTGGCCCCCTCAATCTTTTTTTATTGGAATATAATTGCTTACAATGCTGTGCTAGTCTCTGCTCTAGAGCAGTGTGAGTCAGCTACATGTATACACATATCCCCTCCTCCTTAAACTTCCCATTCCAAATTATTTTTGTAAATAAAGTTTTATTGTAAACCGACCACACTCACTCATTTGTGTCTAGTCTGTGTTGTAACTGGCTTCCTGCTACAAGGGCTGAGTAAGTAGCTGTGATAGAGACTGTGGGTGCTCAGTTGCCAAGTCGTGTCCTATTCTTTGCAACCCCATGAACTGTAGCCCACCAGGCTCTTTTTGCCCATGGAATTTTCCAGGTAAGAATACTGGAGTGGGTTGCCATTTCCTTCTCCAGGATAGACACTGTACGCCCTGCTAACTTTTAACATATTCGCCACCTGCCCTTTCACAGAGCATGCTTGCTGACTTGATTGTTGGAGAATTCTGAGAAAACCATGAGTTGAGTGGAAGGGTGAGAGAACCAGATAACCAACCAGCAGTCCAAGGAAGGTGAAGGCACAATTTCTGTTGCTGACTTCTGATGAACGAATTACCAGAGAAGCAACAGGTCTGGAACTGTTACAAGGAGAGGTTGGCAGGAAGGCTTTCTTGGAGCAGTTTCACACAGCCTCGGCCACCCACCCATCTGCTGCCCACATGCTGTCGTCCTTTCAAGTGTCATCTAGAGATGTCTACTTGTCAACCGCAGGAACAAAGCAGGAGCCTTGGCCTTGACAGGGATTTCCCCTCCTGTGATATTTCACACTAAGCCTCATTCACACCCAATGTGAAGGCAGGGCTGCTTCTAAAACCCATTTCACATTTTAAAACCAATTCTGTTAAGCATGACTTCAGCTGTCACTTCTTGTTATTTTTGGAGAAGTTTGATGCTCATAAGTTTGAAACATCCCATCCATTTGTTCAATGGACTTCTGATAACTGTCCCTGCCCACTGGCTATGAAGTCAACACCAATTATGTAGCTGACTGCCTTCATGATAGAGCATTTGAGAACAGGCCACGACGCCTGGTTGTGCCTTACTACATTGGGCCGCGTCGTGCTGAAAGGCCTTGAAAACTGGTGCCATTTTAGAGAGGGAACTGGGGAACGCATAAAAGCTGAGAGTAGGTGGAGGGCTGTCTGCACTGCAGACGTGGTCCGCAACCCCGTTGGGATCGAGAAGTAGGCTTTTCAAACCCTTGCTACATGAGCCTTGTTATTGCCAAAATAGACCACTTGAGATGGAAGTACAGATGAATTTGCTGCTGATGACAGCTCACCAGGACCCTGCTCTCCATTCAGGTACATTGATATGCATATTTGCTCTACTGGAAAAAAAAAAATCATCTCCTCTTCTACCCTGGGACGCTGCTTCTGTAGGATCAGAATCTGCTATTTTATACCCACCTGCTGCTCCAATATAAGCAGCCGCGATAGGCATCACGCTATGAAAAGCTCTGAGGAGCACTGTTGCCGTGCGAATTGCTGCCTTGCTCGGCTCTGCTTGGTGATTGCAAGATGGATTGCCAGATTAGCACAGGCACAAGGAGTTTGTCTAAGGAACAGGGAAGGTGATTTTTCCCTGCTTCTCCCAGCAGCTATTTCTTACCAGTCCCTTTGCTTACTGTAAAAAGCGAGGTATTTGTTAATGTCATCTCTTGGTGAAAATTCACAGGGCAGAATCACTGACTCAAGCCCAGAGTGAAACTACTGTGTTTCATCCTGCCCTCTGACTGCCAGACAAGGACTCTTGGGCTACTGGCAAAAGAGGCCACTGGCTTATGCCCCTGCCAGCTCATGGAAGCTTCCAGCACAGTGGTTTGCTGTCCTTTGGTGCTTTATGTCATGTGCTAGCTAACTCAACATAGCCCCCATTCCCGAATGCAGAAGGTTGTTTCCAAACACAAAAAGCGAGTCGATGAAACAGGTAGACGCACAGGCAGCCTGGAGGCATGGAAACAGCCTGATTCTTCTCCTGGAGACTTGTGCAGCCTGTGTGGGTAATCTATGTTAACATCTCGTCTTCAAGATGTTGACCTCACTTTGATTCAGACGTTCTAGAAAAGAATTCATTTCTTCTCCATTTCAAAGCTGTTTATCTAGCTTAGAAAATGGCTGCTTTAAACAGAAGCCTTTACACTTGTCTGGGTAAATTCAGTTCCAGTTTTTGCTTTGGCCACAAGTCAAAGATAACAGCTGTGCGCGTGCGGGTTCACTGCACTCTATGTGCCTGCTGGCTGCATCACCAACCAGAGGGAATAACCAATAATTAGAACATTTTGGGTCATCTGGGAAAGAACAAAGTTTTCTCATGTCTGGAAAGGTGATGTGACCTCCCTCTGATTTTCCCGAATGAGGATCTGTCTGTGACTACAGGGGGAGCAGAATATACAAGCCTGGGCTCATGGCCGGCCACCGTGTTCTCCCCTTCCCAAAATATCACCTGATAGATGGAGGCTCAAAACTATATTTAGTGTTTGTTAGCTCAACTTTAGCTCTGCAACAGGCCTGAGCCGTGGTAACAAGCAAAAGTCCTTGTGTATTCCTAGCACATCAGCATTTCTGATCATAATGATTTGTGACTCAGACCTTGAAAGCTGTGGGGTCTCTTCCTAGTTGAATCAATACAAGTTTACATAAATATATGTTTCTGTTTTCCTTTTCTTCTTGCTTCAGCATTCATATTTCCTCGTGGGCAACAACAGACTCTGGGAAGGTGGGGAAAAGAGAAAAGGAGCAGATAGATGATTCAGAAGAAATTATTTGGGTGGGTTCTCACTTCTTTCTTGATTATGACTTTTTTGTTTATTTCATTTGTGAGAGGTAATGTGTTAGAATTTTTATTTGGAAAGGTAAAATGTATCCCATGTATTTAAAGAGTACGATCATTCAATTCTTACATCTGATTACAAGCTAAAGCCATTCCCACATGAGCTGCTTGTGTGTTGGGCTGTTTGGTGCACTGGTACTTCTCATGGCAGCACTGGGTATCCCAAAGCATGAATCCAACAGGGAAGAAGAAACTGGTTTGCCCCAGATACAAAGAGCCAGGTGATCATTCCCTCTGCCTTCAAAATCTCACCCCATCCATGAGACGATGTTGGCAAGATATATGGTGGTAATTTTTTCCTTGATTTTTTGCCATGCATGGGAGAAACTTTCACTTCCACTCACATAATCAGAAGGACAGGGGAGAGGCCACCTTTTTGAAGACTTACCTTTGGGATGGTTCCTGTTACCAGCACAGGTTCACTCTGCTGCAGGATGTGCCCTGGGCACACGGAGGCTCTCCTGACTGTGCTGTCTGTGGAACATACAACGCTAACTGACGTCACTGTGTGATCTGAAATTCATAGGACTGCCTCTGCTCAGGGTCAGGCGGGAGTGGGATGTGTCCACATTTATCGTATTGGTTAGAGGCAGTTCTGGGCACATTTGTGCTCTTGGTATCAGTTTAAACCCCAAATTCTCTACATCAATCATCCCTGACTTCCCTAGCCTGCAATCCCATTTCAATAAGAGAGGAAAAGAGTAGTTGTTCTTATAAGTTAATGCAGATACATTTTCTGTGTCTGGGTTCATTTGGGTGAAACCCAGCTACCTAGAGATATTTGTGTGGACTACACACATATCTGCGGAGAAGGCAATGGCACCCCACTCCAGTACTCTTGCCTGGAAAATCCCATGGATGGAGGAGCCTGGTAGGCTGCAGTCCATGCGGTCTTGAAGAGTCGGACACGACTGAGCGACTTCACTTTCACTTTTCACCTTCATGCATTGGAGAAGGAAATGGCAACCCACTCCAGTGTTCTTGCCTGGAGAATCCCAGGAACGGGGGAGCCTGGTGGGCTGCCGTCTATGGGGTCGCACAGAGTCGGACATGACTGAAGCGACTTAGTAGCACACACATATCTCTCATTTCTTTCTTTAAGGATACTTTCAATGACATTTTATAATCAAGAGGAAAAAAGGGAACTAATTAGAAAGTGATATGCATATATTGTATCCACTCTATTTAACCAGCATTTGACCGTTGAGATAGATTCTTGAAATGTAACCAAGATTGGGATTGATATTACTGGTTGGGAACAAGGAATCCTGCCTAAAAAAATCATGATATGAAAATACCAATAGCTAGCCCTGATTGCTGAAATTATATACTCAGAGCACAGAGGATACCACCAAGTCATTTACAGGCTCTGTGTCCTGAGGGCTGTGCTGAGAGCAGTGAACTCCAAAGAAGCCAGGACTCTTTAAATTTTATCCTACGATAGAACGAGTAAGTTTAATGGGAGGAGACTGAGGATCACTCATCCTCCTGAAACGGGACACACTCAGGCTGCCACGCTTCTGGGCCCTGTCTACCTGGAGCATCCCCCCAGGACTGAAGGAACAAAGGGAGGTGGGAGGGAGAATTCATTGAATCTTAGAGATGAATGTGCTTGCAAATGATTTCTGTGTGAAAATTTAGAATCTGGGGAAAGACAGGAAAGTGTGCAGCAGGGATTCTTTCCTCCTCAGCACTCTAGCAGTGGACTGATTGATGTGAGAAATTACCTGTCCTGCTGAGGAGTGAGGTGTTGCAATGTAACTGGTCCTTCATGAGCCTCTGTTTCTGATGCACTGGGGCCCTTCTGGCGGTTTTCCTCGTGACCTTCCTCGGGTTGGCACACGGCGGGTGTGGTAAACAGATGGCTGGTCTCTATCCACTAATATGTAAAATCTGATTATTTTTTATGCTGGTGCTTTTTCTCTTTTATTCCTCAGTGATTTCATCTCCTTCACTTCTGTCAATGCCACATGTATGCTCATTTCACGATGAAAGAGGACCTCCATAAAGTCTCCTTCTGCTGTGTGGACTTAAATGAGTTTAGTGACTTCAGCTGCAACGCAGGAGACACAGATTCAATCCCTGGGTCAGGAAGATCCCTTGGTGAAGGAAATGACAATCTATTTCAGCATTCTTACCTGCAAAAGCCATAGACAGTGGCCTGGTGGTCTATAAGCCTCGGGGTCATGAAGAGTCAGACATGACTTAGCAAGAGAGCATGCAAAGTGACTTCAGCAGGACTAATCTCCCAACACACAGGCATAAATTATTATTCAGTTTTCTAGGGACATAAAGAGAAAAGCATAGATGTTTCTATTAAAGAAACAGACGGCACTTTTCCAATGTATCTGAAGTTAGATATTATTAATGATCATTACAATCACATCCTCATTTTATTTCTACATTGAAGTTTTTCTCTCTGACCTGTCAACATCATGAGAAGTAAACAGTTGGGGAAGGAATAAGTCAGTGTGCACGGTATGGGCAGTAGTGTTTTAGTGCTAGAGCTGGTTTGCTGCTTCCCATTAGGATTTTACCTTTTATTAACCCCTTCGTGTCTAGTAAGTGATGTCCTGTGCTTAAGGAAAGAAAGGAGGAAATGAATCGTTTAAATGACCTATTATGTGTTAGGCACTACACTAGTTGCTTTTTATTTATTATCTCAGTTAATACTTATATCTTATAACGCCTTGTGGGATGAGTGGTGGTTTTATTTTACAGATGAAGAACTAAGTAAAATAGAGTGAAATGGGGGAAAGTGAGAGAAAGACAGGAGCTGGAGTTCCAGTTCTGAGTCATGTGGGCTCTGACTTTACTAGACTTTCTGACCCCGGAATTCCAGTGGGCCCACATGGCACTTGAAAGGGGCAGAGCAGAATTATTCCAGCTCGGAGATTGCAGGCATACTATTGGGTTGGAGGTGGGGCACGATTTCTTACCCCCAAATACTCCTCTTTGGTGTAAAGATTATTTAAGGCTGATTATTTTAAAGAAAGAGCAGACCATGGGGAAACTCTGAAGACTAAGTAGCCGTTACCCTTTTGTAAGAGATATTTACATGCATAAGGGCATTTCTAAGTATGTTTTCCTTGTACCAGGAGAAGGATGGTCAGATCTCTAGAAATTCTTATCAGTGGGGAATGCATGGAATCAAAGTGGCAGAAACACCACGCCCCTGTTTACTGCTGTTTACCTGGTAAACACCCATACCTGGCCATCCCCCTACTCCCCAGCATCTTTTGTCTTTAGCTGGAGATGGTCTTTAAGGTGGTGTCTTTGGTCATTTTGGAGAGTTGCTCAGTTTCTCTGAATATCTCCCAAGTGTACAAGAAGTATGCTGCTGTTGCTGCTGCTGCTGCTAAGTCACTTCAGTCGTGCCCGACTCTGTGTGAGCCCATAGACGGCAGCCCACCAGGCTCCCCCATCCCTGGGATTCTCCAGGCAAGAACTCTGGAGTAGGTTGCCATTTCCTTCTCCAATGCATGAAAGTGAAAAGTGAAAGTGAAGTCGCTCAGTCGTGTCCGACTCGTAGTGACCCCATGGACTGCAGCCCACCAGGCTCCTCCGTCCATGGGATTTTCCAGGCAAGAGTACTGGAGTGGGGTGCCATTGCCTTCTCCGGTACAAGAAGTATACATGATATTAAATATGTGTTTGCATTTCTCCTGCTAATCTTCTGTCATGGGAGTTCTCAGCCAAGAACCTGGAAGGGTAGAGGGAAAATGTCCTTCTTCAGGAATGAGCTTCTCTGAGCCCCAACAGGAGAACCTGCTGGTGATGTCCTCCTTCAGGAATGAGCTATCTCTGAGCCCCGACAGGAGAACCTGCTGGTGATGTCCTCCTTCAGGAATGAGCTATCTCTGAGCCCCGACAGGAGAACCTGCTGGTGATGTCCTCCTTCAGGAATGAGCTATCTCTGAGCCCCGACAGGAGAACCTGCTGGTGATGTCCTCCTTCAGGAATGAGCTATCTCTGAGCCCCGACAGGAGAACCTGCTGGTGATGTCCTCCTTCAGGAATGAGCTATCTCTGAGCCCCGACAGGAGAACCTGCTGGTGATGTCCTCCTTCAGGAATGAGCTATCTCTGAGCCCCGACAGGAGAACCTGCTGGTGATGTCCTCCTTCAGGAATGAGCTATCTCTGAGCCCCGACAGGAGAACCTGCTGGTGATGCCCTCCTTCAGGAATGAGCTATCTCTGAGCCCCGACAGGAGAACCTGCTGGTGATGTCCTCCTTCAGGAATGAGCTATCTCTGAGCCCCAACAGGAGAACCTGCTGGTGATGCCCTCCTTCAGGAATGAGCTATCTCTGAGCCCCAACAGGAGAACCTGCTGGTGCAAGCAGAGGGTATGTGTGTCGCCTATTTTGGTCTCCTGGTGACATAGCTCTGCCCACTCCAAAGCTTGCAAATATTGTATAAATAATAACCCACACTTACTAAGCATATACTCTGGGCCAGACACTCTTTAGTGGCTTAACAGTTCATCCTCAGAACCCTATAAGGTAGATGCTAATATTACCTCCATTTTACAGAAGGGAAAACTGAGGCAGCTTTGAGTAGCATAGAGGTTAAGGCCCCTGTCAAAGGTCACAAAGCTTGTCAGCAGTGGAAGTGGGGTTTGCTCCGAGGCAGGCTGGCTTCCAAGTGATGCTCTTCATCACTTCTGCTTCTGCCTTTCAACCAGGCCCTCAGCCTGTCATTGGTGAGGCTGACTTTTGGGCTTGAGGCTGCTGTTTCTGTGCCTCTTCCCTTTCTTGGAAGGAAGGGAAGTCTCAGTTGTCACATTTTCTAGGAAGTGAGTAGAAATGCTTGCATTCCATCTTTTTAATGTAGCAAAGAAAAAATAGATCAGGCACATTTAGACAGGTGACTACGTATCCTGCTATGGAGATAATCAAAGGGTAGTTCACAGAACTATAGTAAAAGCCTGTGTTTATAGCTCCACTCCTCCATATAACTAGCTGGCTGTATACAGAACCGCTCCAAGTCCTTGGCTTGTCAGCTATAAAACAGGTTTAATTTCTAGCTCATTGCATGATTGTGAGAATCAATGAAGATGTTGGGTAGAAAGTGCTTATCAAGGTGCCTGGCTGTAGTAAGCTTTTAATGAAAGATGCTTTTATTAATTAAGATTATTAAAGCCCTGGTTGACTAAAAAACTAGCTGCGACTATTGCATCTTAACTCCACAGATGTTTTGAAGGCAGTATGATGTGGAGTATCTTAAATCAGGTTGGGACTTGCCGTGCTCTGATAGCCCCTTTCTTATTGAACACTTTGCTACACAGGAAGCACTGTGCCAAGTGCTTTTTACATACTCTCCAATATTTACAACCAAAGGTCTTTTGGGCCTTGTCCATCTCTAGCCTTACTTCACTTTTCCAAACTGGGAAGGGGCGGAGGTGGGATTTGAATACAAGCTTCAAACCCTCACCGTTATATTTTGTTTGCGGTCTGAAGCAGCAGCAAGGTAACTCCTTATGGAATCCAAGCCTTGAGGGCAGACCAATTAGATGCAAATTATTTTTTTCCAAATTGAAGTATAGTTGATTTATAATGTTGTGTTAACTACTGCTGTATAGTAAAGTGAGTCAGTTATACATATATATGCACCTGTGCATGCTAAGTTGCTTCAGTCGTGTCTGACTCTTTGTGACCCTAGGGACTATAGCCTGCCAGGTTCCTCTGTCCATGGGATTCTCCAGGCAAGAATGCTGGAGTGGGTTGTCATGCCCTCCTCCAGGGGATTTTCCCAACCCAGGGATTGAACCTGGGTCTCTTATGTCTCCTGCATTGGCAGGTAGATTCTTTACCACTAGTGCCATGTGGGAAGCCTCATACATATAATATATATATACATACACATTCTTTTTGAAATATTCTTTCCCATTTTGGTTTATCATATGATATTCTTCTCTCAGTGTCATCAGTGTGACTTGCTGTTTTTGTTCAGTCACTGAGTCATGTCCGAATCCTTGTGACCCTGTGGACTGCAGCACACCAGGCTTCCCTGTCCTTCACTGTCTCCCGGAGTTTGCTCAAACTCATGTCCATTGAGTTGGTGATGCTATTTAACCAAATCATCCTCTGCCAGCCCTTCTCCTTTTGCCTTCAATCTTTCCCAGCATCAAGGTATTTTCTAAGGAATCAGCTCATCACATCAGATGGACAAAATATTGGAGTTTCAGCTTCAGCATCCGTCCTTCCAATGAATATTCAGGACGGATTTCCTTTAGGATGGACTGGTTTGATCTCCTTGCAGTTTAAGGGACTTTCAAAAGTCTTCTGCAACACCACAGTTCAAAAGCATCAGTTCATCAGTGCTTATCCTTCTTTATGGTCCAACTCTCAAGTCTGTACATGACTACTGCAAAAACTATAGCTTTGACTATACAAATAGGATCTTTGTCAGCAAAGTAATATCTTTGCTTTTTAATATGCTGCCCA
Source organism: Bison bison bison (assembly GCF_000754665.1). NCBI lineage: Eukaryota > Metazoa > Chordata > Mammalia > Artiodactyla > Bovidae > Bison > Bison bison. The sequence goes on along the minus strand of NW_011494904.1, from coordinate 1,358,391 downwards.
GGTTTGTCAAAGCTTTCCTTCCAGGAGCAAGTGTCTTTTAATTTAATTGGTTATCTGTATTTCTTCTTTGGAGGAATATCTACTTAGGTCTTCTCCCCATTTTTGGGTTGGTTTTGTTGTTGTTGTTGTTGAGTTGTATGAGCTATTTGCATATTTTGGAAATTAAAACGTTGCCAATCACATTGTTTGCAAATATCTTCTCCTATTCCTTAGGTTATTTTATGTATTTATTTATTTGCTTCATTTATGGTTTCTTTTGCTCTGCAAAAACTTGTGAGTTTGATTAGGTTTCATTTGTTTATTTTTGTTTTTATTTCTATTGCCTTGGGTGACTGACCTGAGAAAACATTGATATGATTATGTTAGACAATGTCTTGCCTATGTTCTCTTCTAGAAGTTTTATGGTGTCATGTCTTATGTTTAAGTCTTTAAGCCATTTTGAGTTTATTTTTGTATATGGTGAGAGAGAGTGTATTCTAACTTCACTGATTTACATGTATTTCACAACTTAGACTCAAATTCTTGATAGCTAAGGGAACCTAACTCCTCTGACCTTTCTGAGTCTGTTTTTCCAACTAGAAATGCGATAAGATGCCAGATCCTGCAGCACTCTGTTTCAAGAAACAAAGGAAAGAATTATCTGGGTCTGGCCTGATTTGAACAAGACCTTCATTTCCCAGAGTGTGACATGCTTGAAGCCGGATGGCTGGGGTGTCTGTTGTTGCCCCACATCAGGGAAGCTGAGAAACTCAGGAAAATGAAGGTACTTCAGGAAAAGGTGCTCAGTGGGCAAAACAGCAGGGTTCTCCCCAAATCATTTTTCACATTGCAAGATATGACTAAGAATATTCTAAATATAGAAGACAATAACCATCAATGATCAACTACCTCTTTCAAGAGGTAAACATGTTGCTTTCATGATGTGTGTGCACGTGTGCTCAGTTGCTTCGGTTGCGTCTGACTCTTTATGACCCTATAGGCAGTAGCCTGCCAGGCTCCTCTGTCCATGGGATTTTCCAGCCAAGAATACTGGAGTGGGTCGCTATGCCCCACTCCAGGGATCTTCCTGACCCAGGGATCGAACCTGTGTCTCCTGCATCTCCTGCAATACAGGCAGATTCTTTACCCACTGAGCCATGTGAGACTGTAAATTAGCTTCTTCTAGTTCAGCAGTTTGAATCATATGGTCATGAAATTAAGGATGGGCTACATCTGGAAAGAACAAGTTCAAGGTTTAAAAAAAGTGACTTTAGGGCAAGTGAAAACTTGGATACAATTTGTAAAATATCACCCAAAGAGCCTGAGTTTTCTACTTGTTCAGCCTTTTTGATGCCATTACATGTATCATTTTGACAATAAGCATAAAAGGGTGATTTGAGAAGGTGAAAATTTTGCTTCCTTGCAAGGAATTTCGCTGGTTGGATTTCAAATAGGTAGGAAATGATTATCATGTAATATTTAAAATAAAAATTTTAAGAGTGACTAAGGCAGTGATGAAAAAAATCACAATTCTCTGAATGTCGCTTCATTCAGTAGCGTGCGTTGTCTGCATTTCTTCTCAGCGAGCGGGAAAATGAAAAATGTCGTGTACACACAAGGTTGACAAATTGATTTTTCTTTGTGAGCACACATCTCTCCTTTAAGGATCAGAAAGAAATATTTGTACTCTACAGGTTTAATGGTGAGTTTATACCATTAGGTCCATTTAAAAATTGCTAAGAAGAGCACAGAGTAAGACATCAATATTTCCGTGATGTTTCAATATTTACTGGCAATGCTTTCTTAAGTATTACCTGCTCCAATGAAGCCAAATTCAGAAGGTAAATTGTAATTTTCAGGCATTATTATTTACTTTCAGCATTTCTGGACAGAAAATGTAAAATGTTAAAAATACTTCAAAACGACTTGATATATAATTTTTGCTCTCTCAAAAATGGCTTGATATGTAATTTTTGTTCTTTCTTCACTCAGAATTCCTAAATCCACATAAGATTTTTGCTCTAAACTCTGCTCCTGTGAGAACCCACAGCCCTCAGAATAAATATCAAATATGTAATTTTCCTCCTGAGGCCATCTGTAAGATGATTTCCCAAAGGAACAACAACAAAAAAATGCTATTAAACAAAGGATAAACATGGAGTTTTGAAAACTCTGATTAAACTTCTTGGAAAGTTTTAAGCTGAGGCGAAAGGGGATGAGTGAGGCTGAAATAGAATTCATCTTGCCAGCAGCATCATAGAGCATTTGGTCTCTTGCCCACGGTGATTTATTAGGGGACCAAGTTCATGTCAGTGTGCCTGATCTTCAGAAACCTGGCTTCAAATCCTGATTTTACGCACAACTGAAAATGAGGCTGGTGGTAGCCTCGTTTGACAGGATTGTCAGCCTGCACTCAGGAGAATGGCCGTCTGGACACACAGGGAGTGTGAACTTTCAGGTCAGGGACTCCACTGAGTGTCAGTTGAGTTTTTATCTGCAGTGGGCCCGGGAGGTGTGTGGCTGTGGCTCCTGACCCTCTCAGTGGGAAGCTTATTAAGCCGCCTGACAAAGGAGGCTAATACAGTCCTAAAGTCCTCCGAAGAGAGCTTTTGTTCTTTCTTCTTTTCCTTTTTTTCTGGGGTCGAAGCTTAAGAGAATGACTAATTATTAAAATTTTGGAAAAGAAATAGCTCTGGGACTTGGAATATCTGTGTAAAATCTTAAAGGCAGCCAATTTTGCTTCCTGGCATTTACTTGCCTCATACAGCTTATAAATAGTTTCCATGTGGTTGCTGCTTCAGTACAGACCTCTGATAAGACCACGGGGAAATTAGTTTTGTAGAAGTCTGTCAGTCTGGGGATAATGGGGATGCCTAAGTGAAATTTTTAAGAAAGATTTTTTACAAGAATTTCCGTCTAGAGAAGGAAGGTTATTTGCTAACTTTTGTAGAGACCAATAGAAAAAACAGAAGATTTAAAATGATCAATTTTATAGCCTGAGATTAGACAAAAAAACCAATTAATGTCATTAATTTCAGTGTTGAATTTAAGAGAAGAGTGATAAAAAAAATATAGGACTATAGTTTAAGGATTTGTTATCCTGGAATCTCTATTCCCATACAGTGAGGCCACCTCTTACCTTTGGATGATTATATATTTCCTACAAGAGGGAGATGATGGCCATGGCCAGTATCTTAGGAAAATGAATGCCATTCACTCAGTGGTGGGAAGGGAACATGGAGCTGTCTGATTGGAATATAATCCTAGCGGACCTTTTTTAGTAGAGAGCGAGGCTACTTCAGACAGATGGTCTCTTTCCCCCAGAGAAAGGTCATGTCATCCATAGAAAAGCAGGTATTATCTGGAATAAATTATGGTTCACCCCCTATCTTGATACATATTGAATGGAGAAGGGGCTCATGATATTGACTTTTATTTACCATAACCTTTTAAAACATTTACTAAAGGCTAAGCACTATTCTAAAGACCATACAAATATTAACTCACTTACTCCTCATGACAATCCTAGGATGTAGAAACTATCAGTTCAGTTCAGTTGCTCAGTCGTGTCTGACTCTGCGACCCCATGAACCATAGCACGCCAGACCTCCCTGTCCATCACCAACTCCCAGAGTCCACCCAAACCATGTCCATTGAGTCGGTGATGCCATCCAACCATCTCATCCTCTATCGTCCCCTTCTCCTCCTGCTCTCAATCTTTCCCAGCACCAGGGTCTTTTCAAATGAGTCAGCTCTTGACATCAGGTGGCCAAAGTACTGGAGTTTCAGCTTCAACATCAGTCCTTCCAATGAACTCCCAGGACTAATCTCCTTTAGATCTCCTTGCAGTCCAAGGGACTCTCAAGAGTCTTCTCCAACACCACAGTTCAAAAGCATCAATTCTTCAGTGCTCAGCCTTCTTCACAGTCCAATTCTCACATCCATACATGACCAAAGGAAAAGCCATAGCCTTGACTAGACTTTGTTGGCAAAGTAATGTCTCTGCTTTTGAATATGCTATCTAGGTTGGTCATAACTTTCCTTCCAAGAAGTAAGCGTCTTTTAATTTCATGGCTGCAATCACCATCTGCAGTGATTTTGGAGCCCAGAAAAATAAAGTCTGACACTGTTTCCCCATTTGTTTCCCATGAAGTGACGGGACCGGATGCCATGATCTTCGTTTTCTGAATGTTGAGCTTTAAGCCAACTTTTTCACTCTCCTCTTTCACTTTCATCAAGAGGCTTTTT
>NW_011494904.1:1334945-1354064 GCF_000754665.1 Bison bison bison | reverse complement strand
CTATTTGGAACCAGCCTGTTGTTCTATGTCCAGTTCTAACTGTTGCTTCCTGACCTGCATACAGGTTTCTCAGGAGGCAGGTAGATGTTATGATTATCCCCATTTCCCGGATGAGGAAACCGTGGCACAGAAAGGTTGAGTCAAAGGTCTAGCATGTGGTAAATGGGGAGCCAGGTTCAGATCCAGACAGTCCATCCAGCTCTGTGGGCCTTGCTCATTCTAAACCACTAGACAGTGATGCGTCCTGACTAACTAATGAAAGTGTTAGTTGCTCAGCTGTGTCTGACTATTTGCGACCTCACGGACTGTAGCCCACCAGGCGCCTCTGTCCATGGGCTTCTCCAGGCAAGAATACTGGAGTGGGTTGCCGTTCTCTTCTCCAGGGGATCTTCCTGACCCAGGAATTGAACCTGGGTCTCCAGCATTGCAGGTAGATTCTTTATCATCTGAATCACCAGATAAGCCAATTTTATATATAGTAGGGTGTATGTTTTAACCCCAAACTCCTAATTTATCCCCCCCACACCCCTCCATCCCTGCTATCCCTTGTGGTAACCATGTTTTTTTTATTTGTCTGTTTCTGTTTTGTAAATAAGTTCCTTTGTATCATTCTTTTTTTAAAATTCCACATGCAACTAATATTGTATGATATTTGTCTTTTGGTCTCAGAGCTGATTAACCCTGCCTGGTCATTTCCAGCTCTACTGAAATTCTCCATCAGAATGAACTCCTAAGAACTGACTTTTGGACAGATTTCCCCCTAACAGGTCAAGAAGCTTTTTCTGACCCTTCATGGGTAGCCACCCCTATATTGATTTGTAGAATAAACCTGGATTAAAATGACCCTTTCTTCGATTGTCTCCCTCACATTATGTAAGCTTGTGAGACAGGCTGTATGCCTTATTTGTCTTCTCGCAGCCTCTCCCTAGCAAAGCCCCTGCTCTGCAGGAGGTGCTCACAAGGATTCAGAGAGGTTTTGACTACATCAGACCAGCCGACGTTTGCAGTCTGATTTCTGAGGATTTCCGGGCTGTGCCAATGAACAAAGACTGTCTCCTCTTACCACAAGGAAGTTTGTGACTGATTTTAAGAAGTTAAGAAGTGGCTTTACTTGTGGCATTACTTGTCAAACAAAATTTAATGACTATTAGAGATCTTGAAATAGAAATGGGGGAAAATGGAATTTTTCTTGGGGAGAAACTCCCCAAATAGCTGTTAAACATCAATTTCACAGAAGAAATTAGAGGGATCTAATTGCTTCTGGACCCATTTTGCCAACACTAAGATGCCTTAAGAAATGAAAATAGTGCCAAACAAGAGGTTATTATGAACACAGAAAAAGTGGTTTTAGAGAATAAATGCTTCCCTCCTACTTGTCACCTGTTATATCTAGATCACAGACCATGGCATAGTAACAAACCTCCCTTGACCAAAGTCCAACATTTCCCAAATAATCTAAGTACAGAATCTAACCTCTTAGCCCTCTCCCAACATGCCCACTCACTCTAATCATCTCTGCTCCCCAGAGTCTCCCAAGTCCCACCTCCTCGTCGTCATCTGAGGTGATTTTCTGTCTTTATGTGGTTGTGTCTTGTCCCCCTCCCACATGACTGTGTGCACGCATGCACGTGCACACACGCGGAGTGGAGAGATTTTATCTTCTTTCAGCTTTTTCTCTCCTCTCGTCTCCGCAGTTTCATAGTAAAGATCAGAAGATAGCAGGGCTGTTTTGTGGAGGCAGGAGATAGTTGGGGATTAAAATTGGCTACCCCTCGCCTTCTAGCTGTGTGGCATTTTCTTATCTGCTTGTAGGGGAAGGTTAAAGTTTGCTCAGCTAGTAAGGAGTTATTTTCAGGATTTGCCAACAGGAGTGGTTTAGACTGTTTGCTGAAGCAGAGGAGATTATAAGTAACCTAGGGAGGGTGTTTGTAGTACTGACCTCTAAGCAGGGATGCACATGTTAGCTGTGGCCTGTCTTTGAGGTTTCTAGGGCTAGGCTATTTCAACATCTGGTGGGTACATCACTGTTTAAGAAACAAACTAAAACTTTGAGAATGACTGCAGCCTTGACAAGAAGTATTCTTTTCCAAGGAGGAAGGCTGCAGCTGTCTAACAATGAATTACAACACTCCACAACTGTCTGGGCAGGAAATGAGGAAGGTTATCCTGGCTATCTCAAAATGAGTGTTTGGGGAATGTGGGAGGGTGTGAGTTGCTACAGACTATTCTAGAATTAGGGCATTGGGCTTGCCTGATTAGTTTTTATCTCATATTACAGGGTTCTTGACTGTCAGATTTCAGGTAGCATTAAAAGGGTTTGAACATCTAAAATCATACAGCATGGTTACATAGATTCCAGATCTATTAATTAGAGTGAAAAATACGTCTACTTTTGGCAGCAAGCAGATTTCCCTTCATCTTCCCATTTGATGAATAAATGGCATTTAAAAAATTAATATCCGAGTTACATCAAAGTGAAATGTGATAGAGCTATGACTACTGGGGTATCATTTAATAATTATTATTCCAGAAGACAACTGGTTGTATTTTTGTGAAGAATGTGGTCACTGAATAACTGCTCATCAAATGGCCATTTTGTGTGCCCTCCACGTTGCTTCACAAAGTTGTATTCACCAAGCACATCTAAGGTCAGACTTCTCCCCTTTTTTAGAAACTTTCAGTGGATCCCCACAATCCTTGGCAGTGTTTCTCAAATCTTAATGTGCAAAAATTCACCTGGGGGGTCTTAAAAAATTGCAGATCCTGGTGTGATTTGTCTAGGGTGGGGCCTGGGCTTCTGAACATCTAACAATTTTCTGCTGGTCTCTCAAATGCACTCTTTTTTTTTTTTTTTTGGCAACACCACATGACTTGCAGGATCTTAGTTTCCCACCCATGGATTGAACCCAGGCCCTGGGCAGTGAGAGTGCCAAGTCCTACCGCTGGACCGCCAGGGAATCCCCTCAACTGCACCCTGAGCAGCAAGGATCTGTAGGAGCAGTCTGACGATGACGGCAGTGCACTAGGCTTCCAGTATCTTCCTTGGCTGATTGCCCTTCCCGTTCCAGCTCCCCACAGTCACGCTACTGTTCGAGCTTCCCAGGCTGTCCCTATTTCTCGGATGCATATGTGCTGTCTTTGGTGCTTTTGGGATGTTAGCCCCGTCCATGTCTTACTTGCCTTTCTTTATCCAAAGAACTCCCATTCTCTACAACCCCTTCTCAGCTTGTCTCTACCCTTCCCACTCATTAGCATCATTCTTTCCCTGACCTGCTCTCCTCTTGCATTTTGTTCGGAGATCAATTTTGCAACTTACTACTGTCTGCCAGACCATATATATTAGGTGTGTATCTGTCCTTCCCTATGAACTGTGAACCTCTGGTGGAGAGCTATCTCACGCTACACATTTCTGCCTCTTCTGCAGTATTTTGAACAATTTCTACATAAAGCAGGTACCAATAAAAGTTTGCTGGAATTGAATAAAGCTCACAAATTGTGTGAAATCACCCCTCTAGATGGGTTTCTCTTGAAAAGTTGAAACTCACTGGCTTTCAGAGAAACCTCTTCAATGTTCTTTCCTGAGAAGATATGTCTTACTCCTCGGTAATTAGGAATCTCTCCTGGGTGGTTTTTGAAAAAGGTTTTGATTTGGAGGATCTATGAGTGTGACTACGTGGGCTAAGCTTCTTAAAGGGGCAACCCAGCTGAGAATCACAAAAGAAAGCTGAGGCTGCTTCTTTTGCCTATCATACAAACTGGCTTTTCCTTGTGCTAATGAGAGCTGCTTGTGTTGACTGTCTAACAGGAAGTACCTTAATCCTTTTTCAATCGACTTCTAAAATTAGCTTTATTTTGTCCTTCCCTTGATGAGATGTGTCACTTTTTCACTTTCAAGGGGCTTGATTGGAGAATTGGTGGTCCTTGCCTAGAGTATGGGAGGACATTCCTAGCTGGGCAATATTAATGAACAAGCTTTTTGAATCAGAGTGACCCGGGCTCTACTTTTGATACTGTAACATGTTAACTTTGTTATCTTGAACACAAGCAATATTTAGCCAATTTGAGCCTCATTTTTCTCATCTCAAGATAGGGTAAGTCATACCCACAAGAAGGATTATTTATATTAAATGGAAGAATGTGTGTAAATTGGCCCCACAACAAATAGTGGTGGGTCTTATTGCAATCAATTTCAGACATCACTGGCCATTTTTTTAGCACTTAGAGTCCACCATCCATGTTTATTAATCACATCTCAACTATTAAAAGTTGGGGGTGAGAGACGGTCTTTGTTGCTGTTTGGTTTTGGGAGTGCTGCCCAGCTTGTGAAACCTTGCTTCCCGGACCAGGGATTGAACCTGAGTCCTGAGCAGTGAGAGCACCAAGTCCTGACCACTGGACAAAAAGGGAATTCCCAGAGAGGGGTTCTTGACTTTAGCATCCAAAGTCCTGCTTCTTTTTATAGAGCTCTGGTCATTGTGTTGAGGCCAGCCACAGGCCTCTTCTAGTGGTAGAAGGAATAACTTTGTTGGTGACATGATTTCATTCCGAGTCCATAGACACTGGGACTTGGGACTTATTAAAATAATGGTCTCAGTGAAGCTTGCAGTTATAGTGAATAATATTCCAAGTTAGGAAACTTCTGTTTTGGATGTGGAAGGGAAGTTGCCCAAGCAGCAAAGTCTGCTTTCCCTGTTTATCTTGGCCCAGGTGGTAGATCTTTGTACAGGGCTGACTTGAATTAATAAGCATCAGCACAGTGGTTGTGGAAACATGTCCAGGCCTTGCCCATCAGTTTCCATTTTCATGTTTCTTGCATAGGTTGGAAACATGGAAGGACACATGAATTCAATTTAACAGTCCACTAAGTTTCAAAGAAATGATCACATCTCTGAATCTAAGTGTTTTAAACAAGATTTTTCAGATGGTAAGAAAAGACAAATCCCTTGTTTAGCAAACAGAAGCAGTTTAAACATTAATCATCCACCAGACATTAAGTGTAATCAAAGGTTCCATTTTAGTTCAAGTATAACTTATGTTCCCCAATTAATTACTTACAGGACTGTGTAGTTTGCATTTTTAAATGAATGTTCTGCTTCCCAGATGCCTTCTTGTAGGAATACTGTGACCCTTCATGGAGAGGCTGGTTCTCTTATCACAGTGTTTTCAAGGCCTCTTGGGGTGTGAAAAGATACAGTTTAAGTACCACCTGCCATATTGGACCCATTAAGGAATCTGTGAAGTTGGAATGCAGTTTTGACACTTAAGTAGGTTACATTCTTGGCAAAGAGACTGTGAGCTGAGATGATGTAATTCAATTTTGATTTTTTCCAGAGAAGCATTATTATAATGGAGCTATTTTCTTGACAAAGGGTCAAGTCTTAGTGGATTTGCAGGAATGAGGCTATCACACTAGTAAGGAACCTCAAAGTAATCTGGGTCAGCTCTCTTTCTTGAGTCAGAGAAACGTTATTCTCACTTTTCAGATGAAACAAGTGGAATTTATTTAAAGGCTCAGTGTTCTGCTAATACGCCAACTAGGGGTGGGGTTTTGGAGGGTGGAAAAAGGATCTAGAGCAGCACTGTCCAACAGAACTTTCTGCAGTGATAAAAATGTCCTGTGTATATCTGCATTGCTTAACACAGCGATGGTTAGCCACACGTGGCCACTGAGCACTTGAAACGTGGCTAGTATGTAGAAAACAGAATCTTCAATTTTATATAATTTTACATAATTTAAATTTAAATATAACTAGCCACATGTGGCTAGCACAGGTAAACCCACACTAATTTTATGCATTTTGAAAGGCAAGAGCTATGTAACAAAATGAAAGCACAGCCAAGAGAATAAAATCTGATGACATATCCATCTTGCTGACTGAACTGGTTGTTTCATAATGAAGTTTAAGGATCATCAATCTGCTGGTCAATACCAAGGAATGTTAGTGGTTTATAGCATGGTAAAGTCTCAGAGCCATTCAAACGTTTTTATTGTACAAGAAAGAAAAAGTATAAAGAGAACGCTAAGGGCATGGGTGAGTACGGAATAAAACTTTTAGACTTAGGACAAGAATCAAATGGCATATCTCAGAACAGAGTTAAGGATTTTAAAGATGGATTTCTAAGGACAGTGGAGGGAGTTTCTGTGCAAAATTATGGAATTTATTTTTAAAAAACTATACATGGTTTGACTTTGGCTGACCATAGGTTGGAGGCAAAAATTACACTTCTTATAATTCCTGTCACTAATTTGATTTTACTTTCAATTTTAACATATACCTACCTTTAAAAAAATTGTAATAAAAATTACATGAGATCTAATGTCCTAAATTTTTGATTGTACACTACAGTATTGCAGTAACTATAAGCACGATGTTGTGCAGAAGATCACTAGAGTTTTTCTATCTTGCCTGACTGAAACGTTACACTTATTGAACAGCAGCTTCCAGTTTCCCTCTTCTCCAGCCCTGAAACCACCATTCTACTTTCTGCGTGGAATCATGCAGTATTTACCCTTCTGGAATTTGCTTATTTCCATCAGCATAATGTCTTCAAATTTCATTCATGTTGTAGTGCATGACAGGATGTCCTTGCTTTTTAAGGCTGAATAATTTTCCATTGTATGCATATAATCTTCATTCATTCATCAGTGGACATCTAGCTTGTTTCTACTTCTTGGTCATTATAAACAATGCTGTAATAAACGTGGGAGTGAATGCATCTCTTGGAGATTCTGATTTCAGTTTTTTTGTGTGTGGGGGATAAAATATCCAGAAGTGGTTACTGGATCATATAGTAGTTCTCTTTTTCACTCTTTGAAGAATATCCATACTGTTCTCCACCATGGCTGTACCATTTTACATTCCTATTAGCAACAGGAATTGCTAATAGAAATTCTCCACATACTGACCCACATTTGTTATTTTATGTCTTATTTATTTATTTTTATAATGGCCATCTTAACAGGTATGAAATGATATCTCATTGTGGTTTTGATTTGCATTTCTCTGATTAGTGATATTGAATATCTTTTCATACACTTGGTTATATGTATGCCTTTTTATGGATAAATGTCTATTTAAACCTTTTGCCCATTTTTAAATCCAATTATTTGTTTTCTCTTTTCTAATGAGTTATAGGAGTTCTTCAAATATTTTGGTCATTAATCCTTTTGGAGACATAGAGTTTGCAAAAATTTTCTCCAATTATACAGATTGCCTTTTACTCTTTTTGATTATTTTCTTTACTTTGAAGAGTTTTGTGTTTGATATAGTCCCACTTATTTAATTTTATTTTGTTTTCTGTGCTTTTTGGTGTCATATCCATTGCCAAGACCAACATCAAGAAGCTTTGCCTTTATGTTTTCTTCTAGGAATTTTACAATTTTAGATCTTACATTTAAGTCTTTAATCCATTTGAGTTGGTTTTTGTGTAAGGTATGAAATAAAGATCCATTTTCATCCTTTTGTGTTTAAATATCCATTTTTCTCAGCACCCTTTGAAAAAAATAATGCATTGTATATTATTATCTACAATAATTGTATATTGTGTATTCTTGGCACCAGTGTTGAAGATCAGTTGATCATATATGTATGGGTTTATTTCTAGATTCTCTATTCTGTTCCAGTCATCTATGTCTGTCTATAGGCTAGTACCATACAGTTTCAATCACTGTAGTTTTGTGACATATTTTGAAATAAAAAATTGTGAGGCCTTCAGCTTTACTCTTTCTTAATATTGTTTTGGCTATTTAGAGTCTTTTGTGGTTCCATATGCATTTTAGGATTCTTCCCCCGCCCGCCCCCCCCGCCGCCCCCCACTATTTCCATGGAAAAACCCTTGGGTTTTGATAGAGATTGAACTGGATCTGTAGATCAACTACTACTTAGGTTAGTATGGACATTTTAATAATGTTAAGTCTTCCAGTCATTGGATATGAGAGGCCTTTCAATTTATTTGTGTCTTCTTTAATTTCTTTCAGCAATGTTTTGTGCTTTCAGTGTACAGGTTTTGCATGTCCTTAGTTAAGTTTCATCCTAAGTATTTTATTCATTTTGATGTTATTGTTAATAGAATAGTTTTGCTAATTTCTTTTTGGATTATTTATTGCTAGTTTATAGAAACATAATTGATTATTGATTTTGTAGCTTACCAGTTTGCTGTATTAATTTATTTGTCCTAATTTGTGTGTGTGTGTAATCTTTAGGATTTTCTATGTGTAGCATTATTTCATCTATGAAAAAAAGTCAGACAAGACTTAGTGACTGAACAACAACATCTGTGAACAGAGATGATTTTACATCTTCTATTCTGATATGGCTGCCTTTTATTTGTTTTTCTTCACTAATCATCTGGCTAGGACTTCTAGTACTATGTTGAATAGAAACAGTGAGAGTGGGCATCCTTGTTTTGCTCCTGATCTTAGAAGAAAAGCTTTGAGGTTTTCTCTGTTATGTATAATGTTAGTTACGGATTTTTCATGGATGCCCTTTATAATGTTGAGGTCTAATCCTTCTATTCTTAGTTTGTTGAGGCTTTTTAGGATGAAAGAGTGTCAGATTTTGTCAAATGTTTTTTCCATATCTATTAAGATAATCATGTGATTTTTAGTCTTCATTCTGTTAATATGATGTATCCTTCACATTGATTCATTTCCATATGTTGAAACATACTTACATCCCAGGGATAAATTCTACTTGGTCATAATGTATGATCCTTTTAAGGTGTGTTGAATTTGGTATGGTAGTATTTTGTTGAGGGTTAAAAAAAAAAAATATATATATATATATATACATTAGAATATTGGCCTCAAAGTATCTTTTCTTTGTCATTAGTAGTTGGGGCATAGATTTGGATTACTGTGAAGTTGAATGGTTTTCCTCGGAAACCAATCAAGATTGTTCTGTCATTTTTGAGATTGTAACCAAGTACTGCATTTTGGACTCTTGTTGACCATGAGAGCTACTCCATTTCTCCTAAGGGGTTGTTGCCCACACTAGCAGATATAATGGTCATCTGAGATAAATTTGCCCATTCTCATCCATTTTAGTTCACTGATTCCTAAAATGTTGATGTTCATTCTTACCATCTCCTGCTTGGCCACATCCAATTTACCTTGACTCATGGACCTATCATTCCAGGTTCCTATGCAATATTGTTCTTTACAGTATCAGATTTTTACTTTCACCACCAGTCAAACCCACAACTGAGCATTGTTTCCACTTTGGCCCAGGCTCTTCATTCTTTCTGGAATTATTTCTCTCCTCTTTCCCAGTAGTATTTTGTACACCTCCTACCTGGAGGACTCATCTTCTGGTGTCATATCTTTCTGACTTTTCGTGTTGTTCATGGGGTTCTTGAGGCAAGAATACTGAAGTAGTTTGCCATTCCCATCTACAGTGAACTGTGTTTTGTCAGAACTCTCCACGATGACCCATCCATCTTGGGTGGCCCTGCACAACATGGCTCATAGCTTCCTTGAGTTACACAGCTGTATTCCATGTGTTCATTTTGGTTAGTTTTCTGTGATTATTGTTTTCATGCTTGAGGCTGTGGGATTGTAGTTCTTGCTTTTTCTATAGAAAAATAGATGCTTTCGACTTGTAGTGCTAGAGAAGACTCTTGAGAGTCCTCTGGACAGCAAGAAGATCAAACCAGTCAATTCTAAAGGAAATCAACCTTGACTGTTCATTGGTAGGACTGATGCTGAAGCTGAAGCTCCAATACTTTGGCTACCTGATGTGAAGAGCTGACTTATTGGAAAAGATCGTGATGCTGGGAAAGATTAAGAGCAGGATGAGAAGGGGATGACAGAGGATGAGATGCTCAGATAGCATCACCAACTCAATGGATATAAGTTTGAGTAAACTCTGGGACACAGTGAAGGACAGGGAAGCCTGGGATGCTATAGTCCATAGGGTTGCAAAGATTTGGTCATAGGGTTGCAAAGATTTGGTCATTGGGTTGCAAAGATTTGGTCATTGGGTTGCGAAGATTCGGATTTGACTTAGTGACTGAATAACAACAAAAAGGGTCTTTTCTGGCTTAATATCAGCATTAGCTGCTCATGTTAAATGAGTTTAGGTGTGCTCTGTTCAATATTTTGAAGATTTTGAAAAAAATTGGTGTTAATTTGTCTTTACTTATTTGGTAGACTTTAGCAGTGAAGTCATCTGGTCTTGGACTTTTCTTTGATTACTGATTCAATCTTACTAGTTATGAGTGTATTTGGATTCTCTATTTCTTCATGAGTCAATCTTGGTAGATTGCATGTTTCTAGAAATTTATCCATTTCTTCAAGGTCATCCAATTTGTTGGAATGTAATTGTTTATAGTTGTCTCAGCATCATTTTTATTTCTGTGGCATCAGTTTATATCTTTTCTTTCATTTCTGATTTTGTTTATTCTAATCTTCTCTTTTTCTGGGTCAGTTTAGCTAAAAGTTTGTCAATTTTGTTGTTGTTGTTTTTTTTAAACAACTCTTAGCTGTGTTGACTTCTGTTGTTTTTCTATTTTCCATTTCTGCTCTAATCTTTGGTATTTCTTTCCTTCTGCCAACTTTAGGCTTAGTTTGTTCTTATAATTATCTGAGTTGTAAAATTGGGTTATATATTTGAGATTGTTGTTTCTTTTTTACTGCATACCTTTATCCCTATAAACTTCCTTCTTAGTACTGCTTTTGCCATATCCCATAAATTTTGTTATGCTGCATTTTTTTTGAGATATTTAAAAATTTCCCTTTTGATTTCTTCTTTATCCTAATGTATAAGAGTGTGTTGCTTAATTTCCACATGCTATAAATTTTCCAGATTCCTGTCTGTTACTGGTTTTCATTGTGGTTGGAAAGATATTTGCTATGATTTCAATCTTCTTAAGTTTGTTAAGACTTGTTTTGTGACCTAACATGTGATCTCTTCTAGAAGCACTCCATGTGTGGTTGAGAAGAATATATATTTTGTTGCTGTTTGTTGGAACATTGTATATATTCCTTTAGGCCCATTTGACGTTTAGCCTTGCTCAAGTCTGTTTCCTCATTAATCTTCTGTTTGGATATTTTATCCCTTATTGAAAGTGGGGTACGGACAGCTCCTACTATTATTGAGCTGCTGTCTATGTCTCTCTTCAGTTCTGTCAATGTTTGTTTTATGTATTTAGGTATATCCACCTCTGATGTTGAGTTATCTCTGATGTTATGTTAATATATTGTTATATAGTCTTGTGAAGAAGATATATCATTGTATAATGATATAATAAGATATCTTTTATCATTGTATGATGTTTTATCTTTGTCTCTTTAGACAATTTTCAACTTAAAGTTTATTTTGTCTGATATAATTATGCCCACTCTTGCTTTCTTTTGGTTACCATTTGCACATAATATGTTTTCCATCCTTTCGTTTTCAGCCCATGAGTGTCCTTAAATGTAGAATTTGTAAACAGCACAGAATTAGATTTTTTTTTTGGTTGCTTTTAAATTAATTAAACCATTCTATGTCTTTTGATTGGAGAGTATAATCCATTTACAGTTAAAGCAATTATTAATAGAAAAAGACTTACTATTGCCATTTTGTTAGTTTTTTTCTGTCTTGTAGTTCTTTAGTCTTTTCTCTTAGTCTTCTCAGGCTGTTATTAAAATACATCACAGACTGGGTAGCTTATACACAACAGGAATTTATTTGCAATTCTGAAGCCTGAGAAGTTCAAAATCAATCTCCTGGCAGGTCAATTCTTCCATATTAATAATGTCACTCTTCTATATACCTGCTTTTGATTGTGTTTAGAACTCTCATTTAGGCCAA
The DNA here is from genome assembly GCF_000754665.1 of Bison bison bison. NCBI lineage: Eukaryota > Metazoa > Chordata > Mammalia > Artiodactyla > Bovidae > Bison > Bison bison. The sequence continues at coordinate 1,342,269 of NW_011494904.1, read as the reverse complement.
ATGATTGAAAAACACTGTATTTAATATTTACAAATGATTTCCTATCACTTATATTAGTTAAGGTTCTTCAGAGAATTAAAAACTTCAGAAAAAAATAATTATAATAAAAATTATGTTTATAGTTTTTTTCTTTTAAGAAACTGTCTTACAGGATTGTGGGGGGAAGTTTTAAATCTGTTTGGCAGGTTATTGTACTAAAAACTCAGGTAAGAACTGCAGTCTTGAGTCTAAAATCAGTAAGGTAGGTTGCTAAGTCACTTCAGTTGTGTCTGACTCTGTGCAACCCCATAGACGGCAGCCCACCAGGCTCCCCTGTCCCTGGGGTTCTCCAGGCAAGAACACTGGAGTGGATTGCCATTTCCTTCTCCAATGCACGAAAGTGAAAAGTGAAAGTGAAGTCGCTCAGTCGTGTCCAACCCTCAGCGATCCCATGGACTGCAGCCTATCAGGCTCTTCCATCCATGGGGTTTTTCAGGCAAGAGTACTGGAGTCGGGTGCCATTGCCTTCTCTGTAAGGTAGGTTAGAAGACTAGAAACTCAGGCAGAGTTTCTATGCTACAGTCTTGGGGCATAATTACTTTCTCTCTGTGAAAAGTCTCAGGTTTTCTCTTAAGGCCTTCAAATGACTGAATAAGTCCCATTTACCTTATTGAGGATCATCTCTTTTACTTAAAGGCAACTGGTTATAAATGTTAATCACATCTAAAAAATACCTTCTTTACATTATCTGGACTAGTTTTGACCAACCAGCTGGATATCATAGCCTAGCCAAATTGACACATAAAATTAACCATCACAATGTCTTGCATTATGTAAATTGACTAACCTAGCCTCACAGAGAACCAAAGATGTCAGGGTAGAAAAGGACATGGGATACTGCATAGTCTTCATATAAAATGAAGACTTGTATGAAGACTTCCTTATAGGTAAGGAAAGTGAGGCACAGGTGAAATGACTTAGTGGAGACAATATGAATTAGTGGATAGAAGTTGGGAGCCAGAAAGATATAAATATAATGTGCAGATTCATCTTTTGTTAGCTGTGTGTATTGTTGGACAAGATATTAACCTCTCTCTGTCTCAGTTTTAACATCTGAATTGAAGGGAAGTGTTCGTTGCTCAGTTGTGTCTGACTCTTTGTGACCCCATGGACTATAGCTCGCCAGTCTCCCCTGTCCATGGAATTCTCCAGGCAAGAATACTGGAGTGGGTGGCCATTCCTTTCTCCAGGGAATCTTCCTGACCCAGGGATTGAACCTAGCTCTCCGGCATTGCAGGTGGATTCTTTACTGTCCGAGTCACCAAGGGAGTCCCTTTAACATCTGTATAGTGGAAATTATCTACTACTCTTACAGTAACATTTTGTAAGAACAGTCCATTGCTTAATAAATGTAAATTAACATTATCAATATTGACAACCACACAATTACTTAAAGGTAGCTTTCAATTTACTTGGACTATCACATTCCTAGTTCTTCATTCTCTATCGTAATTGTGCTGTCACTAATATGAAATTATGTTAAATGTGATAGACTACCCACTCAACTGCATATACTTTGTATTCCATGGAGTCCTCACTTACTAAGACTGAAATAAAATCAGGGGATGTTTTATTGGTTGCAAATTCTCATCAGGGTTAGAAGATTCCAGAAGTTTTTCCCATTACTACTGAAAAGTATTTGGAGGACTGTTCTGGTGAAGAGTCCTGGATCCATGTTGGTGAATTTCTGAGGTGTTGATGCAGGGCTCTTTGTTTTGTGGCTTTTGTGTTCTCATCATGAACACAGTTTTGCAAGCCTGAGGCTTGGAGATCATGGTGCTGTCGTCTCTGCTTCGTGTCAGAATGTCTGTTTTTGCTGCCTTGAGCCTCTGGCTCACCAGCTTAGCAGTTTCCCCATGCTTGCAGATGTTATGCAGGGAATACCTACATTGCCAGAGCCTGAACTAACCCTCACTTGTGAAGAAATCTCTGTCCTTTGATCCTTTACTGTGTTGTTTCACAACGTCAAGAGCCTAAAAGCTTTGGTTTGAATGGTAGCCAAATGCACAGGCGTTCAGGACTAAGCTTGATCCTTAATCCACAAAATGAAAGGTTCTCCTCTCTCAGCCACAGGTCCTGCTTGTTACCTTATAAAATTGGATTACTGCTGTCACTGGAGCCCTGTCTTTTCCTTTTATCAGCCAATCTAAAAATTTTGCTGCAGGTGTGCCAATAAAATAGCGAGACAGTTCCCACTTCCTACAAACACAGCAGAAAAACTGTCAACTAAATCTGTCTTTAAAAGTCATTTTTCTTCAAACATTTTTGAAACTTACTTCTCAGAAATGTTTTAAAATGCCTTCTAGTGACAGTTTTAACAAAAGAGAAAAATTAGTGTTATAACATTAGAGTCAGAGGACATTCTTCCAGGCTCTACAGTATTTTTTCCCTTCATTTCTCCATTTCTTCTTGGAGGGTGGGAGGCAGAGGAAAGAAGCAGGGAGTCAAAGCTAAAGAGTCAGAGAAAAGCTGGGGAACTTGGATTGGGAGCATAGGGTAATTCTTCTCAGACTTTACTGTGAATGGAAATCTTTGTGGATCATGTCAAAAGGCAGATTTATGAGGGTCTACATTTTGTAATTCAAATATAGTTGATTTAGTTTATGCTGTACAGCAAAGTGATACAGCTATACATACACATACATTCTTTTAAAAATTATTAACCTATTTTAATTGGAGAATAATTACTTCACAATATTGTGATGGGTTTTGTCATACATCAACATGAATCGGCCACTGGTATACACGTGTGCCCCCCCATAATGACCCCCGCTCCCACCTCCTTCCCTGCCCATCCCTCTGGGTTGTCCTAGAGCACCAGCTTTGGGTGCCCTGCTTCATGCATCAAAATCGCACTGGTCATCTATTTTACATATGGTAATGGACATGTTTAAATGCTATTCTCTCAAATCATCCCACCCTCACCTTCTCTTGCTGAGTCCCAAAGTCTGTTCTTTACATCTGTGTCTCCTTTGCTGCCCTGCATGCAGGATCATTGGTACCACCTTTCTAAGTTCCATATATATATGTGTTAACATACAGTATTTGTCTTACTCTTTCTGATTTCACTCTGTATAATGGGTTCCAGGTTCATCCACCTCATTAGAACTGATTCAAATGCGTTCCTTTTTATAGTTGAGGAATATTCCATTGTGTATATGTACCACAGCTTTCTTATCCATTCATCTGCTGTTGGACATCTAGGTTGCTTCCACATCCTGGCTATTGTAAACAGTGCTGTGATGAACATTGGGGTACATGTTTCTTTCAATTCTGGTTTCAATTCCTCGGTGTGTATGCCCAGCAGTGGGATTACTGGGTCGTATTGCAGTTCTATTCCCAGTTTTTTAGGGAATCTTCACACTGTTGTCCATAGTGGCTGTATTAGTTTGCATTCCCAGTATGCAATAGTGTAAGAAAGTTCCATTTTCTCTACACCCTCTCCAGCATTTATTGTTTGTAGACTTTTTGATGATGGTCATTCGAACCAGTGTGAGATGACACATCATTGTGGTTTTGATTTGCATTTCTCTAATAATGAGTGAATTTGAGCATCTTTTCATGTGTTTATTAGCCATCTATATGTCTTCTTTGGACAAATGTCTGTTTAGGTCTTTTTCCCACTTTTTGATTGGGTTGTTCTTTTTAAATATTCTTTTCTATTATGGTTTATCATAGGATATTGAATATAGTTCCTTGTGCTATACAGTAAGACCTTGTTTATCTACCCCATATAAAATAGCTTACATCTGCTAACCCCAACCTCCCGCTCCATCCCCACCCAACACACCCTGTGTTTTAAGTAAAAAGGATGGGGAGAGGAGGAAGCCATGGTATCAAGAGCACTCGGAACGAGACATTTCACAAGTTTGCTCTGTTCCTCCTCTCACAGCTCTGTACAATTAATTTTTCCCCATTACAAATAAGCTTTCAAATTCAAAGAGGTGTGGTAGCTGAGTGAGTTGGGATACAAATGCCATCCAGCTGATGTCAAGGGTCACAGGTGGCCTCTGCTCAGTGCTGTCTGCCTTCCTGGTGACACTCAGTCCCCGGCGAGGTGCACACATTCTGTTTCTCCCATCAGCTGCGCTTTCTACTCTCACCCACTCAGGGGCTTTGGTTTGGCTACAGGCCCCTTCCTAGGGGCTTCCCTGGTGGCTCAGACTGTAAAGAATCTGCCTGCAATGCAGGAGACCTGGGTTCAATCCCTGGGTTGGGAAGATCCCCTGGAGAAGGGAATTACTAGCCACTCCAGTATTTCTTGCCTGGAGAATCCCATGGACAGAGGAGCCTGGTGGGCTACAGTCCATGGGGTCGAAAAGAGTTGGACATGACTGAGTTACTAACACTTTCACAACCCCCTTTCTTAGCTCTATCTTTCTTTCTCCTCCAGGAACCCTACACAGAGCTGGCAGAGTGATTTTTAAAGTGTAGCTTTTGTCAAATGCTCTGCTGCTCCAAAACCTCCTGAATATATGACACGCTCTTTGGCTTGACATTCAAGGCTTTCCACAATATATCCCGTCTTCCCAGGTCTCCCCTGTATATCTGCTATGCTGCCACCAAATGGGGGCCCTCCTGTTCGCTTGACTAGACCTTGACCTGCCCTGCTGTCTATCCTGCGCTTATCTGATCTTTCTCCTGTGATGCTCAGCTCTCCACCTCAGCAGGCTAAGATCCTTCCTGTGCTTGTCTGTCCCCCTCAGCCAGTTATCAGTGGAAGTTTCCAGAGTCCGTCTCCGAGTACATGTTCCTTACTCGTGTGGTCTCAACTCATTTGTTTGTACCAACCCCATCTTAGAGCAGGATGTGAGGCAGTCTTCCTAGGTGTTATCATCATTTGGTATTAACCCTCCTTCACCCTGCCTGTCAAGGCCCAGAGAGCAGACCCAGCACTAAACAGCATCTCATGAATTAATTTGCATGATGCTATGAGATTGAAAACTATAAATGGGATTAGATGGTGAATGAATTGTCAGTTGAACACTGCTGGACTATTAGTTCTTAGGTTTTTCTAATGACCTGACTGGGGCTTCCCAGGTGGCTCAGTGGTAGAGAATCTGCCTGCCAATGCAGGAGATGCAGGTTCAATCCCTGGGTCAGGAAGATCCCCTGGAGTAGGAAATGGCAACCCACTTCAGCATTCTTACCTAGGAAAATTCCTAGGCAGGCTACTACATTCCATGTGGTCACAAAGAGCCGGATAGGAGTGACTGAGCATGTGTGAATGAGCTAATAAAGCTCAGAATCAAACGTATGCCTGAAAATAAAGTATAATGTGTCCAATGCCAATTTTCATCATTATCTGTAAAATGCAGTAAATAAACCCCTGGCTACTAAGGTTATACTTTTTTTTCTTTTCTGTATCTGCAACCATAGGATAACTAGTACTGGATAGTGCCTGGCATGTAGGAGAGGCTCACCAACTGTTGATTTCCATCCTTTTGCTCTCTAACTGCTTAACTGCATAGGACTGCTGAAAGGATTGCTTTGATCCAGAAAGCTTGCACAGCAGTGAGAAGGGAGTGCTTGGTTTTCGGCATCTTATTTAACCGCCAGGTGTAGAAACATCTTGCGAAGGAGAAAGTAGGGAGCTACATCTCCCTGGAAACCTTTTCGGTATTCTTAGACAAATCAGAAGAGCAGTGAATAGCCACTGATAATAATAACTCTCTAGGCACCACATGCCTTTGTCTTGCCAGAATGTTTTCAAATGATTGTCAGTCTTTGAGTTCTTCCGTAAAGCAGTCCTCCTGCGATGAGTCAGTTTGAGGAAACACTACCACTTCTTGTATGATGGAGACTAAAGAAGGAAGATGAAACACAGTCTAGACACCAATTTAGTCAGAATTATTTAAATCCCCGTCCTCTGCATTACTAGAACTGGCCCGCATGTCATTAGCATTGATGTCAAGATTGAAAAGGTAGTTCTCTGCATGCATTGGTAACAGTGACCCTCTGAAATTAACATGCAATTAGAGTCACCTCAAAACTTGTTAAAGGTGTAAATCTCTGAGAAATTCTGCTTTAGTAGTTATAGAGTAGCACTTACGACTCTGATGCAACTGGCTCTTGGATTACTTTACAGTGTTTATATACAGTTGAGGAAATTGGGGGTCAGAAATGCTGTGTGTTTTTCCAAAGATCACATAGGTAGAAATACAGAAGAACCAGGGTTTCAGAGATTCCAGAATAGTTTTTTTTTTTTTTTTCAATGCCATCTACATTTATTACCTCTAACTCACAGTCACCTCCAATTATCTAGGGATATAGGTCTCAAAAATTAATACAAATTTTTGTGTATGAATCAACTGGGGAGCTTGTCAAAGTGCAGATTCTGACACAGTAGATCTGAGGAGGGGCCAGACATGCTGCATTTCTGACAAGTTCCTGGGAGATGCTGGACTGTGTTATACACATTGATTGCCAGGATCTAGGACATGGCCAGGTATGGACTGAAATATTTAATGAAATGAGAGTTGGTCATGAGCTACAATAAATGGATCTGACTTGTAGCCTCTACTGTGGGTAACAAAGAGCAAATTGAAGGCTACTAGATAAATAAAAATAAAATTGAGTTGCTGAAAGGCCCAGGGGAATCAGTGAGTCTAAAATTAGGTGGTGGTCCTGAGTAAATCTCGCCTTGCCTTTTTCCTCTACTTTGGGGCAGTTTTCATGGTGATGTGTTTCCCTGGGAAGTGAGTGAGTCTGATGAAGGATTGCTTTGATCTAGAAAGCTTGCACAGATGCTTTTTCCTAGAGATATGATCAAAGTAGCAAGAAGTAGAGAAGATACATGAGAGAAATAGAACCAAAGCATGGCTGGGATTAATGTGGATTTCTAAAGGTTCTGAAATGATCTAAAAACAAAAGTGAAATGAAAAGCATTTATGTGTGTTCATAAGTACAGGTAACAGGTTTTCAAAAAAATCATAAAATTAGGTTATGGAAGTGAGATTATTAACCAGAGAAAGAAAAATAGACACATAAAATTACCTGCTACTTTTTCTGAAGTTTTCAAGACTAGTTATATCTTTTCAGAAAAAAGAAGAGAAATAAAAATTTGCATTGCAGTAGAAGTATTTTATTTGGCATATGAGAGAAGTTCAGAGTCTCTAAAAGTCTGAAAATAGTATATCGGGGGAGGATATAGACACAACATTCCCAGAAATTTTTAGAAAGTGATGCTTCTTCTCTGAAAAACTTCAATCAATTAGGGTTGGAACTCGTATTATATGCCAGGCACTGGGCTGGGTGCAGGAATACTGCAATGATAAAAATTGTA
>NW_011494904.1:1290348-1334845 GCF_000754665.1 Bison bison bison | reverse complement strand
GTACTCATGCAGGAGACAGGAAACAGGTATGAAAATAGTTAACTTCAGAACAATGGAATCAGTGCATTCTTGGAACTGTGATCAAAATGTGGGAGGTCAGTGGAAGAACTGCAGTCAGGGGAGTCTGCAGAAAGGATGTAATACTTAATATAAACATTGAAGAATCAGTAAGAGATGGTCTGGAAAAGTTTGTTAATATTCACTCAGTATTATTTATTGTTATAAGATGTCCATAATAGAAGATATCCTATGGAAGCTAGCAGTTCTAAGTTCAAATTCTACCCTACTCCTTTCTGATTGTATAGACTTGGTCATATTATTTAACCTATCTGAGCCTAGATTTTTTTATTTGAATAAGACTAAGGTATATACTATGAGGAAATAAATAACAATAAATGCATGCCTCCCAGTCTTCTAGATATGTTTGAATTCCAAGGTCCACAGATTTAGGGTCCCACTGGGATCCTGATGCATTTCTGAACACATGATCCTTTGGAATGAGGCTGCTCTTCTTGGGTTGAATTCTCTGTTTTAAAATTTCCATTTATTTCCTGGTCTAGATTTTCCCTTATGATACCTGTACTATGTTAAATAGTGTCCCCCACAGAATTCATGTTGATGCAGAAACTTAGAGTATGACCTTATTTGAAAGTTTAGAAAGGTCTCTACAGATATAATTAGTTACATTACAATCAGGTTCCAAGTAGAGAATCCGTCTGCCAATGCAGGAGACGCCAAGAGATGTGGGTTCACTCCCTAGGTCAGGAACAGCCCCTAGAGCATGGCAACCCACTCCAGCATTCTTGCCTGGAAAATTCCATGGGCAGAGGACCCTGGCGAGCAACAGTCCACAGGGTTGTAGAGAGTCAGACACGACTGAGCATGCGTGCACCACAGACTGAATTATGGTGGGCCCTCTGCTCATGGAATTCTCCAAGAAGAATACTGGAGTGGGTAGCCATCCCTTTCTCCAGGGGATCTTCCTGACCCGGGATTGAACCGAGGTTTTCAACACCGCAGGCAGATTCTTTACCATATGAACCACCAGGGAAGCCCAACTACAGATGTAATTAGCTACCTTACAATTGATCGGGTCAGACTGAATTAGGGTGCACCCTAAACCCAGCATGGCTGGTGTCCCTGAGAGAAGAGGAGAAGCCACACAGAGAACCTGGGACCTCAGTGAAGACCTCAGTGAAGACAGAGGCTTAACTGGAGTTATGCGCCATGAGCCAAGGAACACAGAGGACTGCTGACAACCACAGAAACTAGAAGCAAGAAAGGGTTCTTCTCTGGGCTGTGGAAAAGCCTCTGGAGGAGACATGGCACTGCTGACACTGCAATTCTGGATTTCTAGCCTCCAGTACTGCGAAAAAATACATTTCTGTCGTTTCAAGCTGCCCAGGTTGTGACACTTTATTATAAGCACCAAGAAAGTAACACAACACCTATACGTCATCCACCTTCAGGTCGAGTCCCAAAGTCAGTTCTAAAGGTATGTGCTTGCTGTGCAGCATTTCGGCTTGACCGGGCTGCCTACCATGTTGCAGAATCCTCCTCCTTGTGTGCATCTAATCAAGGTGGCACAAGAGACACTTTTGTGCAAGCTTTAGGGGGCACAACTGTAATTGCAACGACCGGATAGTTTTTGTGCTCAGAAGGCTGAGCAGGGTCACCGGGTCTTCTGTCACTCTGCACAGAGGTTCACGCCTGCTTGTCCACCCCTTGGTCTATGATTGCTCCATCTTCCCCTGATCCTTTTGCAGTTTCTCTGACTCCTAGCCAAGAGTGTGTCCGACCTTGTAAGAAGGATTCATTTTTCTCCTGCAGGGGACAGTGAGGTGCCACCCGGTGTCTCCACCCGGTGCCAGCTCGTCTTCTCTGCCCACTTTACATCCACCTGCCCTTCTGGGCCTCCTGCCTTCTGGACATCAAGCTCCAGCATTAGATGCAGAGACAATAGCTTTTCAGAGACTATTTACCAGCTCCCTCAATTTTGTAAGTCAAATCCCAGCAATACATTGCTTTTCTGATTGGATCCTCACAGATACAGGCACTCAGAGCTCCATAGCTCCATCCCAAGGTTTCAGGCAGTCTGTGCCTGTCTGCAGATGAAATGGCTGTATTTTCAAAGTCCTTGCTCCCAAGATTCTTGAAAACACCAGGTGAAATGCCAAGCGGTGTTGGGTGTGAACTTACCTATTGTGGTTTTCAGCTTCTGTGAATTCAGCAGCTCAGGATTAAGATCTCCCGTTTCCCCTGCCTCATGTTTGTGATATTTCTCCATGCTCTGGTACCACAGAAAAAGAAAATGACAGTCATTTACACTGCTTCCTTCTTCTCTTAGTGGGAGGAGGAGGCCTCAGGTTCTGTTTTATGGAAGCTTTCTTAGCCCTGTGCAGGCCAACTTTGGCTCGGCTGAGCTTGGAACACAGTGTCCGAAGCAGGGACCTCAGAGGAGCCCTGACTGTCAGTGACAGCCCTGTCCCTCCAGCTTGACCATAGGGCTTTTCCCCAAAAGTCAGACAGCATCATTGGGAAGTCCTTGTGCTGATGGAAGAAGATGAATCGCGATGATAATGGACATCAAATTTTTTTAAAACTCCCATTCACTTTGTGCATCAAAGCTGGACATATTAGCAGCTGGCTCTACCAGCCGCTGCCTCATGCCAGCCCTGAGCTGGCTGTCCTAAGGCAGCCCCCAGTGAGAACGTCACGCAATTATAATGAAGATCCTGGAACGGGATGAATGACTCCATTCACTGCAAATAGAGAACTTGCTGTGGATGTTCAGTTACGCACATGGGAGACCTCCAGGATCATGTAGAAGGGGAGGTGAAGTGATGATGTCAGCTTGGGAGAAGAGGGTTAGTAATATAAGCAAAAGGGGCCTTGCTGTTCTCAGTTCATGCTGGCGTGTCAGTAGAGTGTGATCTGCAACCTGGCACTCTGCTCCGAACAGGCTGCTGATAACAGTCATTATTCACTGTCTCTAGAGGATCCTTCTCGGTGCTCGGGGCTGACTAACCAGCAAACAGCCACCTTGACAGCCCAGCTCCCACGTAGCAGCTCTGATTCCTTGATCATTCCTTTGGAACACCTGAGGTCTGTATATTTTTCTGCCTTTATTTACCCTGTGCTTTCTTCGGGGACATTTCTTGCCTCTTGTCTACTTTGGGAACTCTTGTATTTTAAGAACTAGTTCAAATATTACTACATTTGACATCCTCAGACAAAATAAAGAGGTTTTTTTTTTTTTTTTTTCTACTGTGTTCTTCCAGCATCTTCTTTAAACTTCTATTATTATCTACAGTAAAAAATCATGTAATTATTGACTGACCTGTGTAACCTAAAAATATTGAGTTTCTGTGGACTTGACTGATTCATCAGAATTTAGAAGTTTCTGGAATTAATGCGGAATTGATAGATTTTTTTGAAGAGAATTAAATAGTATTGGAAAGACAGCAGTTGACTTGGCTGAAGAGCTTTCAATAAGGGATTTGGGCACCGGGGTTCTAATCTTAATTTTGTTTATCACCATCTGACCTTTGAATTACTAGCCAGAGTTGAGTGACACCAATAACTATGAAAAGCCTGAATTTCTTCTTGCCTTGATTTCTTCTTTTGTGCATTGACCAATGTGATATTTACTTTGATAACTTTCAGTTGTGTCTGGAAAGTCAAATGAAATAAAAAATATAAAAATAATCCCCTTCACCTCTACCCATCTCTAGACAGCACTGAGCAAAGTTTCAAGTAACTTTCCTCATTTCCTCAGAGGTCACTAACTGTCTGACACGGGGCTGTCAAAGCAGGCTGACCTGGACTGGGGCTGTGTTTCTCTGGCAGCTGTGATTGGTGGGGAGGGGGTCCAGTGAGGGTCAGTGGTTTCCAAGGGTTAGGAACATGACTGTCCTATTTGTTGTGGGCTTTGGGCTTTCTTGGGGCTTCCCTGATAGCTCAGTTGGTAAAGAATCCACCTGCAATGCAGGAGACCCTGGTTTGATTCCTGGGTCGAGAGGATCTGCTGGAGAAGGGATAGGCTACCCACTCCAAACTCTTGGGCTTCCCTTGTGGCTCAGCTGGTAAAGAATCTGCCTGCAGTGTGGGAGACCTGGGTTCAATCCCTGGGTTGGGAAGATCCCCTGAAGAAGGGAAAGGCTACGCACTCCAGTATTCTGGCCTGGAGAACTCCATGGGCTGTATAGTCCATGGGGTAGGAAAGAGTCGGACACGACTAGGTGACTTCCACTTTCACTTTGGGCTTTCTTCCTCCTTCCCCTGTGCCAGAAACTTGGTAAAAATGGTAGTGATCAAGAGAAAGACATGAGCTTGAAAATTCAGGTTATTTAAATGGACTGAACTCCCCGAGAATAATCTCTTGAAGAATGTTTCTTGAGAGGCTCTGAAGGGTTACTGAGGGACAGAGTAGCTCTTCAGCATAAAGGTCTTTATGAGGGAGAGGGTCTGATTGCACTGGGATGACCCAGGGCCCCTCTTCCGTCAGTCTGCCCAGATACGAGCTGACATGACGATTTTCTTTGGCAATTGGCTTCATTCAGTTCAGTTCAGTTCAGTTGTGTCTGACTCTTCACGACCCCATGGACCACAGCACGCCAGGCCTCCCTGTCCATCACAAACTTTCAGAGTTTACCCAAACCCATCTCCATTGAGTCGGTGATGTCATCCAGCCATCTCATTCTCTGTCATCCCCTTCTCCTCCTGCCTTCAACCTTTCCTAGCATCGGGGTCTTTTCAAATGAGTCAGCTCTTTACATCAGGTGGTGAAAGTATTGGAGTTTCAGCTTCAGCATAGTCCTTCCAATGAATATTCAGGACTGATTTCCTTTAGGATGCACTGGTTGGATCTCCTTGCAGTCCAAGGGACTCTCAAGAGTCTTCTCCAACACCACAATTCAAAAGCATCAATTCTTCAGTGCTCAGCTTTCTTTATAGTCCAAATCTCACATCCATACACGACTATGGAAAAACCATAGCCTTGATTAGATGGACCTTTGTTGGCAAAGTAATGTCTCTGCTGTTTAATATACTGTCTAAGTTGGTCATAACTTTCCTTCCAAGGAGTAAATGTCTTTTAATTTCATGGCTGCAGTCACCATCTGAAGTGATTTTGGAGGCCCCCAAAATGAACTCAGCCACTGTTTCCATTGTTTCCCCATCTATTTGCCATGAAGTGATGGAACCAGATGCCATGATCTTAGTTTTTTTAATGTTGAGCTTTAAGGCAACTTTTTCACTCTCCTCTTTCACCTTCATCAAGAGGCTCTTTAGTTCTTCTTTCACTTTCTGCCATAAGGGTGGTGTCATCTGCATATCTGAGGTTATTGATATTTCTTCCAGCAATCTTGATTCCAGCTTGTGCTTCATCCAGTCCAGGATTTCTCATGATGTACTTACTCTGCATATAAGTTAAATAAACAGGATGACAATATACAGCCTTGACATACTCCTTTTCCTATTTGGAACCAGTCTGTTGTTCCATGTCCAGTTCTAACTATTGCTTCCTGACCTGCATACAGGTTTCTCAAGAGGCAGGTCAGGTGGTCTGGTGTTCCCATCTCTTTCAGAATTTTCCACAGTTTTTTGTGATCCACACAGTCAAAGGCTTTGGCTGCTGCTGCTAAGTCACTTCAGTCATGTCCGACTCTGTGCGACCCCATAGACGGCAGCCCACCAGGCTCCCCTGTCCCTGGGGTTCTCCAGTCAAGAACACTGGAGTGGGTTGCCTTTTCCTTCTCCAATGCATGAAAGTGAAAATGAAAAGTGAAGTCCCTCAGTCGTGTCCAACTCTTAGTGACCCCATGGACAGCAGCCTACCAGGCTCTTCCATCCATGGGATTTTCCAGGCAAGAGTACTGGAGTGGGGTGCCATTGCCTTCTCCAAAAGGCTTTGACATAATCAATAAAGCAGAAATAGATGTTTTTATGAAACTGTCTTGCTTTTTCGATGACCCAGTGGATGTTGGCAATTTGATTTCTGGTTCCTCTGCATTTTCTAAAACAAGCTGGAACATCTGGAAGTTTAGGGTTCACGTATTGCTGAAGCCTGGCTTGGAGAATTTTGAGCATTACTTTTCTAGTGTGTGAGATGAATGCAATTGTGCGGTAGTTTGAGCATTCTTTGGCATTGCCTTTCTTTGGGATTGGAATGAAAACTGACCTTTTCCAGTCCTGTGGTCACTGCTGAGTTTTCCAAATTTGCTGGCATATTGAATGCAGCACTTTCACAGCATCATCTTTTAGGATTTGAAATCACTCAAGTGGAATTCCATCACCTCCACTAGGTTTGTTCATCATGATGCTTCCTAAGGCCCACTTGACTTCACATTCCAGGATGTCTGGCTTTAGGTGAGTGATCACACCATGGTGGTTAATGGGTCATGAAGATCTTTTTTGTACAGTTCTTCTGTGTATTCTTGCCACCTCTTCTTAATATCGTCTGCTTCTGTTAGGTCCATACCATTTCTGCACTTTATTGTGCCCATCTTTGCATGAAATGTTCCTTTGGTGTCTCTAATTTTCTTGAAGAGATCTCTAATGTTTCCCATTCTATTGTTTTCATCTATTTCTTTGCATTGATCACTGAGGAAGACTTTCTTATCTCGCCTTGCTATTCTTTGGAACTCTGCATTCAAACGGGAATATCTTTCCTATTTTCCTTTACTTTTTGCTTCTCTTCTTTTCGCAGCTATTTGTAAGGCCTCCTCAGACAACCATATTGCTTTTTTGCATTTCTTTTTCTTGGGGATGGTCTTGATTCCTGTCTCCTGTACAATGTCATGAATGTCCATAGATCATCAGACACTCTGTCTATCAGATCTAGCCCCTTAAATCTATTTGTAACTTCCACTGTACAATCATAAGGGCTTGATTTAGGTCATACCTGAATGGTCTAGTGGTTTTCCCTACTTTCTTCAATTTCAGTCTGAATTTGGCAATAAGGAGTTCATGATCTGAGCCACAGTCAGCTCCCAGTCTTGTTTTTGCTGACTGTATAGAGCTTCTACATCTTTGGCTGCAAAGAATATAATCAATCTGCTTTCAGTGTTGACCATCTGGTGATGTCCACGTGTAGAGTCTTCTCTTGTGTTGTTGGAAGAGGGTGTTTGCTATGACCAGTGTGTTCTCTTGGCAAAACTCTATTAGCCTTTGCCCTGCTTCATTCTGTACTCCAAGGCCAAATTTGCCTGTTACTCCAGGTGTTTCTTGACTTCCTACTTTTGCATTCCACTCCCCTATAATGAAAAGGACATCTTTTTTGGGTATTAGCTCTAAAAGGTCTTGTAGGTCTCCACAGAACTGTTCAACTTCAGCTTCTTCAGCATTACTGGTCAGGGCATAGACTTGGATTACCGTGATATTGAATGATTTGCTTTGGAAACAAACAGAGATCATTCTGTCATTTTTGAGATTGCATCTAAGTATTGCATTTTGGACTCTTTTGTTGACTATGATGGCTCCTCCATTTCTTCTAAGGGATTCCTGCCCACAGTAGTAGATATAATGGTCATCTGAGTTAAATTCATCCTTTCCAGTCCATTTTAGTTCGCTGATTCCTAGAATGTCGACGTTCACTCTTGCCATCTCCTGTTTGACCACTTTCAATTTGCCGTGATTCATGAACCTAACATTCCAGGTTCCTATGCAATATTGCTGTTTACAGCATCAGACTTTGCTTCCATCACCAGTCACATCCACAACTGGGTGTTGTTTTTGCTTTGGCTCCATCTCTTCATTCTTCCTGGAGTTATTTCTCCACTGATCTCCAGTAACATATTGGAGATACCCTACATCCAAGGTCAGTAGCTGTGGCTGCAGGGTGCTGGAGTGGCAAGTGGCCAAGAGGAGCTACCCCACGTCCAAGGTAAGAGAAATCCAAGTAAGACGGTAGGCACTGAGAGAGGGCATCAGAGGGCAGACAGACTGAAACCACAATCACAGAAACTAACCAATCTAATCACACAGACCACAGCCTTGTCTAACTCAATGAAACTATGAGCCATGCCATGTAGGGCTACCCAAGACGGACCAGTCATGGTGGAGAGTTCTGACAGAATGTGGTCCACTGGAGAAGGGAATGGCAAACCACTTCAGTATTCTTGCCTTGAGAACCCCAAGAACAGTATAACAAGGCAAAGTGATAGGACACTGAAAGATGAACTCCCCAGGTCGGTAGGTGCCCAATATGCTACTGGCCTCATTATAACCCAGGATGAACTAAGAAGCAGGTAAAAATGGCCTCTGATGTCTTCACATCCCCTTTGACCTTTCTCCAACATTGTGGTAGGTGCTTTTCCCTTTCTTGGTAACATGCAGGGGCCTTATTTTATCCCTTAGCTGTCCAAAAATCACTGCTCCTTTTTTTCCTTTTCTTAAAAAGAATTAGTGGTTTATTCTTTTAATTATTAAAAATTATCACTTTTTAATGAATCTCTTTTTAATGAATCACTTTTTAATGAATCTCTTTCTTCTCTGTCTCCAGGATTTTATTGGGGGGTAATATAGCACAATTTCAAAATAGACTATAGTGATACAAACTGCAGAGGAATGGTATTTTCTGATAATTCCAATATCTGTGCTAATTAATAGTTGTAGACATCTGCACATTTGACTGTGATGTGTTTTGTCAGAGTTTTAGTGATTTCTCCTGTGTCTATAAAGAAGTGGTGAACTTCAAACACTCTCCAAATGGAAGCTTTTAAAATCAAGAAACAATTCATGCCTCTAGGGTGAGTCAAAACAAGGGGATCATTAGATTTGGGGGTGGGGGCAGCGGTAGCTATAAGATAAAAGGAGCAGATTTTGTTTTGCTTTCATATTAATAACACAGATGGTGACACCACTGAATACAGTCATATCTTAATAAATTATAGTTACACTGGCAGCAACAAAGAAACTTAGAATGAATACAGAGCAAATAGACACTTCTTCATAAAGTAATGAGAGTTGCCATTAACATGATGAGTTTTCAACCAGTCAAGTAAAAATAAAGTTTGCTAATGAGATATGACAACTTTAAATATGGCACTTGGAGTGAATTCACACATTAGGTATGGAAAAAAATGAGTTTTCTAGTTATAAACACAAGATACATTTGTATCTCATTAGTGAAAAATAAAACTTACTAATAGGTGATAACCTTGCTGTATCAGTGACATCAAGAGTGCCTTAATTATTGTAATGCTGTAGAAGTGCCTTCCATGTATGTTAGCGAAATAGACTAAAAACACTCCTCTGTGAAAATGAATGATTTCCTGTTCTTCCCTTCATTTAAAGCAGTAATAAACACCTGGTATGTGCTCATCCCTGCTCCCTTTTTGTCCAGCTCCTCCCTCCATTTCACAGACTCTTAGCTGGAAAGGGTCACCTTGTTCATTCACTCATCTGATGCTTGGATGCTTTCCAAAGGAGAACAAGCAGAAGCACTTGGGCTGCTCTGGTGATTGACCCCCTGAAGCGCCCGCTCTGTGCTCGGATGCCCCTGACCGCTCAGAGCCCTCCTGCTCTGCATCTCCTCTGCACCGGCCCCGACTCCACTTGCTGGGGCTGCACGGAATAGTGCCAACCCCTCTTTGAAATGACAGCCCTTCATGTAGTCATGAAGCCATGCAGAACCTTTTTTTCCTCAGACTAAACATTCTGCATCTTTCTATCATTCCTCACAAAACAAAGTCCAGACTCTCTTCACCATTCTGGCTACTTTCTCCTGTCCACATCCATATGTGGATGATGCTGCATCCACATAGGTATGGCATCAAAATGAAATGCAACTCTAGAAGTGGCATAACCATGCAGAATAAGACTGCAAGTTTTCTTAATTTTTGTAAAAATAAACATGTTCATTCTGCTTGGACTCAAATTAATCCTTTCTAAGTCATATGAGATTGATTGAAATCAGTGATTTAAAAAAAATCAGAGCTTCTACACAATGGCTGCACTTCATCCTGTCCTTGTACAGCCATTTATATGGATCCACACGTCAGATGGTGACTACAGCCAGGAAATTAAAAGAACGCTTGTTCCTTGGAAGAAAAGCTATGACAAAACTAGACAGCATATTAAAACACAGAGACATCAATCTGCCAATAGCAATCTATATAGTCAAAGGTATGATTTTTCCAGTAGTCATCTATGGGTGTGAGAGCTGGACCATAAGGAAGGCTGAGCACCAAAGAATTGATGCTTTCAAACTGTGGTGCTGGAGAAGACTCTTGAGAGTCCCTTGGACTGCAAGGAGATCCAACAAGTCAATCTTAAAGGAAATCAACCCTAATGTTCATTGGAAGGACTGATGCTGAAGCTGAAACCCCAATACTTTGGCCACTTGATATGAAGAACTGACTCATTGGAAAAGACCCTGATGCTGGGAAAGATTGAAAGCAAGAGGAGAAGGGGATGACAGAGGATGAGATGGTTGGATGGCATCATTGACTCAATGGACTTGAGTTTGAGCAAACTCTGGGGGATGGTGAATGACAGGGAAGCCCAGTGTGCTGTAGTTCAAGGGGTTGAAAAGAGTAGGACATGACTGGGCAGCTGAACAACAACAGCATGTCAGACCATTCATTTATTCCTACTAATCTTCATTTTGGGCTTCCCTGGTGGCTCAGACAGTAAAGAGTCTGCCTGCAATGCTGGAGACCTGGGTTCCATCCCTGGGTTGGGAAGATCCCCTGGAGAAGGAAATGGCAACCCACTATGGTATTCTTGCCTGGAAAAATCCGTAGACAGAGGAGCCTGGTGGGCTACAGTCCATGGGGTCGCAGAGAGTTGGACACGACTGAACAACTAACTTTACTTTTACTTTAATATTCATTTTGGGGTCGATTCATTATTTCTACCTATTACATTATTTCATTATTTCTACCTATTACACTCTTCAAAAAACCTTTCAGAGTATGACAGAAATGTTGAGATCATCCAATCCAACATCAAACAAAGATGCAAAGTCATTAACTCCAATGGATGACAGTTGGAGTCCCTGAGGTTTCACTGTCTCCTCTTCTCTGTCTTGGTCTCTTGTGATAATCTCTGTACTTCCAGCAACATTGCCTTTTCCCACTGGGTTATTGAATGACTGATTTTAAGAGCCCACTAGGAGAAGGCAATGGCACCCCACTCCAGTACTCTTGCCTGGAAAATCCCATGGATGGTGGAGCCTAGTGGGCTGCAGTCCATGGGGTCGCTAAGAGTCGGACACGACTGAGGGACTTCACTTTTCATTTTCACTTTCATGCGTTGGAGAAGGAAATGGCACCCCACTCCAGTGTTCTTGCCTGGAGAATCCCAGGGACGGGGGAGCCTGGTGGCCTGCCGTCTATGGGGTCACACAGAGTCAGACACGACTGAAGCGACTTAGCAGCAGCAGCAGCAGCTTTCCTTTGGGCTTCCAGGTGGTGCTAGTGGTATAGAACCTGACTGCCAATGCAGGACACATAAGAGATGCGGGTTCGATCCCTGGATCGACAAGATACCCTGGAGAAGGGAATGACTACCCACTCCAGTATTCTTGCCTGGAGAATCCCATGGACAGAGGAGCCTGGTGGGTTACAGTCCATGGAGTTGCAAAGAGTCAGACACGACTGAAGCGACTGAGGATGCACAAACGCAGCTTTCATTTGGATCACTACTGTAAAGCATTATTGTGAAAGATACTTTCTTGTTTCCTTTACAGAAGAAGTCCTAAAATGACATCCTTTTCCTTCCTGAGATCTGGTGTTCCATTGACATTTGGGGAGACAAATTTAGTGATCTCAGGGTAAGTGCTGATACCTCGAATTGCAGATGCTTTAATAATAGTAACAGTAAAAAAGATGAACCTTCTCACTGTGTTGGGATTCAGGAAATGTTCATTCTAATCCTGGCAGTATCTCCTTGGGCAAGTGAACTCATCTCTCAGAGCCTCAGCTGCTGGAATGAAAAGAGCCAGACTGTGTTTTGTGACCTCGTGCCTAATGCTTGGCTATGTGTAGAAACACCACAGTTTCTTTATCAAGGGAGCAAGTTTAAAATTTCATCATTAGAAACATCTTTGTGCTAAGGCAGGAGGTCTCCTTTCAAGTCCAAATACTCCATGGGAAAATTCACGCGTTTAAATTAGCTGCTAGTACTGCAGAGCACTGCTTCCTGGAAGGTGCCCAGTGGAACAGTTAGTGAAGGAAGCTCTGAACGGGGTGAAATTAATAGCAAGAAAGTGTAGCTGGGAGAGAGCTGAGAAACCACACTGGGAAATGGAAGGTCTCATGCGCTCCATGGGGAGTCCGGAGGGAGACTTAGAAGCTGTGAGCCCAAGTATGGGAGGATGAAGACAAATTACTGTAGGAGCTGGAAGGGAATTAAGGAGACCACCCAGTCCCATCCTCTCATTTTCCAGATGAGGAGACTGAACCCGAGGTTGCCAGCTGTAAGTGGCGGGTCAGATGTCTGGTTCCTGTGCAATGCTTTTCCTTTCGATCATGAAGACAAACTGCCCCATTTCACCTGAAACGGCTTGCTCTCAGGGTCCAGGACCATGCAGAGTGAGCAAGATTGATGAGGTGGTTGCAGCAGTCTATCTGGGAGTGGAAAAGCCTCTTCCTGAGGCTGCAAGACCATGCTCTCAGCACCACCCAGGTCAAGACGTCAGTGTGGCCGCCTCTGTGGAGATGGCAGAGACCTCAAGGTAGAGCACTCTTAGGTGCCCGTCTGGGGAGGCCGATGGCACTGATTAACTGGGCTCCAAGTCCTGCTTGAGGACATTCACAGAAGGATTCTGCAGCTGAACATGTAGTCCCAGATGAAGACAGATGTCACCAATCAAATGGCTCCTAGACGAGGGGAGGACGCTCATGGAGTGAAGGGTGAAAGCCTTTGGGGAGGGGGAAGGGGCTCCATGGCCTTTGCTCCCTCCCAGGGCATGGGCTGAGAACTTTCAGTATTAGCATTTGCAGGTTTTGTTCCTGAAAAGTCGCCACTTTTGGATTTTTCTTGAAGCTTCAAGCTTGCTCGTGGTGGCTGAATAATGACTGGTCACCTCCTTCTACCATCCTGGATCTCATTTGAAAGGAAGGCTTCTTAGGACAACACTCAACCGCTCCCCACTCCCCAACCTAACTCTGCAAAATGAGAGTCAAGGGCAGCGTTGCTTCCTGAGCAGCCCTCTATAGTGGTGCTTCTTAAACGCACAGGGCATATGAATCACCTGGGCATCGTAAAATAATGCAGCTTCTAACTCAGCAGGTCTGGGGTGGAGCCCGAGGTTCTGTCTCCCGAACAAGCTCCCAGAAGATGCTGATGGTGCTGCTCCATGAACCACTCTTTGAGTGGTGAGGTAGAGTTCCAGCTTAGTGTCAGCCTGACATGGGGAGACGCTCGTGAGGTCTGCTTGGGTGGTCTTTCCCCACTCCATTCCCAGGAGTGTTTAACCAGGACCTTCCTGGGCCCAGGGGGAAAATGATTGAGCCTATTAGGCACTAGCAGTGAACATAGTTCTTTGCCCCTAAGCCTCCTTAATCAAATCAGCAGTATTTGTGGGTGGGACTGTTTGCTTTCACAGACACCCTGCACTTGCCCACAGTAATTAGGTAATTGAATTGCAAACAGTAATTAGCTGCCTAACTGCCTGCTTGTTCATGCAGGTATCCAATTTGCTTTTGAAATGTGGGTTATACTGGTGAAAGTGGAAGCTGCCTAGAAAGACTCCAGGCATGATTGGGAAGATCCACTGAAAATCCCATTCGGAGTGAGTGGCTGCTGCCTCCTTCTCCCTTATGTGTATATATATATAAATATATATATATATATTTAAAATTTTTCTCCCTATTCTAGTTACTCTGATTACATTTTTCTCTTCAGATTCAGAGAATCTTAGTTCCATTGTGTTACTTAGGAGAAAGGAGAGGTGATACTGGATGCTTGCTTTTGTGTCTTCGGGATAAAATTAAAAACTAAGTGTTGTTCAATAGAGTGACAGCTGGTCTGCTGCTTTCTTAGTGAACTGACAAGCTTGTTTACTTCCCGAGAGCTTGTCTCTCTGCTCAGCCCATCAGAAAACAGGTGAGGGCTTCTGCTGCTGTACCTGCGGGATGCATGTTCCACGTCATGGCCTCACAAACACGGCTGTCTTTAAACCTGTGCTTATTTTCATAACAAGAAAAAAGCTTAGAAATCAGAAACATCTGCTTCTCTGATGAAGTGAGTTTGTGTCCAGGCTTCCCAAGAAGCTTCAGTGAGGACATAAGGCGATTCCCCCCACCCCTTTTGAAATTGTTATTTGTTTTAAAATATGTCCCTCAATTCTGTCTTCCCACCCACCTCTAATGTCTAAGACTAGACTCTCCTGTATCCTGGACATGGGTCCCTGAGCATCTGGGCATGAGGTTGGTATGGTTATCTAATTCACATCACACTCTAGAGTGCTTGGGAAGCTGATTCTAAGGGATGACCTTGAACCTGCTGACCTACAAAGTAGTGTTCAGCTAAGCCAGCCTATCCTTTCTAAGCTGGTCTATCCTTTCTAAAGGTAAAATCGTTGAAACCCACCATTATTCCAAGTGTAGAACAACAGAGAGTTTGGTTAGAACAGTGCTGTCTTTGTAAATAATTTTATGATAGTATTCATTTACCCATGCTGCATTGTTGGTCTTTACATTTCTTTCCTGTAAAAATAGTTTTGACTAGATTTTTGCATGAGGTGGCTCAGATGGTAAAGTGCCTGTCTGCAATGCAGGAGACCTGGGTTCAATCCCTGGGTTGGGAAGATCCCCTGGAGAAGGAAATGGCAACCCACTCCAGTAGTCTTGCCTGGAAAATCCCATGGACAGAAGATGCTGGTAGGCTACAGTCCATGCCGTTGCAAAGAGTTGGACATGACTGAGTGACTCCACTTTCTTTGCATGAAGGTTAAATTTTAAGGGGGAAAAGTATCTTTAAAAAATCCCCTCCTTTTTAAAAGAATGATTGACACAAAACCCACTGTGTAGAGTCCAACTTTAAAGGATGTATATAAAACCTGGAGAAGGAAATGGCAACCCACTCTAGTATTCTTGCCTGGAAAATCCCATGGACGCAAGAGCCTGGTAGGTTACAGCCCATGGGGTCGCAAAAGGATGTATATAAAAGAGGACATAAAAACATTTAAGCTAGATTGTTGAAATCCATTTAGTTTTAATTTTATTATGAAGTATATTGAAGGCTGTTACTGAGCTTTTGGAAGTAGGTGGAAATCTGAGGTGTCGTCAGTACAAAATGAAAAGGAAGAAAAAACCAAGGGCAATTTTATATTCAGCATAACAGGATAAAATTTACAAAAAATATGATTTTTTTGAAATAATAATGAAGTAATTTTTAGGTTAATATGAGAAATTAGAACATTAATGACTGTTGCTCATATAATATAAAGAGATAAGTTTTATATTTTTAAGGTTCTCCCTACTTTTTTCCTCAGATTTTTCAACAGGCACTAAAAGAGTCCCTAATATTGTTCTTTCTATAACAGGGGCTGCAAAGATTCCCGAACGATTAGGGGTTTAACTTTTGCTCTCTTTCTTTGAGGAGAAGGGAGTGTGTTTTCCCAACGTATTACTCTGAGAACAACGCTGAATTTGGTTTTTCCCTTCCATGCCTCCTGGAGTTGCCTTCATTTAGGCCTCCTAATTTCTCTGCTGGACCATGGCAATCCCATCGGATGAGTTGTCCCTTCATCCTTTTTCTCTTCTTGTGCACATTGTCCACACTGGCACCAGGATTATTGCTTTAAAAAAATCATCACATATTCCGAAGGGTTCCTGCTGCTCAGAGTTAAAATCCATACACAGCCTGGCTGCTATCTTGTTAGGGAAATCTTGTCAGCAGCTCTCTGCCTGGCTATGCGCCCAGCAGCCTTGTCATGATCAACTTCTCAACCTTCCCTGAATTCATGTCTCTCCTTACATCCTGTCACCTGGTTCAGTGGACAGGGACTCAGACCAGGATGAAAACAGGGACCGGTTGTAGGGTATGGTCCAAGCTCGGGTAGAAGGGAAGGACTTACGGGGAGATAATTGGGACTGATTGTACTTTAATCCTTTCAAAGGTTTATTGAGTAGAAAGAACACTTGTCTAAATAAGCTCAGTGCATAGCAGTTATCCATAGCACATTGCTTTATAACCAACATTCAAGGAATTATATTAGCCTCCTGGCTACAGAGCATATGGAAGTCCAGATGGGTGTATGTTTTTTTCCCTTTTCATTTTGTTCCACTTGTGCTGACGGTATCAGATTTTTCCATCTCCAGAGTCATAGCTTGTACTTGTAACCATAGTGGGTTCAGTGGAAAAGAAGAAGGGAAGGTACAAAATGTGTTTTATGAGGAAAGAACAGAGTTCACCTTCCTTCTTAATGTCTGGTAATAACACGGGTATCCATGACGATCAGCTCCTCTCTGGCAGGAAAAATTCAAGGTTTGGTGATCTTTAGGAAAGAGTCCTTTTAGAACATCTGCAGCTTCACAGAGCTGAACGAATCACTGGTTGAGTGAAATTTTCCCTTTAGATAATTTATAATCTGAGAATGCCTTTCTGGAAACAGCATCCAACCTTTGATTTTGATTATTCTCTCTTTTCTCCCTTGTAACCCACAGGGCAAGGCAGGGACAGTAGATCTTTCAACAAAGTGGGATAACCTTCATTTCCAGGAAGCTGGAGAGAGGAGGGCCAGGGGAGCCGAGCTGGTACTGAGATTCCTCTTACTGTTGGGAGAGGTCTCTAATGATTCTTCCCTGGGAATCTCAGCAAATGAAGGGAGTTCAGCAGTCCTAAGAGCAGGAAACAGGACCTAGAAGGCACACAGACTTTACGTCTGCATGTGTTCCTGTGCTGTGCTCAGTCACGTCCAACTCTTTTGCAACACTACAGACTGTAGCCCTGCAGGCTCCTCTGTCCATGGGATTTCTCAGACAATACTACTGGAGTTGGTCGCCATTTCCCCTTCCAGGGTATCTTCCCCCAGGGATTGAACCCACATCTCCTGTGTCTCCTGCATTGCAGGTGGATACTTGCCCCTGAACCATGGCAATGGTAGCAATAAAAATGCATGTGGACATAGTTGCCTTTCAGTCATAATCGTGTAACTTACATTGTAAGTGAGCACATGTTCACCTACTAATTAGGACATTTTGTGAGAAATGTAATAAATGTCAGGTATTTTGTTAGAAGAAACAAGATTTACCCTGTACTGTAGAAAGTGAAAAAGCACGTAAGCCCTTACTGCCAGCTGGCTGCACTCCTGTGAAGGCCCTTCCTTGATTGGTATTCAGATGAATCAAACCAGAAGCAAAGCTGATCAATGGAAAGTCCATCCTGTTTAGAGTTGTCTCCTTCAACTAGTTAATAAGACAACACAGAGTAGTGGGGAGAAAAGTGAAAACCTGTGAGTGATAAGCTTAAACTGCCTGTCTCCTAGCAAGAATGGGCAGGCAATTTGAATCAGATCACTTGGAAAAGCCAAAGGTGGTGATTTAGGAAGCATGCGACTTGCTTGACCTGTGACTGGGGTAGCTCTGAAGCTGCCTCTAGAGGAGGAGGTATATTCACTCATCAGCAGGCTCTAATGAGAGTTGACACTTGAACAACACAGTTTGAAGTACACGAGTCCGCTTAGTCATGGACTTTTTCAGTAGCAAATATTGCAGAACTACATGATCTGTAGCTGGTTGAGTACACGGGTGTGGAACTGTGGATATGGGGAAAGGTGTATACAGAGGGGCCAACTATAAGTTACGTACAGATTTTCTAGTGTGTGGAAAGTCAATGGCCCTAATGCCTGTGTTGCTCCAGGGTCAGTAGTATGATGGATGCCTAAAACTGGGGAAATCTAGTGAATGTGGTTTATCTCTGTTTTGATAGGGGTCACTGCTGAAAGATATAAGCAAGGGGAATGATAGAGGACAACCTATTAGAGATATACAATTCAGGGAGCTCTTGATTGTACCAAACACTGTGCTAGGCAAAGTTTCGAAATCTCCCAATGGACTCTGTATTCTAGTTTGAGGTTTCTAAAGCCTTAACTCTCATTGTCCACATTGCATTTCCTCTTCATTTCAAGAGTAGAAGGGAGAGACTGGCAGCCTCACATGCTGCAGGCGGGATGCTACGTTAACAGTCCATATTGTGCTCAGTCTTCTCTTGCCAGGCAGATCACACAGCCGTAGCTTGTGCAGTTGAATAAGATGGTGCCTGCATCCGTCCTTCAAGTGGGAAGAGTATGCAAAGCTTTATGCCCAGTGGAGTCATGATGGCTGAGCTCAATAGATGATGCCCATCTTTTGCTGTTATGGGCAGCGTCGTTTCACTTCATAATTCATTCATTGAGGTCCTACTACCCAATATCTCAAAAGATGACTTTATCTGAAGATAAGACCTTTAAAGAGGTAGTTAAATTAAAATGAGGGTGTTAGGATGGGCCTTTGAAATCTGGCTCATGTCCTTAGAAGACTCGGATGCAGAGAAAGAGAGACACTAGGGGTGTGCCTGCAAGGAGGGACACGTGAGGACACAACGAGAAGGGGGCCATCTGCAAATTGGGGGAGAGGCTTAGAACACACTCTTCTCTCATGGTCTTCAGAGGAAGCCAACCCTGCCAGAACGTGACCTTGAACTTTCAGCCTCCAGAACTATGAGAAAATAGACTTCTGTTGTTTCAGCCACCCACTCTGTGGTTTGTTATGGAAGTCCTTGCAAAGTAACATACTTGACTTTGTATCGTTTGAATATTCTGTGGTCCAGTAACTTGATGGGTTAAACTTTCAAAGGAGATGAACTTTATTTTTCCCTGGTTTCCACTCAGACAGCAGCTGTTTCTCCATTGCTGCTCATGGTCACCCACCTGGACATATTAAGAACACTGTGTGTATTATTTGGTAATTTCCTGAGCCCAAAGAGGCACTGTTAACTTGTCTCACATGGGCTGAGTTCTTTAAGACCAGAATCTGAAAAGTCTGCTAATATTTGATATTTTAATATTGACGTGCTTGAGGAGACGGCTAGGAAATAAATGACCACTTCAGAGCTGTTCTGGCTCAGTGATCCACAAGCATACTTTGGAAGGACTTCGATCTTCTCCAAGGCTCTATGTAAATTCAAAGTACATAGTATTTCTAAAATATCATCTGTGATTAAAATTTTTTCTATTGGATCTGGATGGAAATCACATAGATAATATTTAATAATCAGGAGACTGACATGTAAATCACCATTGTTTGAAAAAGCTCACTGATGCAAAGATGTAATTTTCTCTCTCCTCCTAAACCAGTAAGAAAGCAAATAACAACCTTCTTGTAGTCCTGTGGTTAACAGATTGAAGATTTGTGTTGGGGGATATTAGAAATGCTTTTTTTCTGGAGCTTTCTGGTTGATAAAGTGTTAGATAATGCAAGCATTTTACCGAAATTCATTTCCTCTGCTTAATGACTAATTGCAGCGAAATACACATGGCTTCGAAAATAATGTCTTTTCTATTTGCATTTTTTCTTTCTGATTCTTATATTTAAAATTCCAGTTGTTCTAGAAATCATGATATGTCTAACACTTTTTGAAAATTATATAGATCAAAAGAGAAAGCATGTTCATGAAAAGCTTTGATAGTTTCCTTCTAATAAACCCCCTTTTAGACATTTTTAATTTATACAGAAAAGTAATGTTCAGTTGGGAAATGCTCAGATATTGTGCTTTAAAGGCTTAATTTATGTGATCAGCTTGATTCACATGGTGTACATTATCCCTAACTTGTTGGCAGAGGGAAAAATTTAGCTTGATAATATTTTATACACTTTGTGAAAAGAAAATATGCTTATTAGGGAACCCAGGAGGCAATGCTGAGCTGCTGCTAGCACAGGTACTAGCCCAGTGTGTGCTCAGTTGCTGTGATTGGGCTAGGGAGACCGATGTCTGTCCAATTTTCTGCTGCTCTAGTCCCTAAGAGATCACTAATTCGTTTCTTATTGTATAGCCAAATCCAATAGCAACAGAAGACAACATCTGTGTTCAATGGGTATATTTTTGCCAAGTTACATTAAATAATTCATTACAAATGTTTGTAGGCTGAAATTAGCCTTTATTAAATATAGAAGCAGGCATCATTACCATTCCCTGATGAGTATAGTCAACCCCTTATATGCTTCCTCTCTCCAAGTGCTGTTGTCAGGACTTTACAATTTCCTTTTTAAAGCATTTCATACTCACCAAGTTCTCTGGGTGGAACTGTGTCCCTCTAAGAAGGCGTTACCTTTCACACTCCCCCAGTTTTCTGGGCGGAACTGTGTCCCTCTAAGAAGACATTACATTTCATACTCACCCAGTTTTCTGGGTGGAGCCGTGTCCCTCTAAGAAGATGTTACATTTTTAAGCCCCAGGACATGTGCATGTGTGCTCAGTCACACCAGTCATGTCCAGCTCTGCACCCCAGGATCCAACCCATGTCCCTCAGGTCTCCTGCATCAGCAGGCGATTCTTTACCACTAACACCCCTGGGAAGCCCAGGATCTTCAGATCATCAAATTAAGGTGAAATCATCAGGGTGGGCTTGAATCCAGTATAACTGGTGTCCTCAGAAAAAGGGTAAATTTGGACAGAGACAGACACACACACAGAGACGCTGACAGGGAGGACAGTGTGGAGCCACAGGAAGGACGCCATTGATGAGCCCAGGAGGTCAGGAGAGAGGTCCGGAACAATTCTCTCTCACAGTCTTCAGAAGGATGCAACCCTGCTGATACTTGGATCCCAGACTTCTAGCTTCCAGACCCATGAAGCAGTACATTTCTGTTGTTTGACTCAGTTTGTAATTCTTTGTTAAAGCAGCCTTAGGAAACTCACGCACTAACTGACGTTAAGTCTACCATACCAGGTTAGGATAGTTCCACCAATTGGGAGTCTTTATGTGGGTTACATGGGATCCCAGGTTCGCGTGTCACTTCATGTAACATTGCACCACCAGACTTTTTATGACCCTCTATTTATTTTTCCTCCTTAGCACTTACTGTCTAACATGCTGCATATTTATTTGTTCTTTTTTGTCATCTTTCCCTTCACTAGAATGTGATCTTCGTAAGCGCAGGGAGTGTCGACTGTTTTGCTTAATATCCCCAGCTTGTACAAGTGCGGTTCTCAGATACTTGTGAAATGAATGATTGAAAGGATTAATCGCCTCCTCTTCTTTGTCATCTCCCTGCATTCCATATACACCTCAACACCCATCTTACTTGGAACACGACTGCTGCACGGAAGAAGAGGTAAAGTGAGAGTACGTTCCCTATGAGGTACTGGGAAATTTGCCTAATCCAGGATCTAGTCCATTCCAGATCACAGGTGGTAGGAGAATAAGATGATCGTTCTTCAGGGCAGATTCTTTCATCTTTCATTTCTATTCATCCCTATGTCTTGGGGTCAGCCCATTTCAAGTCAATGAGATTTCAGTAATTCTGGGGTAAATAGCATTTATTTTATAAAGGATGGCACAGCAATTTTGAATGCCCATATTTTGCTTGAAATCTGTTTTTAGACTAACTGCTCATAAGGAAAAGTCAACAAGCTGTAACCTGCCTGGGTTCAAGTTTCCACCCAGTACATTTTGGTAGGCACTGTGTGTGAATGAGACAGTCAGCAAGCCCTTGTTTGAGGTTATGAGAGGATTTCATGCCTGTGAAAGGAGAAGCAAGACTCCATTACCCTGACCCTGTGGGCAGGGAATCATTAATCTGGTTAAGGTTACGATGTCCCAGGCTGAGCTGTCTCCTCAGCTTCTTCTAACCTAGAATAATGTGGTCTGGGCTCCCCAGGGGTTTTGTTCAATTTATCTCGGGGTTGGCGCAATGCAGTGGTACTTACTGGAGCACCATGGTTTTACATTGCTTAAACTGGGATTTGTGTCAGTTACCCCACAGCCTTTGAATGTGTGGATCACAACAAACTGTGGAAAATTCTGAAAGAGATGGGAATACCAGACCACCTGACCTGCCTCCTGAGAAACCTGTTTGCAGGTCAGGAAGCAACAGTTAGAACTGGACATGGAACAGACTGGTTTCAAATTGGGAAAGGAGTAAGTCAAGGCTGTATATTGTCACACTGCTTATTTAACTTATATGCAGAGTACATCATGTGAAATGCCAGGATGGATGAAGCAAGCCGGAATCAAGCTGGAATCAAGATTGCCGGGAGAAATATCGATAACCTTAGATATGCAGATGACACCACGCTTATGCAGAAAGCGAAGAAGAGCCTTTTGATGAAAGTGAAAGAGGAGAGTGAAAAAGTTGGCTTAAAACTCAACATTCAGAAAACTAAGATCATGGCATCCAGTCTCACTACTTCATGGGAAATAGATGGGGAAACAATGGAAACAGTGAGAAACTTTATTTTCTTGGGCTCCAAAATCACTGCACATGGTGACTGCAGCTATGAAATTAAAAGACACGTGCTCCTTGGAAGAAAAGCTATGACCAACCTTTTGTTCAGCATTTTAAAAAGCAAAGACATTACTTTGCCAACAAAGGTCCCATCTAGTCAAAGCTATGGTTTTTCCAATAGTCACTTATGGATGTGAGAGTTGGACTATAAAGAAAGCTAAGCATCGAAGAATTGATGCTTTTGAATGGTGGGGTGGAGAAGATTCTTGAGAGTCCCTTGGATTACAAGGAGATCAAACCAGTCAATGCTAAAGGAAATCAGTCCTGAATATTCATTGGAAGGATTGATGTTGAAGCTGGAGCTCCAATACTTTGGCCACCTGATGTGAAGAACTGATTCATTTGAAAAGACCCTGATGCTGGGAAAGATTGAAGGCAGGAGAAGGGGACAACTGAGGATGAGATGGTTGGATGGCATCACCGACTCGATGGACGTGAGTTTGAGCATCCGGGAGTTGGTGATGGACAGGACAGGGAAGCCTGGCATGCATTAGTCCATGGGGTCACAAAGAGTTGGACATGACTGAGTGACTGAACTGGACTGAACTGAAAACTGAAATTTATAATTCACCTGTGAATTTTCCTTCCAGTCCTAGAACAGAGAGGAGCAATGGTCTGGGGTCAGAAAGTCTCACCGCTCACTCTACATGTTGTCTTGGGCAGATTACTTTGCCTTTGAGGCCTATGAAAAAGGAGTAACAGTAGTTAACCCTACAGAATTATTGTTAGGGAAATTCTGTTAATTTCTCTAACAGAATTATTGTTTAGAGAAAAAAAAATGTATGTAAGGCTTTGGAATGTGATAGGTGTTTTGTAAATGTCAGGGTGCTATTTCTCCTGGAGGCTGGCGATTCTGAATGTGTTTACTTAACCTACAGGCTCTGGGCTGCTCAGACTTCAGCAGAAATATTGATAGTGAAGCTTTTCTCATTGGTCGGGGAGAGAGGGATGTCTCTGATCAAATTTGGCTCTTCTATGTTATAGCTCTGGATGTGCTTCTGTGCAGGAAGATCGGGTTGCGGATGCGAAGGGGAGCAGGAGGGATGTTTGTGAACTCAGAAAGAGCCTCAAGGGTTCTGATAGAGTCTTCCATAAAATCCCACTTGGAAAACTCCCCAAGAACCAAAACCCTCTTGCTTTGATAGTTGTTGCTATTATCCCAGACCCAGAGGAGATTTCTGAGTCCTCTGCTGTGCCCCCTCAGGCAGAAACACTTAGCTGCCCTTTAGCAACAACCTCACTTGCTTTTCTGAAAAGCACTGACTCCCAACTCCACTGAAACGGTGTGGATGTTCATTAAAGCACTTCACCAACATACAGAAAAAAGAAAAGCAACTTGAAAGATAATTGATGAGCAACCTTTTTCAGTGTTTGAAAATATGCCAGCCCATCTAGCAGAAGCCACTCTGATTGTTTTGGATTTTTTTTTGTTATTGCTGTTTGTCATTTCGGTATGATAACCACCTGTAGTCATTAAGTGTCCCTGTTTCTAGCACAGGGCCTCAAACATCTGCTGCTGCTGCCAAAACGTCCCTCAACAGACTTAAACTTTATGTCCCTGAAATGGGAATTTCATCTGCCATCGTTGGCATTGGGCGTATATCTTCTTTAGCCTGTAGTCTGGCAAATCTCGACTTCAGCTCTGCTAAAGCAGTTTGTACCACCCTGCTCATCCTTGTAAGTGGGCTTTTGTTTTCAGGTATTCCCATAGGTGTCTTAACTCTCCTGCTGGACTTCAGCCTCACTGAGGGCAAATATGAAGTTTCCTGCAGTTTTATGTCTCATTCATACCTAGCAGATTGGGGGCTCAGGAAATGCTTCTTGAATATATTTTTGTTGCAGTGTTGTAGACACTGGATACTGGACAGTTGACAGACAAGGAGGAAAAAGGGAGGAGAGAGAAGAAACAAAAAGAAATCACTTTGGTTGTTTATTTCAATGAAATGATTTCCTAGGGTTATATATTGGTCATAAATCCTAAATTACTGCAGCAACTCAAATTATCTGTACTTATAATAAAGGGTGAAGACTCTGCACTGATATATATTGGAGGTTTTTTCCTTCCCCCTTAATGTAGGTTCTCAAAATAAAGGATGCTAGATTGAATTTTCCCTGCAAATGGTTTATTCTGGAAATCCTTTTCTCCTAAGCACAACTCTGGGTATTTACAGCTGCTGCACCTTATCAGTCTCACTTCAGTAAATTATCCTGAGATATCACGATATTGTGTCTCAGAGGTTTTAAATACATTAACATTGTATTATTATCCTTTGTTTTTTTTTTTTACTGGAAAGAAACTGATGTAATTTGACCTTAACCTATGAAAATGTGATCTTCCATTCAGACTAAACAGGGGTTTTGTATCTCCTGGACCACATTTACTGTAAGTGCCTTATGTGTGTTCTAAAGGATGTGTTTTTCAGGGTCCCTAAGTGAAACCAAAATTGTGTGCGCTGAAAAATATTTTGCTTTCCAGAATTTCCTGAAGGCTTAAAGAAGTGTACAAGCATGAATCACAATAGGAATATAGTTTACTATCTAGGTGGCAGTTATTTTGAGTAAAAATATGCTTTTATTTTGTTTAAATATGGAAATATTATTATTTTAAATGATGAATATTATACTTGTGGATTAATTATACAAGAAATGTAGAAAATTAGACATTAAGAAAATTGCAAAAATTAGTCCACATATCTTCGTGGGTGGGGGAGGGTCCCTTGGCAGGCTAGAGTCACTGTCCTATTCTATACACTGATGTTGTCCAGGCTTAAGACAAGATAATTTTTAAATAGAAAACCAGATAAAATTCAGGAAACCAAATGAACTGTTTTTTTTTCTTTTTTAAAATTTACATATATTTTTAGTTGAAGGATAATTGCTTTACAGAATTTTGTTGTTTTCCGTCAAACATCAACGAGAATCAGCTATAGGTACACCCGTGTCCCCTTCCTCTGTTTTATATTTTTTTCTTAATTTAAGACATAAGCAATAGCTGAGGACAGTGCTGCCCGAGGTCCATTTTGGGGTCCTTCAGGGTAGCCCCCCCCGGCATGCTTACTGAGCTCAGAAAGTATCCAAGTTAATCTGGAGAACACCAATGGCAGGTCATTCGAAATAGAAGGAAAAGGAGGTTTGCAACATCTCTTTGCTGTGGGCTCAGGATTGCTGACAATGTCCAGTCTGTGTTCAGAAAAGAGAAAATAAGTGATATAAAGAAATCTTAGTGAGCATTGCCCTTTTGAACTTATTTACTTCATAATAGAAGCCAGGGGATGGATGTGAGCGTGCAATCAGTGTGCTTGTGTTGTGAACGTGTGTGTATGTGTGTGGTTTACATGCGGCCCGTGTGTGTGGGCGAGTGGATGTGTTCCATGGAGTGTGTGTGTGTTTGCTCTTATGTGCACATGTGTGAATGTTGTTTGTGTGGTACATGTATGTGTGCCTGTCATGTGTGTTTGTGTGTGTATGTGTGTGTTTGGTGTACGTGTTTAGTGTATGTGGAATATGCGTGTGTATGTGCAATAGATTACGTGAGATTTGTGTGTGGCGTGTATGTGTGAGGAGGATTATTTATAAATATGCTTTTGTAGAAGGAAAAGTCCTCCAAATTTTATGCCCTTCAATCCAAGCTCCTCTTTGTTTAAAGGTTATCGTTCTGAGGCACAAAGCTGAGTTTAGCTTATCCCTGCTCAAGAGAAAAAAGGGAAGGAAAATGTCACTTCCTGGGGCCTAGAGAGGGCGGCGGGGGTGGCCCCCTTGGCCTGGCCGGCGCTCCCCTTCCCGCGCTCCCGGCCCTCTCGCCGGGTCGCCCCAGTGGTCTCGGGGCGGCGGGGCACGCCCTGGGGGGTGGGCCCGGCTCTGGGTGGGACTCTCCGGTCCTCTCCGCCACGGAGGAGCTTTGACTGTGGACAGGACTTAGGTCTCAGCCTAGCTTTCTCATTTAGACAGAGGGAATGAGAATAGTACTTACTCTCCTTGAAGAATGAGGGTGTCACTGTGAAGATGGAACAAGTTAACCTATAGAATGGACTCAGAACAGAGTTGGACCAGCAAATGAGTGCCTTGGAAGACTTAGTTATTATCTGCCTCAAGGCATCCTGGCCTCCCTATGTACATGCTTTTTCCTTTGAAATAACTTTTCCTCTCCTACACGTGTCTAATACCTTCCTGGTCCCTCAAATGCCATCACTGAAGTCAAGTATAAAACTTTCACTAAGGAAGCATATAGGTCAATGGTTTAGTGCTTGCATTAGGGATCAGAAAGATCTGGAGTAGCATATCCAGCCTCTGTTCTTTATCAAGTCCTTTTTAAAGGATAGCTTTGTCATCAGTAAATCAGATGAACTACTAGGTCCTCCCTTTTCAGAGAATCAACAGCCTTATACGAGTCTACGTACGGGAACACTGTAGGGGAGCAGCCCCTCCACTTTGGGTGCTGTTGACAATTTTTCTTCTGGGCGTGTACACTCAATTATCCTCCTTGTGTTATCCTTACCTAGTGCGTGTCTAGACTGTGTCCATTATTTTTCTTCCCCTCCTTTGCCTAGCACAGTGCTATGTTCATGATACTCCCTCAGAAAACATTTGTGGAATAAGCCAATAATAAGAATGAAAGAGGAATCAGAAAGTGAATCATGAATTTCTAGGGTCAGCCTAAAAGCTATTACTGTAAGAATATATAACGATATTGATAAACATTCAGAGAGCTGCCTTTAAAAGTTTCATAGCTCAAAGAGACCCTGAAACCTTTGGAAGGCAAAAAAGACTTTTAAGAACCTACTTTAATTTATTTTCATCCCCATTTCTTTTGTTGTCATGTGGTGAAGAAGGCTGATTCTCAGGGTCATAGCAAATTGATTTTGTGCTGTGCACTTAAAAGAACTGAAGTGGGTTCTTAGAGTTTTGTTCACTATTACTGCTCCTAAGCATTCTCATCCTGATCATTGATTTAATTTTTTTCTTACAGTAATAGCATTTTGATCAAAACAAAACATTATTTTAGCAAAAATGTTAGCCCTGTGGATAATTGTTAAGGTACTTTTTTGGGTGTTGTAAATATATGTGTAGAAATACCATAACTCATATGATTTTCAAACATCATTTTTGTGGAATGCAACAAATATGGTATGTTTCTAGTATTTATGTTTTTAAATGCCTTTAAAGATCTTTTTATAATTTGTTATGCAAATGTTCATGACTGTAGTAGCAGTTAAAATGTGGATGGTGAGAGGGAATATGTGTAAAATGTTATATTTTATCATTTTATTGTTTACCTTAAAGAGAGTGCTTTAAAACTTTCTTAATTTTTCTCATAGTAGTTGCAAAGGCTTTCAGGCTGCCTGTTCTAACGGTTTACAGGAGAATCCAACAATTGCCTTTGTAAATATCAGAGCAGTACATAAACTCTAGAGGGACCCAATCTGCAGCAGCCTGAGTGGGTCACTGGGAGATTGATTTTATGAATTGGTATTCAAAGTGTTTCTTGCCTTAATAAAATGTAGCCTGAATGGGGTCCTATAATCCACCATTTTCTCAGATTTTTCAGCTGTTTTTTCAGATAATATTCTGCTGGGAGGCTATGTCCAACCATCTTACAAAACAGTAATAAATGGACTGTTTGCCCTTTGCTGTGGTTTTAGTCAGCACCTTGGAGAGCAGAGGTTAAACCTTAAAAAAGGAAGTGATGGAAAATAAAAAAGGAAATTTCATAAGGTGATAAAAAAATTATTCCAATTATAAGTGGGTGATGTATAAAAATACTCCATTGATGAAATGGCTTTCCTCACTGTGTGGATATTAAAGAATCCTTGGATCCGAACCCCTTTAATACCCCCAAACAAGACTTCTGCCACAGCAGGAAGTCAATTATCTCCATGGCAACCAAAACAAATAGTGAATATTGCCTTAGCAGACAAGGTGGATAAAAGGTGCACCTAAAATTAATTTATGTCTTGGGATCAGACACTTGAGATGAGAGAACTGGTCCATAAAGTACCCAAGAGGAGCTATTAAAAGAGAAACAAAATAAGTCCCTTGTTGAGTTCCCTAGAGAGCTGTGGTTGAAGCGTGTAAATCCTTTTTGCTTTGCCTTTATGGGGGAAAGTTGTCAATATGTCCCCATTTACATGGCTGCTTTGATGATGGCCCCTGTAAATCTCAGGCCTGCCAAAGAATGTTTATTAAGAAGTGCCTTCAAGAGTGATCTCTTAATCCATCCTCTAGTACAGCAGGGATATTTTTTATTATTATTATATACATCAATTCTGAGATGCAGAGATGCCCCCAAAGATTAAAGTTCAGAGGATTTTGAGTCTATAAAAATCTTGCATTATAAAAACAGGAAGAAAGAAAAAAGTTCTCCCACAAACACATAGAATTCTCAGAAGCAACCATGGAGCTGTAAATTTTTCATTACATGCAGAAATTAAAAACACTAATTAAAGCACTGTTTGGAAAATAACTCCAAATATTAAAAGGAACTTTTCAAGGGGAAAAGTCTCTCTGATTTCCTGCACCTGGAGATGTGGCTTTTGAAGTCAGGGGGACTCAGGCGGGCCTTTCTTAACCTGCAGGAAGATGGCAGGACCGGAAGGCTGGGCAGGACGCTGAGCCCAGGCCCTCCCTGTGAGGGCAGAGTGTTCTCCCCAGCCTGGACCCCACTTAGTGCTTAGCTGCACTCAGTTTCCTCTTTGTAGTAGGTTCCCCCCACCCCTCACCATTTTTCTGAGATCATAGTTTCCTCTTACATGCAACTTTCAATCAATCTGAGAGTCCAGCTGTTTCTTCTTCCGGAGATTTCTTGCCAAGTTCCCTTCCTTTCTAGCTACCCTTGAGTGCGTGGTTACCGAGTCACTTCAGTGGTGTTGAACTCTTTGTGACCCTATGGACTGTAGCCTGCCAGGCTCCTTGTCCACTGGATTCTCCAGCAAGAATACCGGAGTGGGTTGCCATGCCCTCCTCCAGGGGATCTTCCCGTCCCAGGGATCCAACCCACGTCTGCATTGGCAGGCAGGGTCTTTATCACCAGCACCTCCTGGGAAGCCCATCCCCCCTTATTGCAGCACAGTTGGGTGACTTTCATAGTCCCCTAATGTACTCTGCCCTCTTCTTGCCCTCCTCAGTCCTGTCTTTGCTATACATTGGTGGCATTCTTTTCTTCCAGAAGATCATTTTAATTTTCACTTCTCTCTAAAAAATGTAATGACTTCCTGTTGCCTGTAACATAAAATACAAATTCCTCTATGTGGCATTAATGGTTTCCCACCAGCTAAATTTAACCTGCATTCTAAAATGTCTTCCCACTAATTGCTTCCACAAGCCCATCCTTCTCCTCATTGTCGTTTACCACAAAAGCCTTATAGTTCTCCGTGGGTCTTTACTTGTGCAATTCTTGTTACTAACTGGAATAGCCTCCCCCATGAGCACTTACTTCCTCCTCCCCAACAAAAAAAGCACCTCTCCTGCATCACTTAAAAGCCAGCTCCTGTTTCCTGTCTCTGAACACTTGCTAGCCCTAACCCTCATGGTCTCACTTTCCTCGGACCTCTGTACCTGTGGTAGGCAGAATAGCCTACAAAGATATCTATCTTCTAATTCCTGGAATCTGTGTTGTGTTAAACTATGGGGCAATAAAAATTTGGCAAGTGTAATTAAAGTTGTTGTTGCTTAGTCACATAGTTGTGTCTGACTCTACTGCAACCCCATGGAATGTAGCCCGCCAGGCTCCTCTCTCCATCGAAGTCTCCAGGCAAGGATACTGGAGTGGGTTGCCATTTCCTTTGCCAGGGGATCTTCGTGACCCAGAGGCTGAACTTGTGTCTCCTGCATTGACAGATGAATTCTTTACCATTGAACCACCAGGGAAGCCATAATTAAAGTTACAGACCTTTAAAATAAGGGAGGAATCCTGTATTACTCAGGTGGTCTCAGTCTTATCACATGATCCCTTAGACCCTTCTCTGGCTGTAGTCAAAGAGATGGGGCAGGAGAGGAGGCAGTGAGATGCAGCAGAAGGAAAAGGTAGAGGGTCTAGGTGTGATGAAGACTTCATGCACTGTTCTGACTTAGAGATACAGGGACCCACCAGGAAGGACTAGAGAGAGGCTCCTAGGAGTTGAGTGGCCCTCAGTTGACAGCCAGCAAGAGAATGAAGGTTCAATTCTTCAAGTGCTA
Organism: Bison bison bison; assembly: GCF_000754665.1. Lineage (NCBI taxonomy): Eukaryota > Metazoa > Chordata > Mammalia > Artiodactyla > Bovidae > Bison > Bison bison. The sequence continues at coordinate 1,304,234 of NW_011494904.1, read as the reverse complement.
GAAACTGAATTCCTTCAAAAACCCAGGTGAAATAGGAAGCAGATTCTTTCCAGATATTAACAAGAGTTTTTTCCAAGTACTTCCAGTTTTCATTCCAATCCCAAAGAAAGGCAATGCCAAAGAATGTTCAAACTACCACAAAATTGCACTCATCTCACACATTAGCAAAGTAATGCTCAAAATTCTCCATTCCAGGCTTCAATAGTATGTGAACCATGAACTTCCAGATGTTCAAGCTGGATTTAGAAAAGGCAGAGGAAACAGAGATCAAATTGCCAACATCCATTGGACCATAGAAAAATCAAGAGAGTTCCAGAAAAACATTTATTTCTTCTTTATGACTCCACCTAAGCCTTTGACTGTGTGGATCACAATAAACTGTGGAAAACTCTTCAAGAGATGGGAATATCAGACCACCTTACTTGCCCTCTGAGAAATCTGTATGCAGGTCAAGAAGCAACAGTTAGAACCAGACATGGGCCAACAGACTGGTTCCAAATTGGCAATGGAGTATGTCAAAGTTGTTTACTGTCACCCTGCTTATTTAATGTATATGCAGAGCACATCATGTGAAATGACAGGATGGATGAAGCACAAGCTGGAATCAAGACTGCCGGGAGAAATATCAATAATCTCAGATATGCAGATGACACCACCCTTACAGCAGAAGGTGAAGAAGAACTAAAGAGCCTCTTGATGAAAGTGAAAGAAGAGAGTGAAAGAGTTCACTTAAAACTCAACATTCAAAAAACTAAGATCATGGCGTCCAGTCCCATCACTTCATGGCAAATAGATGGGGAAACAATGGAAACAGTGAGAAACTTTATTTTCTTGGGCCCAAAATCACTGCGGACAGTGACTGCAGCCATGAAATTAAAATACACTTGCTCCTTGGAAGGAAGGTTATAACCAACCTAGACAGAATATTAAAAAGCAGTGAAATAACTTTGCCAACAAAGGTCCATCTAGTTAAAGCTATGGTTTTTCCAGTTGTCATGTATTAGTGAGAATTGGACCATAAAGAAAGCTGAGTGCTAAAGAATTGATGCTTTTGAACTGTGGTGTTGGAGAAGACTCCTCAGAGTCCCTTGGACAGTAAACAGATCCAACCAGTCCATCCTCAAGGAAATCAGTCCTGAATATTCATTGGAAGGGCTGATGCTGAAGCTGAAACTCCAATACCTTGGCCGCCTGATGCGAAGAACTGACTCATTTGAAATGACTCTGATGCTGGGAAAGACTGAAGGCAGGAGGAGAAGGGGATGACAGAGGATGAGATGGTTGGGTAGCATCACTGACTCAATGGATATGAGTTTGAGCACGCTCTGGGAGTTAGTGATGGACAGGGAAGCCTGGTGTGCTGCAGTCCATAAAGTTGCAAAGACTTGGACACGATTGAGCAACTGAACTGAATTTCCAAGTACTAACCAGGCCTGACCCACCTTAACTTCTGAGATGAGATGATATTGGACACATTTAGGGTTATATGACTGTAGACAACCTATAGAATGGGAGAAAATATTTGCAAATGATGCCATCAACAAGCAGTTAATCTCCAGAATATACAAATAGTTCATACAGTACAGTATCAAGAAAATAAAAATCAACCCAATCAAAAAATGGGCAGAAGAATTAAACAGATATTTCTCCAAAGAAGACATATAGATGGCCATTAGGCACATGAAAAGATGCCCAACATCTCTAATTATTAGAGAAATGTAAATCAAAACTACAAACAGCAAATGCTGAGAGGGTATGGAGAGTAGGGAACCCTCCTAGACTGTTACTTGGAATGTGAATTGGTATAGCCCCTACGGAGAGTGGTATGGAGCTTCCTTAATGACCTAAATATCAGTCAGTTCAGTCGCTCATTCGTGTCTGACTCTTTGTGACCCCACGGGCTGCAGCATGCCAGGCCTCCCTGTCCATCACCAACTCCCTGAACTTGCTCAAATTCATGTCCATTGAGTCGGTGATGACATCCAACCGTCTCATCCTCTGTCGTCCCCTTCTCCTCCTGCCTTCAATCTTTCTGAGCATCAGGGCGTTTTCAAATGAGTCACTTCTTCACATCAGGTGGCCGAAGTATTGGAGTTTCAGCTTCAGCATCAGTCCTTCCAAGGAATATTCAGGACTGATTTCCTTTACGATAGACAGGTTGGATCTCCTTGCAGTCCAAGGGACTCTCAAGAGTCTTCTCCAACACCACAGTTCAAAAGCTTCAATTCTTTGGTGCTCAGCTTTCTTTATAGTCCAACTCTCACATCCATACATGACTACTGGAAAAACCATAGCTTTGACTACATGGACCTTTGTCAGCAAAGTAATGTCTCTGCTTTTTAATATGCTGTCTAGGTTGATCATAACTTTTCTTCCAAGGAGTAAGCGTCTTTTAACTTCAAGGCTGCAATCATCATCCGCTGTAATTTTGGAGCCAAAAAAAGCAAAATCTGCCAGTGTTTCCACTGTTTCTCCATTTATTTGCCATGAAGTGATGGGGACCAGATGCCATGATCTTCGTTTTCTGAATGTTGAGTTTTAAGCCAACTTTTTCACTCTTCTCTTTCACTTTCATCAAGAGGCTCTTTAGTTCTTCCTTGGTTTCTGCCATAAGGATGGTATCATCTGCATATCTGACGTTATTGATATTTCTTCCAGCAATCTTGATTCCAGCTTGTGCTTCCTCCTGCCCAGCATTTCCCATGATGTACTCTGCGTATAGGTTAAATAAGCAGGGTGATAATATACAGCCTTGACATATTTCTTTCCCTATTTGGAACCAGTCTGTTGTTCTATGTCCAGTTCTAACTGTTGCTTCCTGACCAGCATACAGATTTCTCAAGAGGCAGGTCAGGTGGTCTGGTGTTCCCATCTCTTTCAGAATTTTCCACAGTTTGTTGTGATCCACACAGTCAAAGGCTTTGGCATAGTCAATAAAGCAGAAATAGATGTTTTTCTGGAACTCTTTTGCTTTTTCGTTGATCCAGTGGATGTTAGCAATTTGATCTCTGGTTCCTCTCCCTTTTCTAAATCCAGTTTGAACATCTGGAAGTTCACGGTTCACATACTGCTGAAGTCTGGCTTGCAGCTGTCATATGATCCTGCTATCCCACTCTAAGTATACATCTAGAGAAAACCATAATTTGAAAAGATACATGCATCCCAATGTTCACTGAAATGCTATTTACAATAGCCAAGACATGGAAGCACCCTAAATATCCATTGATAAATGAATACAGAGGATGTGGTGTACATACAACTGAATGTTACTCAGCTGTAAAAATGAATGAAATAGTGCAATTTGCAGTAACATGAATGGACTCAGAGCTTTTCATATATTAAGTGAAGTAAGCCGAACAGCCTGGAGAAGGAAACGGCAACCCACTTTAGTGTTCTTGCTGGAAAATCCCATGGACAGAGAGCCTGGCGGGCTACAGTCCATGGGGTCGCAAAGAGTCGGACACGACGGAGTGACTAACACACACACACACACATGCCAAACAGAGGAAGACAAATATCATATGATATCACTTATATGTGGAACCTTCAGAAAATATGAGTGAACTTACATACAAAACAGAAATAAACCCATAGACAAAACAAACTTATGGTTACCAAAAGGGAAGGGAGGATAGACGCATTAGGGGTGTGGGATTGACACTTACACTGCTGCTGCTGCTAAGTTGCTTCAGTCGTGTCCGACTCTGTGTGACCCCATGGACTGCAGCCTACCAGGTTCCTCCATCCATGGGATTTTCCAGGCAAGAGTACTGGAGTGGGTTGCCATTGCCTTCTCCTAACACTTACACACTACTGTATATAAAATAGATAACCAACTAGAATGTATACTCTTCACTTACATCTGAGCTGGACTTTTTCTCCTCCTATTGTCCCACAGAGCATAATAGAATCAGTGCTGTGGGGGTTTCAAGAAGACTGTAGCTTTTGCTCCTTTGCAGCGCTCGGCCGCAGTGAAGAAGCCCAGGATGAAACAGCAAGTGGAGAGAGGCCCAGGCATCTGTCACTTCAGGCTTTCGTACTTAGGGCCCAGGTCATCAGGGTACACTGTTCCAGTCAAGCCACCAGCTTGCTGCAGACACAGAGTCCAGTTGAGATTGGAAGAACTGCGTGGTCAGCCCCCAAAATCCCGAAATATTTGATGATAAATTGATAAATAAACAACGATAAATTGTTCTTAACATGCTCAGCTTCATTTTCTGTCTTGTTTGGTTTTGGCAGCAATATGTAGCTGATGCTAAAGGTTATCTTAAATTTCTTTCATATTCCCCCTTAGCCTCCTTACAACCTAGCCCACCCTTGTCCATTATAAACACTCAAGTGTTTTGTGGTGGAATTAATACCTGCTTTTTCCTTGGCTTGATCTTTTTACAAATTCAATTTATTTAATTTTATGTTTACTAAGTTAGATTTTTTAGTTGGCTCTCTTAGAAGCCTGATCACATATTTGCAAGGTAGTTTCATAATTTGGATAAAAATATACTTATCTTTGGGGCTTCCCAGGTGGCTGAGTGGTAAAGAATCTGCCTGCAACACAGGAGACACAGGTTTGATCCCTGGTCCAGGAAGATCCACTGGAGGAGGAAATAGTGACCCACTCCAGCATTCTTCCCTGGGAAAACCCATGGACAGAGGAACCTGGTGGGCTACAGTCCACGGGTTGCAAAGAGTTGGACACAACTTACCGACTGAACAACAACAAACTTACCTTTAAGCTGTGTAGACAGGATAGGGCAAGTAAGAAAGGTACCCCTGACTCTCATAATTGGATAAGTGTGTGAGTTGTATGTCTTTGATTTATGCTGATTTTGTGCAAGTCATATAGTTTCCTGGGCGTTGATTAGCTTGTCTAAGTTGGGAGGTCTGGATCAGAGGTGCTGTGCAGTCTTTTCCAAGCGTATTGTTTACAGACCTGGCTTAGACAGTTGTGGCCACAGAGGCAAGAACTGCTGAGTTCGTTCCAAGTTTAAAGCAGTTGTCAAAGAGGAGAAACTGTTTTCTCTGGGGTAGAAGACAAGACCCAGTGGTCACTGCTTTCATGGTATGTTTTGTCATTTGTTGGGAAGGAAATTAATTTGTGATCCTTGTCCAGCTCCCTTGGTCTATATCATAAAATACATCACAACTGGCAGGAGGCTGGCAGCATCAGCAGGGAGAGCATGGAATCATTTTAGGAATGAATGGGCCTCTTTAATTCAACAATCACATGTTTTCAGAAGACCATTGGAACATATTTACTGCCACCAATTTCCTCACTGGAAATACTTTCTAATCAGTTAGCACAGTCACCCATGATTTGGCAAATTTTTTTATTTTTTAAATTGATTTTTATTGGCGTATAGTTGTTTTACAATGTTGTCTTAGTTTTTCCTGTATAGCAAAGAGAATCCACAGACTCAAACCATATGTCAAGGCCTTTATAAGATGTGTAAATTGTTTTAAAAAAATTAGATTTTGCATTTTTCAATAAGTAAAAAGAAAATTACAGTTGAGATTATGCTCCAAGTATATTTAGTTAGATCTAATTAGAGTAATGTTCATCTATCAGTGTGAAATTAGGAACTTTCTATTAGATGAACAACTTTATTTTTCCAAGCAAAGATACTATGTGACTTGATGCAAACCAATATTATCTAAAGAAATAAATTTACTAAAAAAAAAAAAAAAGAAAGAATGGGTCTTTTACACCTTGCAGAGTGGCAGTTTCTTTCATATTTGTGTTACAATAAGCCTATTGCTGCAATGCTTGAAGATGCTGAAGCCTGCTCTGTGGTTGGTGAGTAAGAGGAAGTAAAAAAATAGCTTTCTTAATCTAAACTAATTTAAATATCTTATTCCTTAGGGAGAAAATTTATGAGTACAAATTTCTTAATTGTTGTTATATGGTTACTGCTCTCTATAGTAAGTGTATGCTGTTGATCACACTAGAGTGAAATGACCTCTCCCTCTGGATGAAATATTTAAGGCCTGCAGGGAGAAGGGAATGGCACCCCACTCCAGTACTCTTGCCTGGAAAATCCCATGGATGGAGGAGCCTGGTAGGCTGCAGTCCATGGGGTTGTGAAGAGTCGGACACGACTAAACGACTTCACTTTCACTTTTTACTTTCATGCATTGGAGAAGGAAATGGCAACCCACTCCAGTGTTCTTGCCTGGAGAATCCCAGGGTCGGTGGAGCCTGACCGGCTGCCGTCTATGGGGTCGTGAAGAGTCGGACATGACTGAAGCGACTTAGCAGCAGCAGCAAAGTGTTCAAGCTGGTTTTAGAAAAGGCACAGGAACCAGAGATCAAATTGCCAACATCTGCTGGATCATTGAAAAAGCAAGAGAATTCCAGAAAAACATCTATTTCTGCTTTATTGACTATGCCAAAGCCTTTGACTGTGTGGATCACAATAAACTGTGGAAAATTCTGAAAGAGATGGGAACACCAGACCACCTGACCTGCCTCTTGAGAAACCTATATGCAGGTCAGGAAGCAACAGTTAGAACTGGACATGGAACAACAGACTGGTTCCAAACAGGAGAAGGAGTAAGTCAAGGCTGTATATTGTCACCCTGCTTTTTTAACTTATATGCAGAGTATATCACAAGAAACGCTGGGCTGGAGGAAGCACAAGCTGGAATCAAGATCGCCGGGAGAAATATCAATAACCTCAGATAAGCAGATGACACCACCCTTTCGGCAGAAAGTGAAGAGGAACTCAAGAGCCTCTTGATGAAAGTGAAAGTGGAGAGTGAAAAAGTTGGCTTAAAGCTCAACATTCAGAAAACAAAGATCATGGCATCTGGTCCCATCACTTCATGGGAAATAGATGGGGAAACAGTGGAAACAGTGTTAGACTTTATTTTTTTTTGGCTCCAAAATCACTGTAGATGGTGACTGCAGTCATGAAATTAAAAGACTCTTACTCCTTGGAAGGAAAGTTATGACCAACCTAGACAGTGTATTCAAAAGCAGAGACATTACTTTGCCAATAAAGGTCTGTCTAGTCAAGGCTATGGTTTTTCCAGTGGTCATGTATGGATGTGAGAGTTGGACTGTGAAGAAGGCTGAGCGCCGAAGAATTGATGCTTTTGAACTGTGGTGTTGGAGAAGACTCTTGAGAGTCCCTTGGACTGCAAGGAGATCCAACCAGTCCATTCTGAAGGAGATCAGCCCTAGGATTTCTTTGGAACGAATGATGCTAAAGCTGAAAGTCCAGTACTTTGGCCACCTCATGCGAAGAGTTGACTCATTGGAAAAGACTCTGATGCTGGGAGGGATTGGGGGCAGGAGGAGAGAGGGACGACAGAGGATGAGATGGCTGGATGGCATCACCAACTTGATGGACGTGAGTTTGAGTGAATTCCGGGAGTTGGTGATGGACAGGGAGGCCTGGCATGCTGCGATTCATGGGGTCGCAAAAAGTCGGACACGACTGAGTGACTGAACTGAACTGAACTGAATGGGCAGGTGGGCAGCAGCTGCTGGGTCACAAGCTATTCCTTCCACTCTCAGGTCTGAGGATTATATGAGCTGATGCCTCTAACCTCCCGCTGTCTCTAATATTCATTTCATAGGCAGGAACCTGAAGCTTCCTTGTCCTCCTGGCAGTTCCCACCTTCATCTCCTGATTCTAGACCAGAGACCAGCAGTTTGAGAGCAACCGACCTTTCCCTCTAAGTCTAGTCCACCTTCCTGGAATTTACTTCTTTATCCCTGAATTGGGAAGTAAAGATAAGACATCTTCAAAGTTTCATAGCAATAGAGGCAAGAATACAAATTTTTTGTATCTCTAGCCTGCTTCATACAGATGGACTACATCTTCACATGTGAGACAGAAATAACTTCATTGTCATTCAAGGAACCCGGAAACTTCTGGTTCTTTCCAACAGTCATATGTCACACACTCCAACGTTGTCTATAACTTAAGTTTGGTGTACTTTCCACAGCATTCTTGCAAGTAATAACCACATATTTTTAAGCTTAATAAAAGGCAACATTATAAAAATTAATGGTCACTAGGCCACCTGCAAAATATTAATATAAATTAAAGATTAGTAATACTTAACATTTTTTTGTATAACTATCTCTTCTAAACCAGTATAAATTGAGGTATATTGAGAAGCTTGCCATATTCACTTAAACCGTACAAACACTAAGTATAAAAATACATTTCAAAACTCTTGTAAGTACTTCTGCTTCAGGTATAATGGAGCTGAGGACCAGAACTACCTTCCCTTCTTAAGCTAGTAGAAAACTAGATAAAACATGTAAAAAATGATTCTCACCCACTGGAAGATGAGAAATGGAGAGTGATTCCAGGAGAAGAAAAGGAGCTGAGGTGCTTTCTATAACTGCCCCAGGTAATGAACTGGAAAGGGTGTTCTGACTACATAACTGGGAGAGAAAACCAAAGGCCAGCCTGTGGGTCCCAGTGACTTGAGGATACAGAGTTCAGAACGTAGGAAGGACAGGATCTGGCCTGGACAAGGGTGAGGAGAACAAGCCATTTGTCTCAGGCACAGAAGTTAAAGGGATGCTGGAAACTAAGTACTCAAAAAAAAAAAAAAAAAAAATCCAATATTTTAAAAATTAAACAATATAGAAAGCTCATGATGAGCAAAATATCAAACTTTTAAAAAAGACAGAAACTGACTCTGAACATGCATGATTTGGCTGCCCTTGCCTTACTCTGATCTACCTCTGTCAGAATTTTTAATTTTGGTGAAGTCCAACGTGTCAATCATCACTTGTATTTGGTTTACTAAATCTTTGCCTATAGCAAATTTACAAAGATTTTCTCCTATATTTTCCTCTAGGAATTTTGTTGTTTTTACTTTTAAATTTAAGTATGAATTTTATTAAATTAATTTTATTTATGTTGTGAGTTAGGGGGTCAAGATTCTTTGTTGTTTTTTTTTTTTCATACAGATATCTATTGGTTTCAGCATCTCTTGATGAAGTGAATATGTTTCTCTATTTGATGACATTTTGGCTTTTGTGAAAATTCAGTTGGCCACACATATGTATATAGGTTTTTGGACTCTATTTTATTTTCATGAGATGTTTGTCTGCCATTATATCATTACCATCTTGTCTTGACTATTGTGACTTTTAGTAAGTCTTAAAATGAGATGGTGTGATTATTCTAGTTTGTTCTTTGATTTTGAAATTGTTTTCATTATTCTAGGTCCTTTTATTTGTATATCAATTTTAGAATGAGCTTACTAATGTCTATTACTATGACTTTCAAGTAAAATTGCTTGAATCTGTAATTCAAATTTGAGGAGAATGTGTACCATATCAAGCCTTCTAGTTTATGAACTTGGACTTGTAATACTGTATATTTCTCTCCAATTAGTCTGCTGCAATGGCTCTCCATAATGCTGTGCAGTTTTTAGTATAGAGATCGTGTGCTTTTCAAATTAAATTTATTCAATTAATTCAATTTTCCAATTTTTTGCTGGGGTATAGACATGTAATTGATTTTTATATGTTAAACTTTTGCTAGCTATTAATAAATTCATTAATCAATTTCAAAAAATTTGTAGATTCCTTTGAAATTTTATGTAGAGAAACTTATATGGTCTGTAAATAGAGATAAGTCTGTTTCTCCATTTCTCTTTTCAAATCATGCTCTTCCTCACTCCCTCCCCCGCATCCTTTCTTTCTTCTGTCTGTATCTATCGTCTATCTATCATTTTCCAATTGCAATAATTAAGACCTCTTGAGGCTCTGTACGTTTTTCTTCAATATTTTCTCTCTGCTTTTCAGGTTGAATTACTGCTTTTTGTATATCTTCACTATCACTAATTCTTTCGCATGCCAGCTCTAAGATACTGTTAACCTCCATTCTCTTGTTTTAGTCATTTTACTTGAAGTTGTACAATTTATACTTACAATTTTTATTTCTCTTCTGAGATTTCCTATTTATTTACTTATGGCTAACTATACTTTCTTTTACTTTTAAAACAACTTTTCTTTAGCTCTTTGAACATATTTACAGTTGCTGCTTTAAAGTCTTTGTTAAATCCAACACATGAGTAATCTGCGGGATGAATTATTTTGGCAGTTTTTTTTCTTTTTTTGCTGAATATGACTCATGTTTTCTTGTTTCTTTATGGATTTGGTTATTCAGTAGTCATCTTTGATAGCACATTGTAGAGATTCTGGAAAATGTTGATTTTATTTTGGTGGGCAGTTCAATTACTGGCTGGTCATCTTTGACTTTATAATCTTGGCCTTAGTAATCTGCTTTGTTAGGATAAATGTTTGGAAAGATGTTTGGAGGGGTTTTCCAGCCTCTCACTTGATGGGACTCAATTTCTGCACTTTGTCTTCCAGGAGATCTTGTCAGGGTTTGGTTTTAGATTTTATTTGGGTAGATATGGAAAAAGGCATAGGTCTTACTTCTAAAAGGCAGTGTTTTGTTGTCCTGGAGGATATCCAAAGTGCTAGTGAAATTTTAACAAGCACTGACTGACCACTATTATCTCTTTTCTAGGTTTAACCCTGCAGCAGCTGCTTTCTGGAAGCCTTCTGTGATATCAGTTTGACCGTGCACAGCACAGCCTTTGGTCATGTGGTATATGAGGAATCTTCTGTCCACCATTTAAAGTCCCTACTGTGTATATCTTCTGCTTCTGGGGTCCTGGTCCTATAGATTCCAGCTCTTCCAACTCTGATCTCTGCCTTCTTAGCACAGATGGATTGCCACCTGGACTCCAGCTCACCACACTGCAGTCAAGAGGTTGTTCCAAGATTTCCCTGGTGGTCCGGTGGTTAATACACAATGCTCCCAGTGCAGGGGGCACAGGTTTGATCCCTGGTTGGGGAACAAAGACCCCTGTATGCTTCCTGGTGAGGGCAAAATAAAATCAACAAAAACCCTAACTTGTCCCCAGTCAGACAGCTGGGTTATCATGAATGAGACTCACATTGTGAGTTCCTTTTTCAGGGAGCACAGCCTTGAACTGCTTGTGATCCATTGCTGAAACCCAAATGCCTCCTATATCTGACCCATTACTACACTTGTTTATGATCGGAATGCTACTCTGGTACTAGTTTTTGCATTATAGTCAGCATCATTTTAATCTTTATATAATATTAATGACAGTTCTTTATATTTGTTAAACATATAGACTCTGACAGTAAAGAATCTGTCTGCAGTGCAGGAGACCCGAGTTCAGTCCCTGGATCGGGAAGATCTCTGAAGAGGGGAATGGCAACCCACTCGAGTATCCTTGCCTGGAGAATCCCATGGACAGAGGAGTCTGGCAGGCCACAGTCTGTGGGGTCGCACAGAGTTGGATATGATTGGTGCCTGAGTTGGTGATGGACAGGGAGGCCTGGCGTGCTGCGATTCATGGGGTTGCAAAGAGTCGGACACGACTGAGCGGCTGAAATGAACTGAACTGAACTGAACTGTACACTTTACACTGTAGTTTTGATCATACGACCTTCTTGTGAATACGCAAAAAACAAAAATATAAGTGAAAGGAATTGAGTATTTTTCCTAAAACTTCAAATTCTTTTGAATTACTTCAAGTCAGAGTTGTTGGTGCTTGTAATTTTCCATACCGTTGTATGGTGCTCTGGGCCACTGAGATCGCTACTGATTCCTCAAATGACTGATCTATTGATTCTGTGATTCTCTTCAAGTTACTGTCACTTCTGAATTTTGATGTTGATATGTTTAAGGAGTGTAAATGTGCACCAGCTTTGTATGTTATGACTGCCACCTGGTCCACAGTAATTATGACATGCCATGGGCAGTAAGAGAGCATCCAGATCTTCAAGATATTAAAATGTGGGTAAGTGTGCAGATTAGAATCAGTGGCATACAGTATCTGACTCACACTATATGCATCTTAGTTGTGAGAAAATTATAGACTAACTCAAAAAATAAAAACAGTTTTATTATATTACAGGGACTGTATTTAGCATGATTCTAGAATTAATCACCAGTCTTTACTCTTGTAACTAACACTGGATATATAATGTAATCCACTAGTAATTTTTATTAATATAACTTAACAGGGAATCAAAGTTAATTTTGTTTTTTTCTTCCAAAGTCAATTTTGAATATCAATGTGGAAAAAAAATGTAGAGAAGAAAGAATGATATCTACATACAAGGATTTATCGATTTCCTGTGTTAGGGCCAAGGGCAGGCTGCCCCAACATATACCTCAATGGCATAGAGATTATTTAGAATTAAAATTACTTGAGAAGCAGTTGGTAAAAAAAGATACAGAAAACACTCTTACCCTCCACGTTTCCCCTGAAAGTAGGAAATAAATCTTCCATGTGAAAGTGTCCTTCCTATACCAGGGGGATAGAGAGCTTTCTTATAAACAAAGTTAGGGAATTCAAGGCTAAGAAAGCTATAAAGAGGCTTTATTACTTCTTCATTAGTCTGCTTCCCCAAGCACAAGCCTCTTTCACAGATACTTTTTTTCTTTGTATAAAAATAATATACAAACAGCCTACTTTGTTCACTTCAGGGGTCCTATTTCAATGAGAGCTCTGTGTCTATGAATTAAATTAGTCTTTTTCTCTTGTTAATCTGTCTTGGTCAATTAATTATTAGACCAGTTAAGAGAACTCAAAAGACCTTGACCCTATATGAAAGGTGGGCAAATATGCTTTAGATGAAAAATAAACAATTTAGTGTGGATTTCTTAACACATCACTGCTTACATTTTGATACATTTGTCTTTGTAATGCTAAATAAGAGGGCTTCCACTCTACTATTATTATGTCTGTTTTACAAAGGAAGAAGTTGAAATAAAACCCAAGAAAGAGTAATGAAGGGAAAAACTATGATTCCACAGTCACCAAGTGCCACCACTTGGTGGTGTGGCATGTGGGATGCCCACCACAGTGCAGTTTCAAAGACCCCCACCCTCAAGTTTAACAGTCTCCCACTGAGTCCCCATGTGTACTTAGAAAAAGCATTTAGCTTCTCCAGATTTGAATATTTTATCTGTTAAATAGAGGGGATTGTATCAGATATCTTAGTTCCATTAATTCTAATAATTAACTTCTATCACATAATTCTCTACCACTTAAGCATGGCTCCAATACTTAAGTTCTTCATGAATACTTTTACCAGACAGAAACAGGTGAGGAAAAATACTTTCAATATTTATTTGAATTTTTACAATACCATAGTGGTAATAGGGCTTCCCGTGTGGTGATAGTGGTAAAGAACCTGCCTGTCAATGAAGGTAGATGTAAGAGATGAGGGTTCGGTTGCTGGGTTGGGAAGATCCCCTAGAGCAACCCACTCCAGTATTCTTGCCTGGAGAATCCCATGGAGAGCGGAGACTGTGGGCCGTATGGCCCATAGGGTCGCAAAGAGTCAGACACGACTCACGTGACTTAGCACACATGCACACATAGAGATAACAGCGTGGCTAAACTGAGACAGCCCAACTAAGAGTTGCTGAGGTCTTCTTTGATGATTTTATGCCTGTCCAAAATTTCAAATTCCTTTTATATGGGCTCAGATATCAAGATAGTTGACATTTCCCTTGTCAAATATTCTAAAATTTTGTTGCTGTTGTTCAGTCACTAAGTCATGTTCGACTCTTTAAGATCCCATGGATTGCAGCACGCCAGGCCTCCCTGTCCATCACCAACTCCCAGTGTTCACTCAGACTCACGTCCATTGAGTTAGCGATGCCATCCAGCCATCTCATCCTCTGTCGTGCCTTTCTCCTCCTGCCCCCAATCCCTCCCAGCATCAGAGTCTTTTCCAATGAGTCAACTCTTCGCATGAGGTGGCCAAAGTACTGGACTTTCAGCTTCAGCATCATTCCTTCCAAAGAAATCCCAGGGCTGATCTCCTTCAGAATGGACTGGTCGGATCTCCTTGT
>NW_011494904.1:1288925-1290246 GCF_000754665.1 Bison bison bison | reverse complement strand
ATTTCATCAAGAGGCTTTTTAGTTCCTCTTCACTTTCTGCCATAAGGGTGGTGTCATCTGCATATCTGAGGTTATTGATATTTCTCCCGGCAATCTTGATTCCAGCTTGTGTTTCTTCCAACCCAGCGTTTCTCATGATGTACTCTGCATATAAGTTAAATAAACAGGGTGACAATATACAGCCTTAACGTACTCCGTTTCCTATTTGGAAGCAGTCTGTTGTTCCATGTCCAGTTCTAACTGTTGCTTCCTGCCCTGCATACAAATTTCTCAAGAGGCAGATCAGGTGGTCTGGTATTCCCATGTCTTATTTTACACAGTTTATTGTGATCCACACAGTCAAAAGCTTTGGCATAGTCAATAAAGCAGAAATAGATGTTTTTCTGGAACTCTCTTGCTTTTTCAATGATCCAATGGATGTTGGCAATTTGATCTCTGGTTCCTCTGCCTTTTCTAAAACCAGCTTGAACATCAGGAAATTCATGGTTCACATATTGCTGAAGCCTGGCTTGGAGAATTTTGAGCATTACTTTACTAGCATGTGAGATTTGGAATAGCTCAACTGGAATTCCATCACCCCCACTAGCTTTGTTCGTAGTGATGCTTTCTAAGGCCCACTTGACTTCACATTCCAGGATGTCTGGCTCTAGGTCAGTGATCACACCATCGTGATTATCTGGGTCGTGAAGTTCTTTTTTGTATAGTTTTTCTGTGTATTCTTGCCATCTCTTCTTAATATCTTCTGCTTCTGTTAGGTCCATACCATTTCTGTCCTTTATCGAGCCCATCTTTGCATGAAATGTTCCTTTGCTATATCTGATTTTCTTGAAGAGATCTCTAGTCTTTCCCATTCTGTTGTTTTCCTCTATTTCTTCGCATTGATCGCTGAAGAAGGCTTTCTTATCTCTTCTTGCTATTCTTTGGAACTCTGCATTCAGATGTTTATATCTTTCCTTTTCTCCTTTGCTTTTCGCTTCTCTTCTTTTCACAGCTATTTGTAAGGCCTCCCCAGACAGCCATTTTGCTTTTTTGCATTTCTTTTCTATGGGAATGGTCTTGATTCCTGTCTCCTGTACAATGTCACAAACCTCATTCCATAGTTCATCAGGCACTCTATCAGATTAAGGCCCTTAAATCTATTTCTCACTTCCACTGTATAATCATAAGGGATTTGATTTAGGTCATACCTGAATGATATAGTGGTTTTCCCTACTTTCTTCAATTTAAGTCTGAATTTGGCAATAAGGAGTTCATGGTCTGAGCCACAGTCAGCTCTTGGTCTTGTTTTTGCTGACTGTATAGAGCTTCTCCATCTTTGGCT
>NW_011494904.1:1284544-1288753 GCF_000754665.1 Bison bison bison | reverse complement strand
AACAGAGATCATTCTGTTGTTTTTGAGATTGCATCCAAGTACTGCATTTCGGACTCTTTTGTTGACCATGATGGCTACTCCATTTCTTCTGAGGGATTCCTGCCTGCAGTAGTAGATATAAAGGTCATTTGAGTTAAATTCACCCATTCCAGTCCATTTCAGTTCGCTGATTCCTAGAATGTTGACATTCACTCTTGCCATCTCTTGTTTGACCACTTCCAATTTGCCTTGATTCATGGACCTGACATTCCAGATTCCTATGTAATATTGCTCTTTACAGCATCGGACCCTGCTTCTATTACCAGTCACACCCACAGCTGGGTATTCTTTTTGCTTTGGCTCCATCCCTTCATTCTTTCTGGAGTTATTTCTCCACTGATCTTCAATAGCATATTGGGCACCTACTGACCTGGGGAGTTCCTCTTTCAGTATCCTATCATTTTGCCTTTTCATACTGTTCATGGGGTTCTCAAGGCAAGAATACTGAAGTGGTTTGCCATTCCATTCTCCAGTTCACCACATTATGCCAGATCTCTCCACCATGACCCACCCATCTTGGGTTGCCCCACGGGCATGGCTTAGTTTCATTGAGTTAAACAAGGCTGTGGTCCTAGTATGATTAGATTGACAGGTTTTCTGTGAGTATGGTTTCAGTGTGTCTGCCCTCTGATGCCCTCTTGTAACACCTATCTCCTAGAGTTAGCTCAAATTCATGTCCATTGAGTCAGTGATGCTATCTAACTATCTCATCCTCTGCTGCCCTCTTCTCCTTTTGCCTTCATTCTTTCCAAGCATCAGAGTCTTTCCCAAAGAGTATGCTCTTTGCATCAGATGCCAAAGTATTGGAGCTTCAGCATCAGTCCTTCCAATAAATATTAAGGGTTGATTTACTTTAGGATTTTCTGGTTTGATCTCCTTGCAGTCCAAACAATTCTCAAGAGTCTTCTCTAGTACCACAATTTGAAAGTATCAGTTCTTTAGTGCTCAGCCTTCTTTATGGTCCAAATCTCGCATCCATACGTGACTACTGGAAAAACCATAGCTTTGACTAGACAGACTTTTGTTGGCAAAGTGATGCCTCTGCTTTTTAATATGCTGTCTGCTGCTACTGCTGCTAAGTTGCTTCAGTCATGTCCGACTCCGCAACCCCATAGACGGCAGCCCACCAGGCTCCTCCATCCCTGGGATTCTCCAGGCAAGAATACTGGAGTGGGCTGCCATTTCCTTCTTCATATGCTGTCTAGGTTTGTCATAGTTTTCCTTCTAAGGAGCAAGCATGTTTTAGTTTCATGGCTGCAGTCATCATCCACAGTGATTTTGCAGCCCAAGAAAATAAAGTCTGTCACTGTTTCCCAATCTATTTGCCATGAAGTGATGGGACCAGATGCCATTATCTTTCTTTTTTGAATGTTGAGTTTTATGCCAGTTTTTCACTCTCCTCTTTCACCCTCATCAAGAGGCTCTTTAGTTCCTCTTCACTTTCTGCCATTAGAGTGGTATCATCTGCATATCTGAACTAACATTAAAAAAAGAACTAACACTGAAAAAAGAAATAACACCAAAAAATGATGTCCTTTTCATCATAGGGGATTGGAATGCAAAAGTGGGACATCCTAAAACTAATGCCAATCAAATTTTTGACACCTGAATTCAAATATCCTTTTTGAATAATGGGCACACTCCGTTTCTTTTGCAGCCTCACAATTACTTCCTGATCTTGAGTAATGAACAGCCTTTGGTGAACATCTAAGAGCACCACCTAATAGCACCTCACTGTTCTGGAATCCTGTAACAATTTCTCTGGGTTGGTCAATATGTATTAGGCATTCTGTTTCAAAACTTTAATCATAACTAAAAAGTCTACCATTATTTGGTAAGCTTTTAAAAATATTTGACATTATTAGTGTCTACTGGGCAGTTTACCAAAGATGGATTTTTCCTTAAAACTGTGCATGTTTGGAATCCTGTGTCATTAGACGTAGAGTTGAACTAAAAATGTGTATAAAGTAAATGATGTTGATGAGCATAGAGTGCTATTAAGAATGTATATAATACTATGTAATAAAACAGATATACCCAGGAAAGTATAGTTTTCATTATATGAAAATAATTCTATTTTCATATTATTTATTATTTGATTTAGATCAGAGACTTTTATAATTAATTCCTAATCAATTCTTGGCAAAGTTTGCTGCTTTTACTTCCAGAAGATAAAGTGCATAGCAAGAATAAGCTATTTCAGAATTTTTCCATGTTTTTGCACTCTATTGCCTTAGCCCTGCATTTATCTCTCAGTTTTCACGTACAATGATCTAAATGAAATTTTTGAGATGAATATTAGTTTTTCACAACATACAACATCTGGTTCCAATTGAGGTAATAGGGTTATAGTCAACAGGATACAAAGTACTCATGAAAACATTCATGTTGAGAAAGAACCTTCTGGGACAACTGAAAGATGGATCTTCTGTTTGCTAGGGGAATGCCTTCCACTGGAGGCTGAGGAAGCACCAGGACTGGAAGACAACACAGATTAGTGTTGATATGAAGATGAATCTCAGACCCAATCTGAGATCAGCCACCCACAGAACTTTGTTTATTTCTAAAATGGATTGTTCAGATATGGCGTTCCTTATGTGCAAAAATGTAGTGAATGAAGAGACAGAGGGAGAAGGGTGATTGTTCTCAGATAAACTGGAAACATTTATTAAATCTTGTTTTATCTTAAACATTTCACTAGGAGAGTGTGTGTAACATTGGCTTAATATCAGGGTAGGGAATGAAGAAACTAAACAAATGGGTCTCAGAATACATTTCTTTAAACAGACTCTTTTTCTTCCTTTACTCAAAGTCTTTTTTATTTATTTAAATAAAGTTAAAAAGTAAAGTCATTTATTTAAAGTCTTTTTTAAAAATTGACTTTGTTTTGATCCATATAACAACTTCAGATTTGAGAAACAGAGGGAGCCACAAAGGGTAAGTTATTAGCAAAGGGAATAGAAATAATTAGGTATACCTTCTTGCCCTTTCATATTTATCAAGCTCATTTTGTTCTATTTTAAAGCACTTCTGTGTCAGATGTATACTGGTAATTATTTTCAATATAAAACCTAGGCGAGGGTGAGCCGGTATGCTTTGGTCTCAGGACGTTGTCTTACTGTTCTGAGGCAGACACTGTAGGGATGCTTGCTGCGCCTCTTTTCCCAGAATCCCTCACTCTCAGCAGAGACCGCGAACGGCACCTCAGGGTCTTACACGCTCCTGCCTACCTCTTAGGTCTGGCCAAGCCTCCTTTGCCACTACTGCTCTAACAGTGTGACTGGCTCAATTTCCTTGTTGCAGAGAGAAAAAAGTATCTTTACTCTTTGAAGTGTGATAGCCTCTGGAAGTATTTTTGAATAAACATCATTTTCACTAAGATGAGTTTCCTCCCTGTATCTCTTTGTTATTCTAGGTGATTGTTCTCCCAGAGGCTTGGTTCTGAGGCGCTTCTGTGCCAATTGTGCTAACAAAACCAGCTTGTGTAGGTGGCCCTACCAGGGATGGTACTGCTTTCTCAGGGAAAGTTCCTCCCTGCTTACTTAAGGTCCCCTAACTTAGAAAGCATCACTACGAACAAAGCTAGTGGAGGTGATGGAATTCCAGTTGAGCTATTCCAAATCCTGAAAGATGACGCTGTGAAAGTGCTGCACTCAATATGCCAGCATATTTGGAAAACTCAGCAGTGGCCACAGGACTGGAAAAGGTCAGTTTTCATTCCAATCCCTAAGAAAGGCAATGCCAAAGAATGCTCAAACTACCACACACTTGCACTCATCTCACACACTAGTAAAGTAATGCTCAAAATTCTCCAAGCCAGGCTTCAGCAATACATGAACCGTGAACTTCCAGATGTTCAAGCTGGTTTTCGAAAGGAGGAGGAACCAGAGATCAAATTGCCAATATCTGCTGGATCATCAAAAAAGCAAGAGAGTTCCAAAAAAACATCTATTTCTGCTTTATTGACTATGCCAAAGCCTTTGACTGTGTGGATCACAATAAACTGTGGAAAATTCTGAAAGAGACGAAAATACCAGATCTTGCCTCTTGAGAAACCTATGCAGATAAGGAAGCAACAGTTAGAACTGGACATGGAACAACAGACTGCTTCCAAATAGGAAAAGGAGTACATCAAGGCTGTATATTGTCACCCTGCTTATTTAACTTATA
>NW_011494904.1:1275072-1284444 GCF_000754665.1 Bison bison bison | reverse complement strand
GAAAGTGAAAATGGAGAGGGAAAAAGTTGGCTTAAAGCTCAACATTCAGAAAACAAAGATCATGGCATCTGGTCCTATCACATCATGGGAAATAGATGGGGAAACAGTGGAAACAGTGTCAGACTTTATATTTTGGGGCTCCAAAATCACTGCAGATGGTGACTGCAGCCATGAAGTTAAAAGACGCTTACTCCTTGGAAGGAAAGTTATGACCAACCTAGATAGCATATTCAAAAGCAGAGACATTACTTTGCCAACAAAGTTTCCATCTAGTCAAGGCTATGGTTTTTCCTGTGGTCATGTATGGATGTGAGAGTTGGACTATGAAGAAAGCTGAGCGCCAAAGAATTGATGCTTTTGAACTGTGGTGTTGGAGAAGACTCTTGAGAGTCCCTTGGACTGCAAGGAGATCCAACCAGTCCATTCTGAAGGAGATCAGCCCTGGGATTTTTTTGGAAGGAATGATGCTGAAGCTGAAAGTCCAGTACTTTGGCCACCTCATGCGAAGAGTTGACTCATTGGAAAAGACTCTGATGCTGGGAGGGATTGGGGGCAGGAGGAGAAGAGGATGACAGAGGATGAGATGGCTGGATGGCATCACTGACTCAACGGATGTAAGTCTGAGTGAACTCCGGGAGTTGGTGATGGACAGGGAGGCCTGTGCTGGATGGCATCACTGACTCGATGGACGTGAGTCTGAGTGAACTCCGGGAGTTGGTGATGGACAGGGAGGCCTGGCGTGCTGCGATTCATGGGGTCTCAAAGAGCCGGACACGACGAGCGACTGAACTGAACTGAAGTGAGTGACTAACACATTCACTTCACTTATTCCCCAACCTAGGCAGCACTGAGAAGGTCTTCACTTTGAACATCCGCACGTCAGTGGAGAATAAACCTCCTTCCCTCCGCCTTCAGCCGTTCCCATATCTCGGTCTTGAATGAAAACAATCTGACTGTTCTGAGAGGCACCTCCTGAGCTCTTCTCTTGCTGCCTCAAACCAAAAGGCCTTTTTGAAGCTGGGGTTGTCTTTAACCAGAAACCTCAAAAGTGAGTTCTACAAAGAAAATGTATATGTGTGCATGCATGTTAGGAAATCGTAGAATAATGCTTTTTCACAAAGTTTTTATCATCAACTGTTAATTAGAGAGTTTCAGAGTTCACCTAGGTCCTAGAGGAAGAACAGGGACAAAAGCAAGCCCTCAATAGTTGGATTCTTCTGGGACCTAAATTATAAAGTTTTATCAGGAGAGTCTATCCTTTAATTATAAGAACACTTTTTGAACATGGGGTAAATCTCGGGAGGTGCCACTTAGTTCATTGTAGAAGGAATTTAAAAAATGGCACCCCAGTGACTTGACAATTTCATGCCATTTCAAAAGGGCCAAGTTTATATTCAGACACAGGAAAACTCTGGAGTGTTACCTGCATATACGTTAATCAGCCGCCTCCTCGTGAAGAGCCCACAGTGGCCGGCGTGCTACGGAACCAGGGCTTCCTAAGGTGTGGCCAGTGCCTCCTCACCGAGCTCCCAGGAGCAGTGACCTCTGTTCGCCTCAAAGCCATGAAGCTTCTGCTGTGTGTTTCACAAGGGCTTCACGTCCACTACTCAATTTCACTGCCAGGCCCTTCATCTCAGTGGACAGGGTCCGTGCCAGGGCCCACACAATTTCAAGAGGGAAAAGAAAGAACTCTCAGCTCTGTCAGAGTGTCAGGAGTCAGAGACTTTAACACCAGGCCCAAGGCCTCAAATCTCGTCTGATCATGTCAAGTCAAGAGGGAATGGGTCAGCACTGCAACACCCTCATCTACCAAGTCACTGTGATTCAAAAAAAAAAACAAACCCAAAAAAGCTTTCAGAGAACATATTGGAGTAACATGGAACACAAAAATGCCAAGTTTAAGGAGCAGGTGTAGAGAGGGTAACTATTGTATTTTCAGAATTGTTGGTATTAGCGTCAATAACTTAAAAGTTGTGAGTTCTAATCTCATTTTCAAAGCTTTTTTATTCCTTACAGTTTTTTCCCCCGCATTTATGGTACCATCCTCCTTAAGTCATTATGGTGAGAAATAATTCAAATGTGTTTAAAGTTATATTTTTTTCCTTTGGGACAAAAACATTGCTATTTAAATGTGAAATAAAAGTTTCTGGTTTCAGAATTTATTTTTCTCCATCTGAGGTGTTGAACCAGTTGGAGACTAAAACTATCAGCCCACTAAAGATCCAACAGAGTCACGTTCACTGTTCAGCCTGGGTTGAAAGCAATGTTTCCAGCACAAATGCTCAACAGACATTCAGTGGAACTACTCTCCCTTCAAATTCTTAACACCTGGCGAGTGACCAAACATTTTTTTAAACAGTAACTGAAAAAAATATCAATTAAAGCAGATATTTTAAACTCTTACATTGTCTGTCACAGCAGACCTTTAGATTGGCAGATTTCCAGAGAGAATGAGTGACTCTTTTGCACAGGATGGAATACATTCTGACTCAAAGAGTTCAGCCCACAGTCTAACTGATGCCTTGTACAATCTGCATACATTCTTTCTATAACTCTTGTTGCCAAATTACATGTAATAAATGTGTTTCAGAGATCTGACTTTCTTCCCCCGACCCCAGTAAAAAAGTACATCCTTTACAGAGTTATTTTCATGCTCATGATTTTTCTGCCCTTCCAAGTATGGTGTGTTTTGGTTATAAGACAAGCTTCATCCGAAATCTTACAGCTAAGAGCTTGGTGATGAAATCTCTCAGGGAAACTGCTTTTGGCTGGAGCACTGTCATGGTGCTTTTGGGATCTAAGTGTTGGTGCTCCACGCTCATTTAATAGTATCTCTGGCCACTATCCTGCAGATGCCAATAGACTCTGTCCTCTGTCCCTGGGTGTGACCAAAAAAAAAAAAAAAAAAATCATCTCTATGACCCTCCAAATGTCTCCTGGGGGGTAAAATCACTCCCAACTCCACTCCCCTGAAAACCAATGGATTAAAGAGCTGCTTCACAACATCCTGCTGTTAGTACTTGGTATTTCAATTTCATCTGAGTTAACACATTAGTAACAGTGTATTGCATTTATAATTTGCAAAGTGCTTTTCACATAGAAGTACTATATTTAACTCACCCAACAGCCCTAAGACACATTTGTCGACAGTCTTCTTTCAAAGGAGTAGAGACTGGCTCAGGGAGGGTAGGTGACACACTCTTACAGTGACAGGTAACAGCAAGCTTAAGGTGGA
Organism: Bison bison bison; assembly: GCF_000754665.1. Lineage (NCBI taxonomy): Eukaryota > Metazoa > Chordata > Mammalia > Artiodactyla > Bovidae > Bison > Bison bison. The sequence goes on along the minus strand of NW_011494904.1, from coordinate 1,281,209 downwards.
GTTTCTGGGACACTCCCCGTGGTCTTCAGACCTCACAGGCCAGTGGTTGAGCCTGTCTGCTATGACCATGCACTGGGCTGTCTTACTTATTTCTTTCATGTTAAGGATGGAAGGAAGCCTAGAGGTTTTCTGGTCCATCTCTATTTTAGAGAGGAGAAAACTGGGATGCAGAGGACACAGGTGACCTGCCCAGAGAGCAAATGTGGCAAAGTCAGGACTAAACCCAAGACTCCAAGTTTCCTAACCGACCCTCTCCAGTATTCTTGCCTGGAGAATCCCCATGGACAGAGGAGCCTGGTGGGCTACTCTCCATGGGGTCTCCAAGAGTTGGGTGCAAAGAGTTGGACATGACTGAGTGACTGAACTGAACTGAATTGAAGAGTTGGACACAACTGAGTGACTAAACACAGCACAGCAGAATCAACATTCCATGAATGAATGATAAAACAGGATACAAATAAATACGTGTGTGTGTGTGTGGGTGGGTGTGTGTCTGTGTGTACTGAAGAGGGTAGAGCTCCCACCTGTGCTTTCCAGTGTTTGAAATGGTGATGACCGCCTCTCCCAGTTTTATCAGGTGGAGTATATCTGCCTTGGAATGAACGTCAGAAGAGAAAGAGTGGGAGAAGGGAGGGAAGACTAATTATTGTGCTTAAGAAGAGAGGCTTTCCACAAACCTCACTCCACACCCCAACTCCCTACCCTCTCTCCTTACCATAGATGAGAAATTGTCAAATTCTGTAAATTCAGCGCGTGTGGGGAGGGTGGGGGTTGTCTGCCTGGCCTGGGCTGTCTGGAAATCAGAATGCTCTATGCTAATATACTCGTGTCCTGCACACTGATCCTTTGTTTCCATGCCCCCAAAGTCTTTGCTTATGCAAATCAAACCACTGGGGCACTTGAACTTGTAAATCACATCATCTCCCTCACATGGGATGAATTGACAGGATCTGAAACTCCTTGACTGTTGGGAGGTGATGAATGGTACTTATTTAGCCTGCATCTTTGCTCTGGGAGCATCTCCCAATTCTGCTTTCCTTCGTGGTGCTGCCCTGCCTGCTGAGCACCTGCGATTGTGAACACTGCTCAAAGGAATCAGAGGGCTTCCAACCGCAGATATCTTGACCCTCTTTGAGGAGGAAGGGCTTCCCAGGTGGCACTCGTGGTAAAGAACCCACCTGCCAGTGCAGGAGACGTAAGAGATGCAGGTTCAACCCCTGAGTCCAGAAAGATCCCCTGGAGGAGGGCACGGCGATCCACTTCACTGTTCTCACCTAGAGAATCCCTGGACAGGGGAGCCTGGCGGGCTACAGTCCCTAGGTTCGCAAAGAATCAGACACCACTGAAGTGACTTAGCAGGCACCCACACATTGAGGAAGAAAGAAAGGCACTCCTCAGAGACTGTGCTGAGTTCTGTGTCTCCTTTGAGGGCGGGTTTTTCTCTGATTAGTGACTGAACATTGAGTCTTCCTGGAAAAGGCTGTTTGCAGTCTGTTTCACAGGTAAAAGAGCCAAGGAGAGTTAAGGGACATTTCAAGCACCCAGACCATAGGGAGCGAGTCGCAGGTGGAGGCTGCCGCCTTCCCCAGCTGCCTCTGCAGCCTGAATCCTGTCTCAGAGCTGGTCCCCTTCGCAGGGGACCGGGAGAGTGCTGGAGATGAGGGAGCAGGGACTAGACCGAACTGGTAATGACAGTTGAGCTGCTTGGACAAGGTGTGCTTGTCCCAGTGATCAAGTGCGATTCCTTGACAGTGAGCGAACTCCTGAGTCAGCCTCCCTTGTCTTGGAATGCGTGTTACTGCATTTATTTGTTGGGGAGAAATTGATGAGAACAATACTTGGGCCCTCCAGCCCCAGTCTGAGCAGCTCTGGCTTTTAATGGGCTGGTTGGTCTCCCTCTGTATGTTTGAAGGATTTGACAATTGTGGCGTGCTCATTTCAGCCACTACCTGGGTGGCATTCTCCACCTGGGCAATGTTCCAAGACTTCTTTTGAACTGAGTAGCTGGAACTCAATATACATTTTCCCATAGAAACAATGTCTGTAAGGCTTCTTGGATGGTGGACAAAAATTGATTGGACCAGAATGTAGCTGAAGTCCTATGCATTTTGCAGTTAAAAGCTAGCAAGAGAAATTAGAAGCATTAGAAGTTTGTAAAAAACATTACATAATATATTTAAACCTATCTAAGTACTTAGAGATTTCCCTGGTAGCTCAGATGGTAAAGCGTCTGCCTTCAATGTGGGATAGCTGGGTTCGATCCCTGGGTAGGGAAGATCCCCTGGAGAAGGAAATGGCAACCTACTCCAGTACTCTTGCCTGGAAAATTCCATGGACAGAGGAGCCTTGTAGGCTACAGTCCATGGGGTTGCAAAGAGTCAGACACAACTGAGTGACTTTACTTCACTAAGCACTGCAGAACTTAAAACCACAAGCCCCTTGGCCTAAGCTGCCTGCCTTAGTCTGATATTTTGAAGAAGTTGAAACAAGACCCCCTTGGGGCATTTCCCTAATGTACCACCGGAGTTTAGGAGGGAGGAAGAATGAACAGGGGATGCCCATCGAAATGCAGAGGGGAGAAAACATGACTTCATCACCCTAAGCCAGACCCCCTCCACCCCTTGCTGCCCTTCAGATTGTCAGGTGAGAGAGTGTAGTGAATGCTGTGGGTCCCCACCCATGTGCCCCTTCAAGCACCAGGGCCCCAGATTCTGGGGGTGCTGCTGCTGAAGGCTCACAGCTGAGTGCCTCCCCAGGAATCACTTTTGTCTGCTGGAACTACCTTGCCTGAGACCATGACCCCTTCCTGGAGCACTCCTGCTCTAAGAACCTGCCAATTTAGAAATCCAAAGCCCTGGCCCCCTTGCCTCAACTGGGACAACTCTGAGGGACCATGCTAGCTTCAGTGGTCTCTGTAGGATGGACCCCTGTGTGACCATCTCCCAATGCATTGCCTTCCTCTACCATACATCCTTTCCCATCACTTCCATCCTTCACTCCTGTGGACGCGTCAGTCCTAACCACATCCTCAAATAAACCTGAGTGCAAATCTCATCTCAGGGTGTGTTTCCAGACAGCCTGACCCAAGACAGACAAGCAGACAAGGATGAGTGAAAATGAAAAGGTGGCCAGTAGGGATTCTGTCCTTGACTGGTGGTGGCTAGGCTGGTTCAGTTCAGTTCAGTTCAGTCGCTCAGTCATGTCCGACTCTTGTGACCCCATGAATTGCAGCATGCCAGGCCTCCCTGTCCATCACCAACTCCCGGAGTTCACTCAAACTCACGTCCATTGAGTCGGTGATGCCATCCAGCCATCTCATCCTCTGTCGTCCCCTTCTCCTCCTGCCCCCAATCCCTCCCAGCATCAGAGTCTTTTCCAATGAGTCAACTCTTCACATGAGGTGGCCAAAGTACTGGAGTTTCAGCTTTAGCATCATTCCTTCCAAAGAACACCCAGGACTGATCTCTTTTAGAATGGACTGGTTGGATCTCCTTGCAGTCCAAGGGACTCTCAAGAGTTTTCTCCAACACCACAGTTCAAAAGCATCAGTTCTTCGGCACTCAGCTTTCTTCACAGTCCAACTCTCACATCCATACCTGACCACTGGAAAAACCATAGCCTTGACTAGATGGATCTTTGTTGGCACAGTAATGTCTCGGCTTTTTAATATACCATCTAGGTTGGTCATAACTTTCCTTCCAAGGAGTAAGCGTCTTTTAATTTCATGGCAAGGCTGGTAGCTGCTCCAAAAGAAAGAGCACCGTCAGGATTCCAGCAGAGAGAACCCTGCGCTGAGGTGAGAGCCGTTTACTCAGGGAGGGAAGGTAGGTAACACCATTTCTATGTGAAATGGATCCGGTGACTCGGCCAGAGCGATCTTCACACAGAATGCTGAAGAATTCAGGAGAGCTGCACTCACCAATCTTTCTCTAGCATTTCATCAGGGTTGAATGACAGCTGTTTCTGAAGCAATTTGGACATCTTGCTTTCTCAGGAAGACTCTTGTTGAGATGTAAGCCTGGTATTTCTGAATAGAATGTTCAAAGATTATTGATCACGGAAACACCTTTCCTCCAAATAACTTCTTACTGCCAGTCCAGTCAGCAGTGGTGCCAGGTGGGGCTAGGGGTTTGCTCACATTTTTGACCTGAGGCTTGGGTTGTGATGTTCCTCATCCCATAGCTCTTATTCTTAGTTTTATCATATTGAGCTTCTTCCCGTGGATCAGATACATACTAAAAAAATGGGCAATATGAAAAAAAATATTTTCAAGATTTCTGAGAGCTAGCCATCTAGAGCTGCCTATCTAGCAGGCAGTGGACTTCTAGCATTTGTGAGTTCACAGTGCTGTGGATGGACTGGAGGAGGACCAGGGACCCCAGGATGACAGTGTACCTGTCTCCCGTGCTAAAGAGCAGGCAGTCAGGGTCCATCAACACTTGTCTTCAAAGCCTGTTTTCCCGAAGACCAAATGTGGTACAATATTATTAGGGGAGTTCAAAAAACAATTTGAAGGCCAATAAAGGAGAATTTGACCTGACACGCTTGGCAGACCCCAGAACAAAACATTATTTTATACTCTGATGTTTTAGCTATTGTTTTCCAGAAGGATGAGAAATGTAAAACTGTAATGGTCACACTTATCCAAGGATCGGCAGCTTACAGAAGGAGCAAGAATACACAGAATTGTTCTGGAGGCCAGAGTGGATGGTTAAAACCTGACTTTTACAAATCCAATACTGTTTGGCTGGTCTGATAATGCAAGGGCTGAATTTTAGGTGGCAACCTGACTAACTGTAAGGCTGAATTTTAGGGCAGAGTTTTAACATGAATCTCTTTAGAGAAAGACCCCCTTATCATGTTGATAAGAGGTCATTAAAAAAACCTTTTGATTTGGAACCATGGGTATATTCAATTGTAAGATGAGCATCATGATATCCTCAGAAAAGGCCTAAATCCATCATTTATTAAACAAATGTCACTGAAGGCCAACCATGTGGTACTGAGCAAATGATTGAAAAACTGCAAAAGTGAAATTTCCTTCCAGATTGCAAATTGTTTTACATAGAACAAAAGATTCCAGTTATTGTTAATTTTTATGATATTATGAATGCAATAGCATTTTTATGATCTGTGGGTAAAATCCAACTTCTTACAAACGTTTATAAAAGACCTGTGTGACTGTGTCCTGCTAGTCCTTCCTCAACTGCACCTCTCCCACTTAGGGTGGACTGTGAATGTGTCTTGCTCTCTGCAGGTGCTTCTCTGTTTGCCTGGGAAGCATTTCCACACAACACTGTCCCTCAGCTCCTCTACCATCTCTCCTTTTGACTTGCTAACTCATACTCATTCTGGGGATCTAATATTAAATTTCATTTTCTCTTAGGAGGACTCTATGAACCCTTTGGTGCTCCTATAATGACCTGTGATTTCCCCATTGAATTACTCTGCTAGAGCTGACATCACAAAATACCACAAGCTAGGTGGCTAAAAATCAGAAATTTTCTGGAGGCTGGAAGTCCCAGACAAAAGTCTGGCAGGATTGGTTTCAGGTGGGATCTCTCTTCCTGGCTTGTAGATAGTCCCTTTCAAGATTATGAGCTCTCTCCACTCAAGTGTCTTTCCCTAAGGACACTAATCCCATCAGATGAAGGCTCCACCCATGTGTGTGTGTGTGTGTGTGTGTGTGCTCAGTCATATCCGACTCATCTGTGATCCCATAGGCTGTAGCCTGTAAGGCTCCTTTGTCTGTGGAATTCTCCAGGCAAGAATATTGGAGTGGGTTGCTATTTCTTTCTCCAGGGGATCTTCCTGACCCAAGGATGGAACCCTTGTCTCCTTTGTCTCCTGCATTGGCAGGCAGATTCTTTATTACTGTGCCACCTGGGTTATAATAATGACCTCATTATACCTTATGATGCTGTGAAAGTGCTGCACTCAATATGCCGGCAAATTTGGAAAACTCAGCAGTGGCCACAGGACTGGAAAAGGTCAGTTATCATTCCAATCCCAAAGAAAGGCAATGCCAAAGAATGCTCAAACTACCGCACAATTGCACTCATCTCACACACTAGTAAAGTAATGCTCAAAATTCTCCAAGCCAGGCTTCAGCAAATACATGAAACCGTGAAACTTCC
>NW_011494904.1:1273005-1274972 GCF_000754665.1 Bison bison bison | reverse complement strand
AGGAATGATGCTGAAGCTGAAACTCCAGTACTTTGGCCACCTCATGTGAAGAGTTGACTCATTGGAAAAGACTCTGATGCTGGGAGGGATTGGGGGCAGGAGGAGAGAGGGACGACAGAGGATGAGATGGCTGGATGGCATCACTGACTCAATGGTCGTGAGTCTGAGTGAACTCTGGGGGTTTGTGATGGACAGGGAGGCCTGGAGTGCTGCAATTCATGGGGTTGCAAGAGTTGGACACGACTGAGTGACTGAATTGAACTGAACTGAACATTTTACCTTAATAACTTAATTACATTCATAAAAACTCTGCCTCTAAATGTAGGTACCTTGGGGGCTGGGGCTTTACCTAAATTTCAGATAGACACAAACAGTCAGTCAGTTGACTCTTTGTGACTGCATGGACTGTGCACACCCGGTCTCCTATCCCTCACCATCTCCTGGAGCTTGCTCAAACTCATGTCCATTGAGTCAGTGATTCCATCCAATTGAGGTAGAAATTGCTAAGCAGTCAGCAAGAAAGGGCAGTAATTAACTTCTGTTCCATATACCTGAGGGAAAAACAATTGGTGATCATTAATCTGGAGAAGAAAATGGCAACCCACTCCCGTACTCTTGCCTGGAAAATCCCATGGACCAAAGAGTCTGGTAGGCTACAGTCAATGGGGTCACAACGTCAGACATGACTGAGTGACTTCACTAATCTTAAGCCCATCCAACTGATCCATTGTAAAACAGCCAGGGGGCAGGAAAAATGGTGGCAACTTATTTCAAGGATCAAGAGGATCCATAAAGATGTTGTTAAACCATTTTTACCTTTAAACTGATTGGTTAAAAAAAATGTACTTTGGGGGTGGTCCTAAGATGATGGAGGGATAGGATGGGGAGATCACTTTCTCCCCCACAAATTCATTGAAAGAACATTTGAACAGTGAGCAAATTTGACAAAACAACTACTGAATGCTGGCAGAAGACATTAGGGACCCAGAAAGGCAGCCCATTGTCTTTGAAAGGAGATGGAGAAGTCGTGAGGCTACTGTAAGAATAAGACTGAAAACCAGAGGCAGGAGGCTTAAGTCCAAAACCTGAGAACAGCAGAGAACTCCTGACTCCAGGGAACATTAATTGATAAGAGCTCATCAAAAGCCTCCATACCTACACTGAAACCAAGCACCACCCATGGGCCAGCAAGTTCCAGAGCAAGACATACCATGCAAATTCTCCAGCAACACAGGAACATAGCCCTGAGCTGCAATATACAGGCTGCTCAAAGTCACACCAAACCCACTGACATCGCAAAACTCACTACTGGACACTTCATTGCACCCCAGAGAGAAGAAATCCAGCTCCACCCATCAGAATACTGACACAAGCTTCCCTAACCAGGAAACCTTGACAAGCCACCAGTACAACAACCCCATCCACAGGGAAGAACCTCCACAATAAAGAGGAACCACAAACTGTCAGAATATGCAAAGGCCTCCCCAGACACAGCAATATAAACAAGATGAAAAGGCAGAGAAATCCTTTACTCAGCAGGTAAAGGAACATGATAAATGCCCACCAAACCAAACAAAAGAGGAAGAGATAGGGAATCTACATGATAAAGAATTCCAAGTAATGATAGTGAAAATGATCCAAAATCTTGAAATCAAAGTGGAGTTACAGATAAATAGCCTGGAGACAAGGATTGACAAGATGCAAGAAAGGTTTAACAAGGACCTAGAAGAAATAGAAAAGAGTCAATATATAATGAATAATGCAATGCTGCTAAGTTGCTTCAGTCGTGTCCGACTCTGTGTGACCCCATAGACGGCAGCCCACCAGGCTCCCCCATCCCTGGGATTCTCCAGGCAATAACACTGGAGTGGGTTGCCATTTCCTTCTCCAATGCATGAAAGTGAAAAGTGAAAGTGAAGTCGCTCAGTTGTGTCTGACTCCTAGCGACCCTGTGGACTGCAGCCTAC
>NW_011494904.1:1251748-1272905 GCF_000754665.1 Bison bison bison | reverse complement strand
GCATATCTGAGGTTACTGATATTTCTCCCAGCAATCTTGATTCCAGCTTGTGCTTCATCCAGCCCAGCACTTCACATGATGTACTCTGCATATAAGTTAAATAAGCAAGGTGATAATACATAGCCTTGACATACTTTTATCTTCATTTACATTTATCTTTTATCTTCTTATAATTTTACCACCTAGGTATGTATCCTTAAACAAAACAGTTCAGTTGTCTGGTTTTGAACTTCACATGTGAACAGAAGTATATGTTCACTTTTTCCTCTTCCCTCAGTATTACATCCATGAGTCATTCAGGCTGTTGACTACAGGTGTCATTTGTTGGTTGTCATTGGGCTTCCCCTTGTGGCTCAGCTGGTAAAGAATCTGCCTGCAATGGAGGAGACCTGGGTTTGATCCTTGGGTTGGGAAGATCCCCTGGAGAAGGAAAAGGCTACCCACTCCAGTATTCTGGCTTAGGTCTGTAAATGGTTCACAAAGAGTCAGACGCAACTGAGTAACTTTTCACTTGACTTCACTTCAGTTGGCGTTTTTGCAGCCTCTGACTCAATAAACATACATTAAGCACCTCTGTTGCTGCTGTTTAGTCACGAAGTCATTTCCAACTGTTCTGCCACCCGATGGGCTGCAGCGCGCCAGGCTCCTCTGTTCATGGAAATTCCCAGGCAAGAATACCAGAGTGGGTTCCATTTCCGACTCCAGGGGATCTTCCCAACCCAGGGATCGAACCCGTGTCTCCTGTGTCTCCTGCATTGGCAGGCAGATTCTTTACCACTGAGCCACCTGGGAAGCACATTAAGCACCTGATCTGTGCCAAGCACTCTCCTAGGGACTTGGAATACATCAATAAGTCAAACGGATAAAGTTGCCTGCCCTTGTGGAGCTCACATTCTATGTTGAGAAAGTCTCACTTGTGTGTTAGCCTCAAGGGTGTGGGTGGAGTGACCTACAGGCTTATCTGGTGGAAGCACTGCAGACACTGGGAAGCACCAGTCAAAAGTGATAAGGTGGAAGCAACAAGAATGTCCTCAGTTTGGGAACACCATGAACGAGAGCAGAGCAGCAGAGTCCCATCAGGGAGGCCAGCCAGATCACAGAGGGCCTTGCAGTTTCCGTGGGATCACCTGCCTTTCGCTGGTAGCATCTTCTAGCATTTCCCTAGTCAAGATCTGCAGGAGGTGAACCATCTCAGTTTTTGTCTGAAGTGTTGTTATTTAATCCTCAGGCTTTTTTTTTTGTTTTTTTTTTTTTAATGTTTCTTGCTGTGTTTGCTGCTGCTGCTACTGCTAAGTCGCTTCAGTCATGTCCGAATCTGTGTGACCCCATAGACGGCAGCGCACCAGGGTCCCCCGTCCCTGGGATTCTCCAGGCAAGAACACTGGAGTGGGTTGCCATTTCCTTCTCCAATGCATGAAAGTGAAAAGTGAAAGTGAAGTCGCTCAGTTGTGTCTGACTCCTAGCGACCCTGTGGACTGCAGCCTACCAAGCAATAAATGAGATCAAAAACACTCTGGAGGGAACCAACAGTAGAATAACAGAGGCAGAAGATAGGATATATGAGGTAGAAGATAGAATGGTAGAAATAAATGAAGCAGAGAGGAAAAAACAAAAAAGAGTTAAAAGAAATGAGGACAACCTCAGAGACCTCTGGGACAATGTTAGATGCCTCAACATTTGAATCATAGGAGTCGCAGAAGAAAAAGACAAAAAGAAAGGCCATGAGAAAATACTTGAGGAGATAATACTTGAAAACCTCCCTAAAATGGCGAAGGAAATAGTCACCCAAGTCCAAGAAACCCAGAGAGTCCCAAATAGGATAAACCCAAGGCAAAACACCCCAAGACCATACTAATCAAATTAACAAAGATCAAACACAAAGAACAAATATTAAAAGCAGCAAGGGAAAAACAACAAATAACACTTAAGGGGATTCCCATAAGGATGACAGCTGATCTTTCAATAGAAACTCTTCAGGCCAGAAGGGAATGGCAGTACATACTTAAAATGATGAAAGAGAAAAACCTACAGCCCAGATTACCGTACCCAGCAAGGATCTCATTCAAATATGAAAGGAGAAATCAAAAGCTTTACAGACAAGCTAAAGCTCCAATAAATGCTAAAGGATCTTCTCTAGACAGGAAACACAGAAAGGTGTATGAACTCGAACCCAAAACAACAAAGTAAATGGCAAAGGGATCATACTTATCAATAATAACCTTCAATGTAAATGGTTTGAATGCCCCAACCAAAAGACAAAGACTGGCTGAATGGATACAAAAACAAGACCCCTATATATGTTGTCTACAAGAGACCCACCTGGAAACAAGAGACACATACAGACTGAAAGTGAAGGGCTGGAAAAAGATATCCATGCAAATAGAGACCAAAAGAAAGCATAAGTAGCAATACTCATATCAGATAAAATAGACTTTAAAATAAAGGCTGTGAAAAGAGACAAAGAAGGACACTACATAATGATCAAAGGATCAATCCAAGAAGAAGATATAACAATTATAAATATATATGCACCCAACATAGGAAAACCACAATATGTAAGACAAATGCTAACAAGTATGAAAGGGGAAATTAATGATAACACAATAATAGTGGGAGACTTTAACACCCCACTCACGCCTATGGATAGATCAACTAAACAGAAAATTAACAAGGAAACACAACTTTAAATGATACAATAGACCAGTTAGAACTAATTGATATCTATAAGACATTTCACCCCAAAACAATGAATTTCACCTTTTTCTCAAGTGCAAATGGAACCTTCTCCAGGATAGATCACATCCTGGGCCATAAATCTAGCTTTGGTAAATTCAAAAAAATTGAAATCATTCCAAGCATCTTTTCTGACCACAATGCAGTAAGATTAGATGTCAATTACAGGAGGAAATCTATTAAAAATTCCAACATCTGGAGGCTGAACAACATGCTGCTGAATAACGAACAAATCACAGAAGAAATTAAATAATGCATAGAAACGAATGAAAATGAAAACACAACAACCCCAAACCTATGGGACACTGTAAAAGCCATGCTAAGGGGAAGGTTCATAGCAGTACAGGCATACCTCAAGAAACAAGAAAAAAGTCAAATAACCTAACCTACTCCAGTGTTCTTGCCTGGAGAATCCCAGGGACGGCGGGGCCTGGTGGGCTGCCGTCTATGGGGTCGCACAGAGTCGGACACGACTGAAGCAACTTAGCAGCAGCAGCAGCAGCACACCCAAAGCAACTAGAAAAGGAAGAAATGAAGAACCCCAGGGTTAGTAGAAGGAAAAAAATCTTAAAAATTAGGGCAGAAATAAATGCAAAAGAAACAAAAGAGACCATAGCAAAAATCAACAAAGCTAAAAGGTGGGTCTTTGAGAAGATAAATAAAATTGACAAACCATTAGACAGACTCATCAAGAAACAAAGGGAGAAAAATCAAATCAACAAAATTAGAAATGAAAGTGGAGAAATCACAACAGACAAAACAGAAAAACAAAGAATCATAAGAGACTACCAGCAGCAACTATATGCCAATAAAATGGAAAACTTGGAAGAAATGGACAAAGTATAACTTTCCAAAACTGAACCAGGAAGAAACAGAAAATCTTAACAGACCTATCCCAAACATGGAAATTGAAACTGTAATCAGAAATCTTCCAGCAAACAAATGCCCAGGACCAGATGGCTTCACAGCTGAATTCTACCAAAAATTTAGAGAAGAGCTAACACCTATCCCACTCAAACTCTTCCAGAAAATTGCAGAGAAATGTAAACTTCCAAACTCATTCTATGAGGCCACCATCACCCTAATAGCAAAACAAGACAGATATGCCACCAAAAAAGAAAACTATAGGCCAATATCACTAATGAACATAGATGTAAACATCCTTAACAAAATTCTAGCAGACAGAATCCAACAACATATTAAAAAGATCATACATCATGACCAAGTGGGCTTTATCTCAGGGATGCAAGGATACTTCAATATCTACAAATCAATTAACGTAATACACCACATTAGCAAATTGAAAGATAAAAACCATATGATTATCTCAATAGATGCAGAGAAAGCCTTTGACAAAATTCAACATCCGTTTAAGATAAAAACCCTCCAGAAAGCAGGAATAGAAGGAACAACTTCAACATAATAAAAGCCGTATATGACAAACCCACAGCAAACATTATCCTCAATGGTGAAAAATTGAAAGCATTTCTCCTAAAGTCAGAAACAAGACAAGGGTGCCCACTTTCACCACTACTATTCAACATAGTTTTGGAAGTTTTGGCCCCAGCAATCAGAGTAGAAAAAGAAATAAAAGGAATTCAGATTGGAAAATAAGAAGTAAAACTCTCACTGTTTGCAGACAATATGATACTCTACATAGAAAACCCTAAAGACTCCACCAGAAAATTACTAGAGCTAATCAATGAATATAGTAAAGTTGCAGGATATAAAATTAACACACAGAAGTCCCTTGCATTCCTATACACTAACAATGAGAAAACAGAAAGAGAAAGTAAAAAACAATTCCATTCACCATTGCAACAAAAAGAATAAAATACTTAGGAATATATCTACCTAAAGAAACAAAAGACCTATATATAGAAAACTATAAAACACTGGTGAAAGAAATCAAAGATGACACAAATAGATGGAGAAATATACCATGTTCACAGATTGGAAGAATCAATATAGTGAAAATGAGTATACTATCCAATGCAATCTATAGATTGAATGCAATCCCTATCAAGCTACCAACAGTATTTTTCACAGAGCTAGAACAAATAATTTCACAATTTGTATGGAAATACAGAAAACCTCGAATAGCCAAAGCAATCTTGAGAAAGAAGAATGGAACTGGAGGAATCAACCTGCCTGACTTCAGGCTCTACTACAAAGCTACAGTCATCAAGACACTATGGTCCTGGCACAAAGACAGAAATATAGATCAATGGAACAAAATAGAAAGCCCAGAGATAAACCCATGCACCTAAGGACACCTCATCTAAGTCAAAAGAGGCAAGAATATACAATGGAGAAAAGACAATCTCTTTTAACAAGTGATGCTGGGAAAACTGGTCAACCACTTGTAAAAGAATGAAACTAGAACACTTTCTAACACCATACACAAAAATAAACTCAAAATGGATTAAAGATCTAAACGTAAGACCAGAAACTATAAAACTCCTAAAGGAAAACATAGGCAAAACACTCTCCGACATAAATCACAGCAGGATCCTCTATGACCCACCTCCCAGAATATTGGAAATAAAAGCAAAAATAAACAAATGGGACCTAATTAAACTTAAACGCTTTTGCACAATGAAGGAAATTATAAGCAAGGTGAAAAGACAGCCTTCAGAATGGGAGAAAATAATAGCAAACAAAACAACCGACAAAGAATTAATCTAAAAAATATACAAGCAACTCCTGCAGCTCAATTCCAGAAAAATAAATGACCCAATCAAAAAATGGGCCAAAGAACTAAACAGACATTTCTCCAAAGAAGACATACAGATGGCTAACAAACACATGAAAAGATGCTCAACATCACTCATTATTAGAGAAATGCAAATCAAAACCACAATGAGGTACCATTTCACGCCAGTCAGAATGGCTGCGATCCAAAAGTCTACAAGCAATAAATGCTGGAGAGGGTGTGGAGAAAAGGGAACCCTCCGGAATGCAAACTAGTACAGCCCCTGTGGAAAACAGTGTGGAGATTCCTTAAAAACTGGAGATAGAACTGCCTTATGACCCAGCAATCCCACTGCTGGGCATACACACCGAGGAAACCAGAATTGAAAGAGACACATGTACCCCAAAGCAACCTAGATGTCCATCAGCAGACTAATGGATAACAAAGCTTTGGTACATATACACAATGGAGCCATATACACATATACTCAGCCATTAAAAAGAATACATTTGAATCAGTTCTAATGAGGTGGATGAAACTGAAGCCTATTATACAGAGTGAAGTAAGCCAGAAAGAAAAACACCAATACAGTATACTAAAGCATATATATGGAATTTAGAAAGGTAGTAATAATAACCCTTTATGTGAGACAGCAAAAGAGACACAGATGTATAGAACAGTCTTTTGGACTCTGTGGGAGAGGGCTAGGGTGGGATGATTTGGGAGAATGGCATTGGAACACGTATGTTATCATATGTGAAATGAATTGCCAGTCCAGGTTCAATGCATGAGACAGGGTGCTCGGGGCTGGTGCACTGGAATGACCCAGAAGGATGGGATGGGAAGGGAGGTGGGAGAGAAGTTCAGGATGGGGAGTACATGTACACCCGTGGCAGATCCATGTCAATATATGGCAAAACTGCTACAATATTGTTAAGTAATTAGCCTCCAATTAAAATAAATAAATTTATATTAAGAAAACCAAGTAAAATCCAGCAAAAATAATAATAATGTACTTTAAGGACAAGAGCCAAACAAAAATGTACAGATTACTACTGGTAAAGATATAAAACTACTGTAATGCCTACCTTTTGGGGGACTCTTTTCCCCCTCTCAGTGTCTATGCTGAGGGCTTTGTACTTTCCTTCTCTTTAATAAATCCTTATCAGTTGCTAATGTGAGTGTTTGAGTATTCATGAAGTTCATTCTTTGGCTCAGCTAACAAGAACTTGGATTCCAGTTTTACAATTTTCTTGTCCTCTGTTGTCCCCTTCTCCTCCTGCCTTCTATCTTTCTCAGCATCAGTGTCTTTTTCAATGAGTCAGCTCTTCTCCTCAGGTGGCCAAAGTATTGGAGCTTCAGCTTTAGCATCAGTTCTTCCAATGAATATGCAGTGTTGATTTCCTTTAGTATGGACTGGTTCAATCTCCTTGCAGGCCAAGGGACTCTCAAGAGTCTTCTCCAACACCACAGATTCAGTCCATAACGCCCATTGTATTTCTTGTCCAGAGCACCTCCCAGTGGTGCAGTTCATGAAATGCCCTTCAGGGCAAAATGCAAGTGTCCAAGGACACCTACTACAATGTGAGTGTTGCCCTCCCAATATTGCACCTTCAAACTGTATTGCAATTAATAGTTCACTTGTCTTTATCCTTCACTAGAACCAAAGCTTCATGAGGGCAAGATCATGCTTGTCTTGTTTACTACTGTCTCAATACTGATCACAGTGCTTCATAGATATAGAAACTCAATGAATATATTGAGTAAATGACGTTGACAACAAAACACAACCAGATCAGATCTGTTTGTAATGTTTGTTCTAGTCATTTGAGGACAGTTTATTTACTTGGATCCCGGTTTCTGGTGCAAAGCCTCTAGTCATGTCCTCTGTCCTATTGCTTTTCTCAAATGGATGTCTTTATCAATTCTACTTTTTTGAGAATGAACTTTAACTATCTTCCTTCAGACATGTGTTGACTAAAAATATGCATAACGTGAGGGTTGTGAGTTAAGTTTTATTTGGGGGCAAAATGAGGGCTGCAGCCCAGGAGACATCACCTTAGATAGGTCTGAGAGACTTCTCTAAAGAAGTAGTAGGGGAAGGTCAATATGTAAGATTTTGGTGAAGGGAAGTTCAATGCCATCAATTGAAGGGGAAGAGGAAGTTCAATGTCTCCTTTACAAAATGTTTTCTGCTAGTCATGAACAGCTGATGTCACATGAAGGGATTTAGCGATTTTCTAGATATGAAAAGATGCAAGGATAGGGATTATGAAGTCAGTTCCTGAAACTATCTCATTATCTTAAGACGTTTCCCACCAGTTTCCCTGGAGCACAGACTGCCTCACTCTCCACCCTAACTATTCTCAGGCAGTGCTGAAGGTCAGCCGCTGCAGCAGTCACTGGCAACTGCTTTTTCAGTCACTGGCAACTGCTCTTGGCAAGTTCCACTTTGTAGTTGACTCATGTGCTTTCTTCGATGTCATCTTCCTGCACCAGCCTACTTTTTCCATCTGTGCCTCACAGGTTCTTAGTTACCTTGATTCTTAATCTTGGCCTCTCCAGATAGAAAGAGACTCGTGAAAGTGATACAGAGGCAGTTTGAAAACTGTTGATAGAAACTGAGAGAGTTCTAACACTGCAGGACAGCATCTCCTAAAGCATTCTCAGGAGATTTCCAGGCCTGCTTCACTGTTGGGTTGAGGAATAGTTGGGGTTTGACTGGGGAACAGGGAACAAGGTGGGTGGTGTAGTGCGCTGAAAAGAGCACTCAGCAAACCAGGAGCTATGTGAATAATTACTATATACAAAGCACAGAGCTAGACACGGTGGAGCTGTTAATATGACAGAAACCAAGATTCTTGTAGATGATATCCATTTGGAGATATACATTCATGAAAATGTAATCTTCAGCACAAGGCAGAATGTGGGAAAGACTGAATAAACATCCAAAGAAAGAATTAGGAGTTAAAGGAGAAAAATAATCCTGGACAGGGGTATTCCAGAGAAGAATCATGTAGGAGGTGGGGCTACAACTTTTCTTAAAAGGATGGCTTTAAATAGACTGACTTCCAGATGTCTTTCCAATTCATTCTTTCCATTCAAGACCACATTGTTGAGTCACTGGTCATTATTGCTTAAATTTTCTTTCTTTAAATTGTACAGAAGAATTCTCATTAAAAAATTCAGACAGAATATAATAGCAAAATATGAAATGACACATAAGCATATAAATACTGAAGGTTTTAATAATTAAAACAAGATTATTTTATACTGTTTTGCAACTTGTTTTTACCTTGAAAAATATTACTTGACGATTTTTTAATTAATTAGTTTTATTGTTGGCTGCACTAGGTCTTCATTGCTGAGTGCAGGCCTTCCCTAGTTGTGGTGAGTGGCGGGTACTCTTCTTGGCCATGCTCAGGCTTGTCACTACGGTGGGTTCTCTGGTTGCAAAGCAGAGGCTCTAGGGTACTCTGGATTTGGTAGTTGAGGTACATGGGCTTAGGTGCCCCAAGGCACGTGGAGTCATCCCAGACTGGGGATCAGACCCATGCCCCCTGCATCGCAGACGAATTCTTAACCACTAGACCACCAGGGAAGTACAAATAATTTTTTTGTATAACAAGATATACAGCTCATTCTTTGTCTTCCCTTTTTGCTTAGAATTTGATGAAAGGCTATTCCATTGACTTCTGGCCTCTTCCTGTACATTCTTTTCCCAGTTGCTGTCAGTAATATTTTAATGAAATGTTACTTCTTTGTTTTGAGTCTTTCACTAGCACTTGTGTTAGTTAAAATCTTTTGATGGAAAGAAATAGATGGCAAAACTCCAACTGGTTTAAGAAATAAATAGAATTGTATTGGTTCTATGTATTGGTTCATTACTGAAGATCCCAAGGTAGGGGGGCTTCAGACAAGTCTCGACCTGCAGGTTCAGTACAGTCATCAGGAGTCTGGATTCTTTCTCTCACTCCAATCTGTGTGCCATGTGTCAGTTTTATTCCAAGCCTGTCTTCCCTCCTGGCCACAGTGTGCCCTTTACAGATGCCTCAGCATTATCAATAATGCTTTTGGACCTCATTCTGTTTGGAAAATCTCTAGAACTATTTCCAAATGGAGACTAGGGGCTGATGGGAAATGAAGAAGCTATGCTAACGAAGCAGTCACACATTTACACTAAAGTATTTTGTTGTTTTGAAGTACAGATTACCGTTGACCCTTGAGGACTCCCCTGGTGGCTCAGCTGGTAAAGAATCTGCCTGCCATGCAAGAGACATGGGTTTGATCCCTGGGTTGGGAAGATCCTCTGGAGAAGGGCATGGCAATCCAGTCCAGTATTTTTGCCTGGAGAACTCCATGGACAGAGGAGCCTGGAGGGCTACAGTCCATTTGGTCACAAAGAGTTGGACCCAACTCAGCAACTAACACTTTCTTGAGTAACATGGTTTGAACATGTGTGAGTTCACTTATATGTGGCTTTTTTTTTTCTCAGTTATAAATAGTACACTACTGTACAATCCTAAGTACTACACGATCCTCAGGAAAACACTAAAATAGTCATTGAATGAGTTAGTACATAAAAAGGTATCATTTAAAAAATATATTTATTTATTTATTTGGTTGAGTGGGTTCTCAGTTGTGGCATACAGGCTTAGTTGCCCCAGGACATGTGGGATCTCAGTTCCCTGACAAGGGATTGAACCCATGTCCCTTGCATAGCAATGCAGATTCTTAACCACTGGACCAACAGGGAAGTCCCAAATAGTTATCATTTGTGAGTGTAAGGTAAAAAAATGGATTTAACCGTCATAAAAATTTACCTACCCATTTTTAAGAGAGAGTTATTTCCCTTACTTTGCAGCTGAGGAAACTGAAGCTCAGAGAGGCTGGATCATTTCCTTTGGGTCACACAGCTAGACAGTGACAGAATCGGGCGCTTCTCTCTTCCGCTTGCTCTCTCTCTCAAGTCGGAGTTGTTCAGTTCTGATAAATGGTAGACATAAAGTTTCAGCATCGAGCATGATGTCTTGCTGCATTGCTTTAACTGCCTAATGGAAAAATGAACTGCTCAATCTACCTCACGAGTTTCCAGGATTAAGAGATAATGTCTGTGACTGTGCTCTCAAACACAGAGGTATGTAACACCATGTAAATATAAGATATTATTTTATAATTTTCTCTGTATTAATAGCTTCAGCTTCATAATTAGCTTAGGATGAATGCTTTAAGGAAGTTTAATATTTTTATAGGTTTGAAATGCATTTATAGAGCAGGGCTGTAGCCCCAAAGGGAAGGGAGGCAGCCTAATTTTATGGCCAGTGTACAGGGCCGAGACCAAGGAGCCTTGCAAGGCATCTTCGTTTTACTCTTAGTTCTCATTAGCTGAATTCAAATTCCAGTGGTGAAAGTACACAATTCTTCAGCTGCATAGAGACTGCCTCTGTAAAAGGAAAAAACAAATCTATAAATGTAATCATCTCTCCCTTGTCAGCTAATGTAACACAGTAGTAACTCTAAAATGGTTTTCTTTAGGTGCTTTTGTGGGATTTATTCCTCCTGGGATAGATTGGGATATGAGCAACATTTTGTTTCAATAGAGACCTTCTGGAGCTTTTAACCAGTTACAAAGGGTGTCTCTCTAAGCCTGGACACAGTCCTGCAATAGAAATAACACAGGCTTTTAAGTCTTGAAAGAAACGAAAAGAGAAGACCAGTTGCAAATTGTCATTTCATCATCTTGTGGGGCAAATATTATATATCTGGGAAAAAGATTTTTTAAAAGTATGTAATTTAGGAGTGTCTAAAGGTGTTTTGGAAAATCCCATGGACGGAGGAGCCTGTTAAGCTGCAATCCATGGGGTCGCTAAGAGTCGGACACGACTGAGTGACTTCACTTTCACTTTTCACTTTCATGCATTGGAG
Source organism: Bison bison bison (assembly GCF_000754665.1). NCBI lineage: Eukaryota > Metazoa > Chordata > Mammalia > Artiodactyla > Bovidae > Bison > Bison bison. Next base: position 1,261,552 of record NW_011494904.1, on the reverse strand, counting down.
AAAGAAATGGCAACCCACTCCAGTGTTCTTGCCTGGAGAATCCCAGGGACGGGGGAGCCTGGTGGGCTTCCATCTATGGGGTTGCACAGAGTCGGACACGACTGAAGTGACTTAGCATAGCATAGCATAGCAAAGGTGTTTTGTTAGGTCAGCTGTGTACCGGGAATTTAAAAGGAACGGCCTATAGACCTTTAAATGCTCCCCAGATACGGCAAGCTTAATCTATTGCAAATTATACTTCCCACTCCTTGACCTGGGAGAAAGGCTTTCTGTCTTGCTTTCAGTATTTAAAATCTGAAATAATATAGACCCAGCTACCTAGGGGTCTGCTTCTTGGCCTGGTGCTTTGTCAGCCCAATTGAGATGGGCAGGCTGGAAAGCAGCAAGTTCCCCAGCATAACTCATGGGAGCGAGAGGCAGCGTTTTCTGCGTTTTTTCCAGAGGCTGGCTGGAGATATACTTGCCTTGAGTTTCCGCCAAGACACATCACTAAATAAGAGGGAGGTAAAATAAGGATAAGATTTAACTGCTTCTTTCCAGGGAAGCTTGGAGAAAGTCTTACTTCCTTTTTTAAAGTTGGAGGCAATTTTATTTGTTTGGGCAAATCTTATGGGAAATGAATAAGTATCAAATGACATGCTTCAGTAGGCTGAAAATAGATCCCAGTACACGATTTCTTTTTTATTTATCAGCCATATGTATTTATTCCAGGTTTCCTTTTCACAGCCTCCCAGATTGGGAGAATCAGAGATAGTAATAGCTGGCAGGCACAGATCTTTTTTAGTTTGTTTGTTTGGGAGGTTACCTCCCAAATTTTTATTTTGAAAAATTTCAAACCTGCAGAATAGCTGAAAGCATAATGTGAACATTTTGCACATTTGCTTTCCCTCTCTCTTTTTTTTGGCCTAAAGTTGAAAAGTTAGGTTCATGTAGAATCATGAGAGTTCATCTCTAACTACTTTAGCATATATTTTCTTAGAACAAAAACACCCTATCATGGTCATATCCAAGAAATTTAGCATTGGTATGATGGTATATTGTAACATACAGTCCATAGGCAAATTTCCGCCAATTGTCCCAATAATGTCCTTTATGGCTATTTTTTGTTGTTGAATTCAAAGTCCAAAAAAGGATCCCATATTATATTTCATTATCTTGTCTCTTTGGTCTCCATTCACTTAGTACAGTTCCCCTTGCCTAATTTGTTAATTGTGCTATCAATATTTTTTGAAGATTCTAAGACAGATGCCCAGTAGAAAGTCCCACAATTTGGATGTACCTGATAAAGCCCCACCAACAGTACTGTGTATGTGTGTATGTATATACACACATGTATATGTATGTATATATGTGTGCATACTCAGTAATTAAGCATGTCTGACTTTTTGTGACCCCATGGACTGTAGCCCACCAGGCTTCTCCATGGGATTTCCCAGGCAAGAATACTAGAGTGGATTGCCAGATATGGGCTTCCCTGGTAGCTCAGCTGGTAAAGAATCTGCCTGCAATGCAGGAAACCCTGGTTCCATTCTTGGCTGGGAAGATCCCCTGGAGAAAGGATAGGCTACCCACTCCAGTTTTCGTGGGCTTCCCTGGTGGCTTAGCTGGTAAAAATATGCCTGCAATTCAGGAGACCTGGGTTTGATCCCTGAGTTGGGAAGATGTCCTGGAGGAGGGCATGGCAATCCACTCTAGTATTCTCGCCTGGATATTCCCATTAACAGAGAAACCTCGTGGGCTATTGTCCGTAGGGTTGCAAAGCGTTGGACATGACTGAGTGACTAAGCACACAGCGCACGTAGCACATATGTGTGAGTATATACGAGTGTCTCTATACGTGTGTGTGTGCTGTACTATGCTGTGTTTAGTTGCTCAGTCGTGTCCGACTCTTTGTGACCCCATGGGCTGTAGCCAGCCAGACTCCTCTGACCACGGGGATTCTCCAGGCAAGAATACTGAGTGGGTTGCCACGCCCTCCTCTAGGGAATCTTCCCAACCCAGGGATCAAACTGAGGTCTTCCATATTGCAGGCAGATTCTTTACCATCTGAGCCACCAGGGAAACCCATATGTGTGTGTAGATACATATATTTCTGGTTTTCTGTCTTATGGTAAAGGTTTTATATATATAATATCCTTTTCCTCTGCTTTTTCATTTAATATATCATAGGAATCTCTCCATATTAGTTCGTAGATGTACTTCTTACTCTGTTCACAACTGCATGGTGTCTGTTGTGTTAGTCAGCCTTCTCTGGTGGCACATTTAAATTTTTTCAACACTTTGCTATCAAAGCCTTGACAAGTAACCTGGTGCTTACTCGTACTCTACTTGTAGAGCTGTACTTATAGGCGTATCAGTGGACTAAAAGGTAAAATACACATGAGGTTTTGTTACGTATTGCAAATCCCTCTCCATATGGTTGTATCATTCTGCACCTCTGTAGTGTGTGAGCATGTGTGACATAGATATTAACACTTGCTTTATCTTACGGAATCCTAACAACAATATTTTCAGGAAGATTATTTTATTCCCCTCATTTTATGCTTAGGAGAGTAAGGCTCAGAGATCATCACAAATGCCTCCAGGTTCACATGGCTAGCAAGTGGCACAGCCAGGATTTGAACCCAGACTCAAGCAACTGACCACTTCACTCTATGCTTTGCCTGCATTAAGCGGCATGAATCATGTTTTGGTGTCCTGATAAAATTCAGAAGAAACCATTTATTTCTAGAAATGAAGTTCCTGAAAATATCAAGGAAAACTAGAGAGTCAAGGGAATTTACCATCTCAAGGAATGTTGGAGAAGTAAGAGAACAGTCCTCATGCTCAGTCTGTTTCTTAAGGAGGTGAGTGTTCAATCAGTTCCTAGGTTGAAGCCAAAAATTCTGATCTAGTGAGTGAAGCTTAAAGAAAAGAAGCTTTAGAAAGGCCTTTTTGTGGAAACAAGGCAAGAGGGTACAGGGAACCACATGTAGTTCTGAGACAGAAGGTGTTGGTGGGAGGAAGACAAGCATTAAGGCCACAGATAAACGTTTCAAAATTTTAGGCAGGTTCTCCCAGCAGAGAGTGGGAGAACAAATCAGGAATCTGGAAAGAATCCAAGGACCAGACTTGGATGGTCAGAAAGGATGAAAAGGCGCAAGCTAATAATAATAGTGAGGTTAACCGGGGACTCAGCCTACGGAAGGCAGCAGCAAGGATATCCCTGATGTCAGATGCAGATAACGTCAGGACCCAAGGCAATGGAGCCCAGGGCAGCTGGGGTTTTAGAGACAGCCTCTCCAAGGACGTAACATTTGAGGTAAGGGGTGACAAAAGAGAAGGAACTGGCCATGCAAAGACTTGGAGGAACAGCCTTATTGGCAGTGAAAGTGAAAGTCACTCAGTCGTGTCCGACTTTTTGTGACTCCATGGACTATACAGTCCATGGAATTCTCCAGGCCAGAACACTGGAGTGGGTAGGTTTCCCTTCTCCAGGGGATCTTCCCAACTCACGGATCGAACCCAGGTCTTCTGCATTGCAGGCAGATTCTTAACCAGCTGAGCCACAAGGGAAGCCCAAGAACACTGGGGTGAGTAGCCTATCCCTTCTCCAATGGCTCTTCCTGACCCAGGAATTGAACTGGGGTCTCTTGCATGGCAGGCGGATTCTTTACCAACTGAGCTATCGGGGAAGGGAAGCCATCAGGGAAGCTATAGTTCCCCTTATTGGTAGAGGGAATAGCATGTAAAATGAAGACTGGTATGGTTGGGATATATTATTGATGAACAAGGGAGTAGTAATTGATGAGTAATTGACAGATCAGGCAGGGCCTTGACGATAAGGGTAAAAGAGTTTGTATTTTATCTTAATTACATCTTGGTATTCTTGGGGGAGGCATGTTCCAGAGGACTTCTGAAATGAGTGGCATTTTAGTCATCTGAGAATGTATTTAAATTCAGTTATACAATATATGATATGTTCCAAGGAAATATAAATAGAAGTAATTATTACTGATTGTTAAGAATTTATTTATTTTTAAGTAAGAGTAACTCTTCTTTAAGAAACATGTAAAATGAAGCTGAACCTGAAGTTTGGCCAGCAGTGTGGGCTAAAGGACATTTACAAAAATAAATACATTGCTACTTACATGTACCACCTCCAGATAAGTCATCAACAGCAGTATATTCTTCACATTCAAGTATGAATAAACTGCATTTCAGTAATACATGTGTAGTAAACATATTTTATTTCACAGAAAGAAGTAGAAATTTTAAAGTATCTTGCGTGTGGCACATGTGAAGCTTACAATGTGGGCCACTGATTTAAATAGGCAGTACCGCCCACCTCCACCCTGCTCATCAGATCTTCATTTTTTGGTGAAATCAGGTTAACAGAAGCTTTCCTTTGATTATAACCCTCATTTTGCACTCAGTATTTATATAGATTCCCAAAATCAGAGGAGTTTGTAATATTAAGTAAGAAATCAAGCTAAGAACATAAATCCTTGAGAAATAAAGAGAGTGAAAAAGTTGGAATATGCCATATCCTAATCATGAAACAGCTAAAATAGAGTAAATGGCAAGACTGTAACTGAGAAAAAATGTTGAAATGAAATGAAAGATGGCTAATATATTTAAAGTCATGACAGGCACATCAAAAATAAGGATAATTTAGTAACAAGTCAACTTCTAAGGAAAAACCCAAACATAATATTTAACATTAAAGCAAAATTATAATTAGCTAAGTAAAAATTCAGTAGGAACACTAAAAATGTGTGAATACATTTTACATGTCCTTCCTTAGGCTGAGCTCTAAGACATGTCAATTGTCCAGGTATCTTTAAATATCTAGGTGTTTGATATCATGTAGAACAGAAATGCAGACACTTGACTGAATTTCCTAGTTTTAGCTGGCTACTTAGCATCATATAGATATAGCTTGAACAACATCTTTAGATTTATGAATTAGGCACAGATAATATTTCTTGTAGGTAACATATAATGCAATAAAACCTAAAAAGTGACCATTCATCGGTTCAAGATTGTAGCTTATTATGTAAGATGACCGTCATATATATATTTAATAAGTATTTTTTAAAAAGTCATTTTATACTAATTTATCTGATAGATATGTTTAGCTAATGAAAATGCCCACTGAGATAGGCAAAATATTCAAGTTCTTTTAATGTAGGTAAAGAACTTCATTTACTGTACACAAATGGCCTTCTATAAAGGGGCATAACAACCTTCCCATTGTCAGGGAAAGAGTTCCTGGACCACCAATACTCCTGAAGACGTGCTTTGGCCCCTAAGAACATGTGACTGAGATCAGAAGAACTTCAGGCTCTTCCAAGAGGCTTGCACCATTTCTGGAGGGATTCCCTCTTGGACTTTATGCAGATTCTATGGAGACTTTCGGAGAAGGCAATGGCAAGCCACTCCAGTACTCTTTCCTAGAAAATCCCATGGATGTAGGCTGCAGTCCATGGGGTCACCACCAGTTGGACACAACTGAGCGACTTCACTTTTCACTTTCACCTATTGGAGAAGCAAATGGCAACCCACTCCAGTGTTCTTGCCTGGAGAATCCCAGAGATGGGGGAACCTGGTAGGCTGCCATCTATGTGGTCACACAGAGTCGGGCACGACTGAAGCGACTTAGCAATAGCAGCAGCATGGAGACTTTATCACATTCTGTGGAAGGACTGATTTGAAGCTGAAATTCCAATACTTTGGCCACTTAATACAAAGAGCTGACTCATTTGAAAAGACCCTGATGTTGGGAAAGATTGAAGGCAGGAGGAGAAGGGGATGACAGAGGATGAGATGGTTGGGAGGCATCACCAACTCAGTGGACATGAGTTTGAGTAGGATCCAGGAGTTGGTGATGGACAGGGAGGACTGGCGTGCTGCAGTTCATGGGGTCGCAAAGAGTCAGACAAGGCTGAGCAACTGAACTGAACTGAACTGTGGAGACTTGGCATCCTGTCTGCCCTCTCCCCTGTACACCACATTCCAGAGTGTTGGCTTTGAGACTGGCTGGATCTGTGCCCACTTCCTGGGCACCCTATTCCCCCAGTGGGAATACCTATAGACTGTGACTAGTTCTTTCTTTTAAAAATGATCAGACCTACAATCTGGAAACGTCAGTTCAAGACTAGAAACTGTAGTCAGTCTAATTTGTTGGAGCATTCTAATGATACCCAGGGTCTAATTTAGGAGTTTATTCTTGATCTGCAAGGCAATAGGGAGTCATCATACATACCTGCTTGAGGAAGGGAGTGCCAAGATGAAAATGATGTTTGGGGAAAACACTGGTGACATCTTTGGAGTGACCTGGAGATAGAGAAATGGAAGAGAGGCAGAATAAAAACATGATACATATGAATTTATCTATCTCTGTCTACTAATTTTGGTTTTAGCAGTCAGCTATGTTATTAGTCTGAGTCAAGAACCTTTTACAGGTGATCTCAGTGGGAGACTATGAACGGCAGACTATAAATAAGTGACTGGCAGCCTGGTAAAGCACACACGCCTTGTCTAAGGGACCAGTGGACCTGAATGGAAGATTAGAAGGGGTGGTAAGTGTTACCTTGAGGGAGGTGTGGTTAGCCCGAACAGTCACTGAGATCAAAGTTACTTGAGAAACGCTTCCACTGAACAGGTTGGTGTGGAACTAAGCTTATGGCTCAAGATTACTCCCAGAAGGGACCTTAGGATGGAGTCTAAAGGGAACTCTAAGAAGGATGCACAACCCATGTTTACTACTCTGAGTCCACACAGGAGGTAAAAAATGCAACCACTATTTTAATAAAAAGAATTTAAAGAATTGTTCAACACCTATTGTTAATAGGTACTACCGAAATCAAAAGGCCCAGAGGGAGCAGTAAGTGCAACTCCAGACTGCAGGAGGAGGGAGGAGGTTGGGATTACTAACATTGAATGGCTTGGAGAGGGGGTCTATATAGGTGCCCCTGAGTCATGTGTTGAGGCTGGTCCTTTGAGGGTTGCAGAGTGGAATCAACAGCTCTACTGGAACCAACCGTCAGGGTGAAGAAGGGCTGTTAGAGTGAGATGGCAGAGAAAAGTAACGTGACAACAGAAAATCAGAATGGAAGCAGGATGCAAACAGGAAGGAACAACTTCCCTCTAGCATCCCCTTGTGGGAGAGCATAACGTGGAGCTGCTGGCAAAGGAGGAGAAAAGGTCTTCAAGTCTCAGCCCTGGTGATGCCAAACAGAGTACACAAGGTCGGGTTTGATGCTGAGAGACAACAGTGTAATAACTAGGAAATTGGGTCATCGATACTGATTGGTGGAATGGGTGTCACGAGTAGAATGGTCAGTAGACACGGGTCACGGATGTTCTTTGACAGAACATGATTGAGACACATGATGCGCTTGAGGCCTCATCCAAAAAGACCTACTTATCTTGAGATTATGAAAAGCTAATGGTGAATAATAAAAATCCCATCAATAGCATCATTGCAGGAGTACCTTTTATGTGCTAGGCTAAGCTGTGGATATAATCTCATTTACTCTTCACAACCATATTATCCCCATTTTGCAGATGAGGAGAGAAGAGACAGGAAGGAAATCTAGCACATTATGATTGGAACCCGAGTCTGTCTGATTCTGAATTACCTAGGTGTTCTAAATTATCTAGTAGTTACCTATGTGGTAATTACTACTTGAGTAATCTTCAGCTTTATCAACTCTCTTAAAAATAGCAATCAGTGATAGCTTTAGTAAATTTCAGCTATCTGGGGAGAGTATGTAAAAGAACATGGGGAAATTGAAAACTTGTGTTGGAAATGGGGGAACTCATTTAAAAAACATCTCCTCTAGTGTGTGGACTTTGCGAGGGCTCCACAGGTATTATTCAAAAAAAATGAACCAATGCTCTTTTCCTATGTATATTTTTGCCTGGATCACTTTTCCCTTGTTGGTTTGTTTGGGCATGTTGTAAGCTTTTCTAAAGAGTTTAGTGATCTTTGGTTGATCATTCATGCTTTGGTATGAGGCACTGAAAACTGACAAAACCTGCATACTGTTGGTAGAGCTTCTAGACTAGAGTCTTCTAGTGGTTAACTGATATTTTGGGGCGGAACCAGCTAATGAAGAATCTGCCTGCAATGTGGGAGACCTGGGTTTGATCCCTGGGTTGGCAAGAACTTCTGGAGAAGGGAAAGGCTACCCACTCCAGTATTCTGGCCATGGGGTTGCAAAGAGTTGGACATGACTGAGAGACTTTTGCTTTCACTTGTTTCACTTTCTCTAAGTATTGGTAACTATAGGTATTTTCTCTGTCTACCAAAGTAGAAAAATTTTCAAATTTACAGAAAAAAATTTTAAGAATAGTGAATATATATAATTTTTTCTCTATCATTTATGAGTAAGTGCTCTACATGATACTTCTGCGTGTATTTCCTATATATAAGGATGTTTCCTTATAAAATCAAATCATAGCCACCAAAATCAGAAAATTAACATTGCTAGCACTTAACTTTCAGACCCCATTTAAGTTTTCCCATAATGTCCACTGTGGAAAGAATCTAGGCTAGACTACTATGTTGATTTTGTATCTCTTAGTCTCCTTCAGTTTAGGAAAGTTCTTCAGTTCTTCCTCAACTTTTATTGGCCTTAACATTTGTGAATGTCAGATATTTTGTGCAATGTCCTTCTGTTCTGTGTTTTACTGATATTTCCTTCTGATTATTTTCGTGTTATGTGATGTGTCTTCAGCAGGAATATCACAGCAGTAAATTTCTTATGCAACCTATCACAGGGTGGTGCCTAATTTTGACTTGTTCTGTTATTAGTGATATTAAATTTGAACACTTGAGTTAGGTGGTGTTTGCCAGGATTCTCCACAGTAATGTTACTTCTTTCCTTTTGTAATTAAGAAGTGTTTTGTGTGGGAGATGCTTCAAGCTTTTGTAAATATCCTGTTTTTCATCAAATTTAATTCATTAGTTGAGATCAGCATGAACTCACAGATTTGTATTTTCTTCAATGGTTATAATTAGTTGTGATATTATTTTCTATTGATGCTCAAAATGCCCTGGACTTGACCAGTAAGAGCTAAGATGACCACTGTATAGTTCTGATGCAGCCCCATCATTCCTGGAGGACTTCTTTTTCTCCAGCCACAAGATCATTGAGAAGCCAGGATATGATTTAATAGTCTCTTTTAGTAGAAAATACTATTTAGAAACCCTGATCTCTATGGTATATATGCAGCACTTAGGTTCAAACATGCCTCCAGTCCATCTTCCTGACTGCTCAGCTCTCCTCGTCCTGCCTAGTTCTCATACCCTTGGGCTGCCTTCCCTCTTTCCCCAGAAATGTAAAGCTATGTATCTGGTTTGGCCCCAGCTACTATTTGAGGTCAGTTTTTCAAGAAAGGAAAAGAAGAGGGAGAATTAAGATCCATATACTAAATGACTTTCTCAGAAAACTGGAGCAACTTCTAGAAGTTGGAGTGAGAAGGCAGAGCCACATGGTTGAGCCTCACTACAGTCTCAAGAATGCACACATACACGTGAGTAATATAAGTACATGCAAGTACTGTATAGCCTCTAAACCAAGTCAGTTATAATACTTTGCTAGGTCCTCAACCAAGAAGCAGGGCTTCCCTTGTAGCTCAGTCAGTAAAGAGTCAGCCTGTAATGCAGGGGACCTGGGTTTGATTGATCGCTGAAGAAGGCTTTCTTATCTCTTCTTGCTATTCTTTGGAACTCTGCATTCAGATGTTTATATCTTTCCTTTTCTCCTTTGCTTTTTGCTTCTCTTCACAGCTATTTGTAAGGCCTCCCCAGAC
>NW_011494904.1:1251323-1251648 GCF_000754665.1 Bison bison bison | reverse complement strand
TAAAAGACGCTTACTCCTTGGAAGGAAAGTTATGACCAACCTAGATAGCATTTTCAAAAGCAGAGACATTACTTTGCCAACAAAGTTCCATCTAGTCAAGGCTATGGTTTTTCCAGTGGTCATGTATGGATGTGAGATTGGACTGTAAAGAAGGCTGAGTGCCGAAGAATTGATGCTTTTGAACTGTGGTGTTGGAGAAGACTCTTGAGTAGTCCCTTGGACTGCAAGGAGATCCATCCATTCTGAAGAAGATCAGCCCTGGCATTTCTTTGGAAGGAATGATGCTGAAGCTGAAACTCCAGTACTTTGGCCACCTCATGTGAAG
>NW_011494904.1:1251068-1251223 GCF_000754665.1 Bison bison bison | reverse complement strand
AATTGATGCTTTTGAACTGTGGTGTTGGAGAAGACTCTTGAGTAGTCCCTTGGACTGCAAGGAGATCCATCCATTCTGAAGAAGATCAGCCCTGGTATTTCTTTGGAAGGAATGATGCTGAAGCTGAAACCCCAGTACTTTGGCCACCTCATGTG
>NW_011494904.1:1249627-1250968 GCF_000754665.1 Bison bison bison | reverse complement strand
TCCTGGTCTTGTTTTTGCTGACTGTATAGAGCTTCTCCATCTTTGGCTGCAAAGAACATAATCAATCTGATTTCGGTGTTGACCATCTGGTGATGTCCATGTATAGAGTCTTCTCTTGTGTTGTTGGAAGAGGGTGTTTGTTATGACCAGTGCATTTTCTTGGCAAAACTCTATTAGTCTTTGCCCTGCTTCATTCCGTATTCCAAGGCCAAATTTGCCTGTTACTCCAGGTGTTTCTTGACTTCCTACTTTTGCATTCCAGTCCCCTATAATGAAAAGGACATCTTTTTTGGGTGTTAGTTCTAAAAGGTCTTGTAGGTCTTCATAGAACCGTTCAACTTCAGCTTCCTCAGGATTACTGGTTGGGGCATAGACTTGGATTACTGTGATACTGAATGGTTTGCCTTGGAAATGAATAGAGATCATTCTGTCATTTTTGAGATTGCATCCAAGTACTGCATTTCGGACTCTTCTGTTGACCATGATGGCTACACCATTTCTTCTGAGGGATTCCTGCCCGCAGTAGTAGATATAATGGTCATCTGAGTTAAATTCACCCATTCCAGTCCATTTCAGTTCACTGATTCCTAGAATGTCGACATTCACTCTTGCCATCTCTTGTTTGACCACTTCTAATTTGCCTTGATTCATGGACCTGACATTCCAGGTTCCTATGCTATATTGCTCTTTACAGCATCAGACCTTGCTTCTATCACCAGTCACATCCACAGCTGGGTATTCTCTTTGCTTTGGCTCCATCCCTTCATTCTTTCTGGAGTTATTTCTCCACTGATCTCCAGTTGCATGTTGGGCACCTACTGACCGGGGGAGTTTCTCCTTCAGTATCCTATCATTTTGCCTTTTCATACTGTTCATGGGGTTCACAAGGCAAGAATACTGAAGTGGTTTGCCATTCCCTTCTCCAGTGGACCACATTCTGTCAGATCTCTCCACCATGACCTGCCCATCTTGGGTTGCCCCACGGGCATGGCTTAGTTTCATTGAGTTAGACAAGGCTGTGGTCCTAGTGTGATTAGATTGACTAGTTTTCTGTGAGAATGGTTTCAGTGTGTCTGCCCTCTGATGCCCTCTTGCAATACCTACTGTCTTACTTGGGTTTCTCTTCCCTTGGGCGTGGGGTATCTCACTCATCTCACGTGCTTGTAAAGTAAAGCTTAAAATTCTCCAAGCCAGGCTTCAGCAATATGTGAACCATGAATTTCCTGATGTTCAAGCTGGTTTTAGAAAAGGCAGAGGAACCAGAGATCAAATTGCCAACATCCGCTGGATCATGGAAAAAGCAAGAGAGTTCCAGAAAAACATCTATTTCTGCTTTATTGT
>NW_011494904.1:1249102-1249527 GCF_000754665.1 Bison bison bison | reverse complement strand
GAATACCAGACCACCTGACCTGTCTCTTGAGAAATTTGTATGCAGGTCAGGAAGCAACAGTTAGAACTGGACATGGAACAACAGACTGGTTCCAAATAGGGAAGGGAGTACATCAAGGCTGTATATTGTCACCCTGCTTATTTAACTTATATGCAGAGTACATCATGAGAAAGGCTGGGCTGGATGAAGCACAGGCTGGAATCAAGATTGCTGGGAGAAATATTAATAACCTCAGAGATGCAGATGACACCACCCTTATGGCAGAAATAAAGAGGAACTAAAAAGCCTCTTGATTAAGGTGAAAGTGGAGAGTGAAAAAGTTGGCTTAAAGCTCAGCATTCAGAAAACGAAGATCACAGCATCCGGTCCCATCACTTCATGGGAAATAATGGGGAAACAGTGGAAACAGTGTCAGACTTTATTTT
>NW_011494904.1:1248372-1248813 GCF_000754665.1 Bison bison bison | reverse complement strand
GACCTAGATAGCATATTCAAAAGCAGAGACATTACTTTGCCAACAAAGGTCCGTCTAGTCAAGGCTATGGTTTTTCCTGTGGTCATGTATGGATGTGAGAGTTGGACTGTGAAGAAGGCTGAGTGCCGAAGAATTGATGCTTTTGAACTGTAGTGTTGGAGAAGACTCTTGAGAGTCCCTTGGACTGCATGGAGATCCAACCAGTCCATTCTGAAGGAGATCAGCCCTGGGAATTTTTTGGAAGGAATGATGCTAAAGCTGAAACTCCAGTACTTTGGCCACCTCATGTGAAGAGTTGACTCATTGGAAAAGACTCTGATGCTGGGAGGGATTGGGGGCAGGAGGAGAAAGGGATGACAGAGGATGAGATGGCTGGATGGCATCACTGACTCGATGGACGTGAGTCTGAGTGAACTCTGGGAGTTGGTGATGGACAGGGAG
>NW_011494904.1:1246066-1248272 GCF_000754665.1 Bison bison bison | reverse complement strand
CTGATCTGGTTTGATTCCTGGGTCGGGAAGAATCCCTGAAGAAGGAAATGGCAGCCCACTCCAATATTCTTGCCTGGAGAATCCCATGGACAGAGGAGCCTGGCGGGCTACAGTCCATGGGGTTGCAAGAGTCAGACACAACTTAGTCCGACTAAGACTAAGTGACTAAACCACCAAGCAAAAGACAACATAGTATTTCCACACTCATTGAATGAAAACATGACTATAATGGTTTTATCCAGAGCTCTTCTTGGTTTCCTAGGAGCTGACTTAGAGACAAGGATTTGGGTGTAAGTGATGTGTTTGGGAGGTCATCCCAGCAAATACTGGGATAGTAGAGAAGAAGATGAACACGATTAAAGCTGTCTTCTGAGCAGTTTCATCCATCTCTGAGGATGTCTGGAGCTCAGTTCCTTAAGGGGAATCTGGAGGTCAGTGTGAACATATTTCATTTATTCCAACTGATGGCCAAGGAAAAAGTGACATTAATCTATTACTTCCTTGGTTGTCATTGATTGAAAATTCTGAGTGACATTAAGTCTCCAGAGTGGCCAACCTGACATCAACTCTCCAGTGTGATCACAGACTGATGGAAACTCCTTGGGCAGAGAGTTCTAGGTGTTGGCACGCAGTAAGTGATTTAAGACACACAAGAGGATATCAACAGGGCACTGACCACATTTGCTATAAATGCTGTGTCTTTTCAAAGCTCTGTACTCAAAAGTGCTCATACTACCTTAGGGAGATTTTCAAGGGTGTGTTAGGTTATGCTGTAATTTGTGTTATACCCCAGTGAGACTCCAGTGAACCAGAAAAACCTAATAATATATAAAACACATATATAATGTATGTAATAATACAATAATAAAAGCTTATAGTATCTCATATTTTGAGTTCTTACTATAGTATGTACTATATATTTTATAATATTTTATAAATATATTTATGCAGTTATAATATTGATACAGTTATATATTATATATAACTTTATATAATATTTTATACAGTTACTCTTAGAATATTTTATACAGTTATGATATTTTATACAGTTAATTTTCAAAGGGACTCCTTAAGATCAGTGTGTTAAGTATTTACATTGATGTATAAGGAAACTAAGACTTCGAGAAGGTTAGTAACTTGCTCAAGATGGTACTGCTGAAAGTGGTTCTGTCGGGTTATAAATGGAGGCAGGGAGGCTCCAGAACTACCAGCTTCTCTGTTTGCTAAAGCAAAGCTGTTGGAGCTTCCCCAAAAGCAATAGAAAGAAGATCTCTGAGGAAGAATCACTAAAATGCTCCCACAATCAATCATCTAGTGAAGAAACATCGATCAAGTGATGAGGAAAGCTGGGATTTAGACAGGAGGCCTATAAATGTAAGTAATCAGCCTTAGGTTCTAATTGGAACCCCGGTGTAAAATTTCATCCTGCAGAAACCTACTGAGTTCAAAGCATCAGTCACATCTCTGGAACTCCCAGCTTCTAGGAACTACTAACGAGGGAATCTCAAATAATGCAACCGGGATCTAGAGGCTGGAAACAGGCTGTTTGCTGTTCTAGGACTCTGACCTGAGAGTTGATATGTGTAAGTCATACTCTTGAGGTCTTTCACTCACTTTTCAGTTAAAAGAAAGTTATTATGCTTGTTCCTTTTGATTCGGATTCTGACAGGTAGACATTCTTTTGTTTTTAAATTTTTAAAAATTGAAGTAGAGTTGTTTTATAATGTTAATTTCTGCTGCACAGCAAAGAGATTCAGTTATGCATGTATATGGAGATACACAAACATACACACACATATACATTCATTCTTATTTATAATCTTTTTGTTATGCTATTTCCAGTATCATGGAATATTGAACGTATCCCTGAGCTATACAGTAGGATCTTGTTTATCCATTCCATATACAAGAGCTAACATCTGCTAACCTCAACCTCCCAGTCCATCTTTCTCCCAACCTTCTGCCAGTTGGCAACTACAAGTCTGTTATCTATGTCTGTGAGTCTGTTTCTGCTTTGTTGATAGGTTCTTTTATGTCAGATTTTAGATTCCACATATATAGGTATTTGCATCTTCAAAATAGAAATTCTTCTCTTGATGAAGGTGAAAGAGGAGAGTGAAAAAGTTGGCTTAAAACTCAACATTCAGAAAATGAAGATCATGGCATCTGGTCCCATCACTTCATGGGAAATAGATGGGGAAACAGT
>NW_011494904.1:1245483-1245966 GCF_000754665.1 Bison bison bison | reverse complement strand
ACTTTATTTTTTGGGGCTCCAAAATCACTGCAGATGGTGACTGCAGCCATGAAATTAAAAGACGCTTACTCCTTGGAAGAAAAGTTATGACCAACCTAGACAGCATATTGAAAAGCAGAGACATTACTTTGCCAACAAAGGTCCATCTAGTCAAGGCTATGGTTTTTCCTGTGGTCATGTATGGATGTGAGAGCTGGACTGTGAAGAAAGCTGAGGACGAAAGAATTGATGCTTTTGAACTGTGGTGTTGGAGAAGACTCTTGAGAGTCCCTTGGACTGCAAGGAGATCCAACCAGTCCATTCTGAAGGAGATCAGCCCTGGGTGTTCATTGGAAGGACTGATGCTGAAGCTGAAACTCCAGTACTTTGGCCACCTCATGCAAAGAGTTGACTCATTGGAAAAGACTCTGATGCTAGGAGGGATTGGGGGTAGGAGGAGAAGGGGATGACAGAGGATGAGATGGCTGGATGGCATCACTGACT
>NW_011494904.1:1209204-1245383 GCF_000754665.1 Bison bison bison | reverse complement strand
GTAGGAGGAGAAGGGGATGACAGAGGATGAGATGGCTGGATGGCATCACTGACTCGATGGACGTGAGTCTGAGTGAACTCTGGGAGTTGGTGATGGACAGGGAGGCCTGGCGTGCTGTGATTCATGGGGTCACAAAGAGTCGGACACGACTGAGTGACTGAATTGAACTGAACTGAACTGAATGCAAAAAATCTCTTATTTTCAATGTAGAGAACTACTTCTTGTCTCCAAAAAATCTAGGAAAAAAGGATACTGAGTATTGATTGTAAAGTCAATCTAAGTTTAATTCTGCATGAAAGTGATTGAAAACCATGTTAAGATGTTACAGGAAATGTCCGCTGCATTTTAAAATGTCTTTAAGAAGGTAAAAAACTGTCCTTGGAACATAGGTACAGTATGGTTGAATGGTTGAATACGTATTTTGTTGAAACCAGGCCACTTCCTATTTTAACTAGGAAGATTTTGTTTCAACTTTAGTGTAATTTTAAATACGGTATTGAAAAATGCCGTTGTTCATAGGCATTATATATGTTTGAGCTGATGACCTCCTTAAGTGGGTGCCTTAGGAAAGCGAGTAGGCTATGAATCTTAACGTGGATCTGAATTGAAGAGTTTTAAGGGTTTATTAGTTCAAATGTACAGAAATCATGCAACAACGGGAATTAGAAATTACCCGGGGACAAAAATGTAGCAGGGAGGACAATACTGGCTGAATTAAAAACTCTTTCTACCAGCCACACCACTTTTCACAAGACTTTTCAAACTTTGAAGGTGCCAAGCAATTATCTAAGTTTTCAGGCCCTGGACTGAACTGGTGGACTGTCATTTAGCTTTGGGTATTGCTAGGGCCTGAATGGATGAGGGAGACATGTTTCGATTGTACCCAAGACCAGTCATGTGTTTTGTATTAAAAAAAAAAAAAAATTGTCCTTTTTTTTTTCTTTCTCATGAGAATACATTTTGGAAGAGCAGATCTTGACTTTACTGAGTCTTATACTCTAGTGATCTAAGTGATTACTCTAGTGATCTAAGTGATTAAAGCTCCCCTACTTCCCTCCATACATTCTGAGTAATTGTCTTAACTTCTTTCTTAGCCCTATACAAGGAAACTTTCAAATACTAACTACTTAAATCCCAATAAAGTAAAGAGATAATAAAAACAAATGAAAATGTTTCCATCTGGAATCGCTTAGATTTCAGGGTGAATAAATTGGCACATACCTGGTGGAGCTCTGGGGCCAAAACCTGAGCTTCTTCTGTTCTGTTTTCATTCCTTCCTACCCTCCCCCCCCCACTGTCAGTTTACTACCCTCTGCTGATTTTCTGGGGACTCGAGTCTTCCTGATGGCCATTTGTCACCCCCTCAGCTTCCGTGGCTGTTGGCTATGGATACCCCAAAAGCATCAAGGTGAAGAAAAAAAAAATGAGGAAAGAACAATTAGCTGAATGTTGTCTTCCAGAATTTCAACTAAATTTGGAAACAGAAGCCAAGTGGCAAAGTAAAGATTTTCTTCCCATGGATCTTCTAATTGCCCCCCAGAGGCAGCCGTTGGGATTGCTGAGGATGTTAAGCATTCAAGGTGTGTTGACTGCAGGCTGATAGTCATCAGGCAGATGGCAGGGAATCCGCTGGAAGGCTGAATTTTCTCTGATGCGGGGGAGGGCTGACAGCACAGTAGTTAAGTAGGGGTAGCTGTCAAGGAAAGACGCTTTCCCTCCCCCACAGGGACAATTGAACCACACACTTCCCGGTTCCCAGTTGCCCTGGGCGTTTTTCTCTGTTACAGCATTTCACTCCTGAAATGAATGACGCTTAGCAGGGAAGGTGTCTTTGGTAAGTATTTTACAACAGTGCAGGAGTTAACAGTTTCTTTTTTCATTAGAAGTGAGTTTTGGTGGCTTCCTGACTGGCAGCCTAGAAACTTCTTACTTCCTTTTGATGCAGTGATCTCATAAAGGGTCTCCTTTTCCCAGACATCTGCCAAAGGGAAGGTTATGCTTCTTTCCTTTCTTCCTTCTGCTTTTTTTCCCTGCTTCTCTTCCCTCCCAAGTGTCATAAGAGGGATTTTTGCAACAGTGATAGATACTAGATAATACCATAAACACAACCAACAATGATTTATTTACTAAGATATGTATGTGTGTGTAAGAGAGAGAGAAAGTTTCAAAAAGAGCTTGGGTGACGTGTGAGGTAAAAACTATAGCTCATTGAAAAAGATAACATAAAGGAGAGGAGAAGAAAGAGAATAGTAGTCACTTTACAATATCAGTGAACATACCAATTGTCATTTTAAAAAATGTACATCTGCTGCTGTTACTATTCCACTCAAAGAGAAGTCGCTCAGTTGTGTCCGACTCTTCACGACCCCATGGACTGCAGCCTACCAGGCTCCTCCATGTCCATGGGATTTCCCAGGCAAGGGTACTGGAGTGGGGTGCCATTTCCTTCTCCAGGGGATCTTTCCAACCCCGGGATAGAACCCGGGTCTCCTGCATTGCAGACAGAAGCTTTACGTCTGAGCCACCAGGGAAGCCTCATAGTTAATTAAATTAAATATTGTCAGGGTGATTCTGTTGCAAGCCCCAAGGTAATTCTGTTGCAAGGAGGATAACACACTGTCCCAAATTCAGAATGTGTCCTCCTTAAGAACCGACACTATATCACTCTTATGGCTGCCTAGAGCTTACCTTGGGATTTGGCACACAGAAAGCACTGGATGAAGATTTGTTAACTTGTGTTGAATAAAAGTTAGTAGATTGCTACATCATGAACTCTGCAAAAGTATTTGTGAGAATTAGGGTAATGATTATATGTACGTGGAAGCTGATCTATATGTTATTCTTCTGACCTACACTTCATTAGCACAATCACTCTTCTGCTGGTTGATGCACCTGAGACGTTACCAGTACGTAAAGGATCATCTGAAGCATCCAAGAACAATTTGATTATATTCTGCATAATTTGAGTATTTTTAATCTTGAGGATATTTTACTGTACTTTAATTCTTTGAAAACTGGCAATCCACTAAGGATCCAGAAGATAAATTGCTAGAATCAGAATCTTTAATTAACCAAAGCACCGAATGTGCATCAATTAAAAAACTGTTTTGAGGTGGACAGAGTGGGGCTGGAAGGCTGATTTTCCCAGTTGCTAGATTTGTGATCTTGCGGAGGTCCTTGACTCTCTCTAAACTTTGGATTCCTCATCTCTATAAAATAAGAAGAGTAGCACCTCCTCCCTCCAGGGCTGTAGGGAGGATGGAAGGAGGTAACGACTGTGCTCCGCACAGTGACAGGTACTCGATAACTACTTCAATAAGGAGCAGGAGTAGGCGTCCGTAGCCGCCCTGGTGTCTGTACCGGGTTCCACATTGGCTGTGCCCTGTGATTATTTTGTAGAAGATATACTCGGAGAGAGGAAAGCCTGGGTGTGTACCAGCAGGCTTTCTGTGTTTCTGTTCTAGGGTTTGAAACTTCATCCTAAGGAGGAAAGTGATAGATAGGGGAAAAGCTTTCCCAGTGTTTGGCAGCATGTTATTAGTATCAGGGGTGGAATTAGTCTGGATGTATATTTTTCCAAATATAATACGTTACTTTAGAAGGTGGAGCTATACACATCCCTGTGTTTTCCCTCCAGTCCCACAGGCAGTTTGAGATCAGTTCACTGAAAATGCCATCTGCTCTTTGTAGTCAGAAATGAAAAGAAGCTGAGTTTTCAGTCTCACTCTGAGATTTGCATTTGAATAATAGGTGTCAGGTTTATATTGGTACCCACTTCTTTGAAGTGTGAAGTTAAATGCCTGTGGCTTCACTCAGTACTGGAAGCAAGGCATTAATATCATAATTATCTTTTTCCTTAATGAGATGATACTGAGAAGCAGCTTTAGGAAAACTTATTGAATAAGGTGTTGAAAATGAAGAAAAGATCAGTTGGCTGCCTTTCCTTTCTCTCTTTTTGTGGGCCTTAAGTTGGAAAGAGGAAGAATCCATGTATTGTTGCTTGAAAGCTTAGGCTACTTTGCTTGGATGCCTAGATGCTTTTCTGTGAGCTAGATAAAGGCTGAAAGTCTGAGGGGCTCTGTCTTCTGACAACAGTTGGCGTTGTAGGGCTGGACCACTGAGAAAGTCACTGCAGAATTTCTAAAGTATTGCAGATTCTCATTCTGATTCTCATTCAACCTTCTCAGATTCTCAGATTCTCATTCAACCTTCTCCACCTGCAATTTCAGGGGTCTGTAAGACTGTCCTTAGGTTCAACAATTCACTGGAAAGACTTGGAGAAGTCAGAATAGCTGTGATATTCATGGTCTGTGTTTGTCACAGGGAAGGATGCAGATGCAGTCAGCAGAGGGAAGAGCTGCAGAGAGGGGGATCCAGGACACAAGAGCTGGGGCGTCCAGTGGTCCTCTCCCAGAGGGGCTATGTGGACAGGGCCTATTTTTCTCAACACGGTGTCTCGACACATGTGCTTCGCCAACAGGGACGCTTACCCGGTCTTTAACGTCCAGAGTGTTGTTGGGGCTCAGTTATGTGACAGATGACCGTCCCTGTGGCTGACCTTAGTCTCCAGCCCATCCAGGGGTTGAGCTGAGGCCACGTGGACAAGGTTCTCCACCACAAGTCATTTTGTTAGTGTAGACTATCTAGCACCGCCCTGCACCCCGTCCTCAGCCCCAACAAAGATACTCTTATCAGTGGACATTCTTAAGGTTTAGAAATTACCTCCCAGTGCTGAGGGCAACAGCCAAACCTAAATCTGGGCAAAGTTAATCCTGTCCTGTATACCACACTCTGACTACTTCCAAAACAGTAGGAAGTATAGTAGCAACAATACTTTTGATGCTGCTGCTGCTGCTAAGTCGCTTCAGTCGTGTCCAACTCTGTGCAACCCCGTAGACGGCAGCCCACCAGGCTGCCCCATCCCTGGGATTCTCCAGGCAAGAACACTGGAGTGGGTTGCCATTTCCTTCTCCAATGCATGAAAGTGAAAAGTGAAAGTGAAGTCGCTCAGTCGTGTCTGACTCTTCGTGACCCCATGGACTGCAGCCTACCAGGCTCCTCTGTCCATGGGATTTTCCAGGCAAGAGTACTGGAGTGGGGTGCCATTGCCTTCTCCATTTGATACTGATATTAAACAAGGTGGCTCCACAGGGCGAATTCAGAAGCAGCATAGCCAGTGTAAATTCAACTTATTTCTGGCCCCTTGATTTTCTGAAGGAACTTGCAGTTGTCAGTGATACTTTCTATGTAAGATTCTGCTGGAATTAAGGATATGGACAAATTGTAATCTTACTGCCCTACATACTCAGGCATTACTTCACCGTATCATAAAAGAGCCTGAAAACCTATGCAATTTTACTTAAGGGATTTCCTATAAACATTATTTTCCCGATCCTGAAACCAAAGTTAGCAATGGAAAGCAATATCCCCATGTTTGGAAGAAAGTTCTTATTCCTGCCAGCTTCAACTAAAAGAGAATTCTTTGCAGACCCACTCATCCCAAACACTGCATAAGGCTCTTTTGGGACTTATCAAGAAACCCATATGAAGAAGTTGTGGGAGACTGAGCCCTAATCAAAGTTACATTTTCCCACGACATTTCAAGCAAACCTGTTGTTAGGCTGTATTGAGTTATTTATTATCAAAAGTTCATGTCCCTCCACATCTCACCTCCCTTTTAATACTCAGTTATGAATTACAAATACAAATGCCTATGGAACTAGGTGCGTTATGTGTGAAATAGGGCAGTAGATGACTAGATATTACTGGAGAGAATGGCAAAGTGGCAGTTATCAGTCTGCTATAGAATTCACATTCAGATTTTGCAAATATTTTACAGGCAAGTGAAACAGATCTTTTGACAGACGTGACTCATGAGTTTGGGACTCCTATAACAAAGGGATACAGGAGCAAATGCCCATATATTAGTAGGACAGAAGATAGAGTTTACTTTTTGGCTTAGCATTTCAGATATTTTCAGACTATGCAATCTGACTTAATGTTGGCTGTAAAAAATCAGTTTTCCAACTTTCCTACAGAATGTAAAAATAAAAGCTAAACAAAGAATTGTACTACATAATGGATGGAGGCATCAAGCAAAAGAATTATGATTTCATCCTATTCATTTTTCATTCTTTGTGGTAGGGACTTGACCAGGAAAGGAAGAAATTGAAACCAAGCAGGACCCTATGGAACTTATGGGTCAAATCCTTTCTATGTCCCGTTTCTTGTTTGTAGGAAATAGGCTTCCTTGATCTTCCATAGGGCAGGTTCAAATAGTTATTAATCGTGGAAGGGAGGGGATGCAGAGACAAGGCAGGAGCAGTCAAGAAAGAGTGCTGCTTTGGGCTGGGTTCTGAGGCCACCCAGGCGAGTATATAATATATACCCAGGGGAGTATATAATAACACTTATTTTGTAGACCTAAGGCCCTCATCCAGGTGGAGGATGATAACTTCAGGCTGAGCACAGGATTCCTGGGATACTTCTCTATCACCTTACCACCAGCCAATCAGAAGGAAGTCACACACTCTGCACCCCATACCCCACATTTTGCCTATAAAAACTTCTCCCTCACAAAGCATCAGAGAGGTAGGTGTTTTTGAGCATTAACTACTTGTTCTCCGTGCTTTGCCCCATAGTAAGCCTTCCTGCGGAGAAGGCAATGGCACCTCACTCCAGTACTCTTGTCTGGAAAATCCCATGGACGGAGGAGCCTGGTGGGCCACAGTCCATGGGGCCGCTAAGAGTCGGACACGACTAAGCGACTTCACGTTCACTTTTCACTTTCATGCATTGGAGAAGGAAATGGCAACCCACTCCAGTGTTCTTGCCTGGAGAATCCCAGGGATGGGGCAGCCTGGTAGGCTGCCGATTATGGGGTCGCACAGAGTCGGACACGACTGAAGTGACTTAGCAGCAGCAGCAGCAGCAGCAGCAGGCCTTCCTGTGCTCTAAATTCCCATGTTTCAGATTATTTGGACTTATTGTATGTCCAGTACTCTTGCCTGGAAAATCCCATGGACGGAGGAGTCTGGTGGGCTGCAGTCCATGGGGTCGCTAAAGAGTAAGACACAACTGAGCGACTTCACTTTCACTTTTCATTTTCATTTTCATGCATTGGAGAAGGAAATGGCAACCCACTCCAGTGTTCTTGCCTAGAGAATCCCAGGGACGGGGGAGCCTGGTGGCCTGCCATCTATGGGGTCACACAGAGTCGGACACGACTGAAGTGACTTAGCAGCAGCAGCAGTATGTCAGGCACACAAACTTTGTTTGGTAACAGAATGAGGGAAAACTTTAGATTTAAAAGTACCTAAGCTGCTCTGTGATAGGGATGATGGAAATACATATTTTAAGGTAACCGTGACATGGGAATCCAAGTTCCTCTTTGTGGAGCCGAAGAATGAACTTCATGGACACACAAAGGCTCATGGTAGCAAGTGAATAGGATTTACTAGAGAGAAGGAAGGTACAAAGGTCTCAGCATAGACACTGTGAGGGGGTAAAGAGTCCCCCAAAAGTCAGGGATTGCAGCAGTTTTATATCTTTACTAATATTAATCTGTACATTTTTGGTTGGCTCCTATCCTTAAAATATGTCATTTTTAACCCATCAGTTTAAAGGTCAAGATGCTTAATTTTATATCTTTATGGCTTCTTTTGATCCTCAGATTAAGTCACCACCCTTTTTCATTTCACAATCAACCAGATGTATGGGTTTAAGATTAACGATCACCAGTTGTTTTTCCCTCAGGCATATGGAACAGAAGTGAATTACCGCCCTTCCCTGGATCTGAGTGCTGATCATTTATCAGACCAAGGACACATTCCAGGAATTTGGGACAAAGGGTATAGTTTTAGGTTAATGGAGCAGGATGTTTACTGAAAATAAGACCGAGGTCTCAGAGTCCTACTCTGACTACCTAGCAATTCCTACCTCAACAGAAAGTAAATAACAGTGGTGGTGATGGTTTGGTCACTAAGTTGTGTCTGACTCCTGAGCCCCCCATGGGCTGTACGCTGCAGGGTTCCTCTGTCCACGGGATTTCCCTGGCAAGAATACTGGGGTGGGTTGCCATTTCCTTCTCTAGGGCTTCTTCCCAACCCAGGGATCGAACCGGGTCTCCTGCATTAAGTGGTCTCCTGCATTGCAGGCAGATTCTTTACCGCTGAGTCATCAGGGAAGCCCGTAAATACCAATATCTAATTTTTAAATTCTGGACAGTGAAATAAGAGTGGTAGGGAGACATGGTATAATAGTTTTTACATTTCCTATATAATTTATGGTTACAATATACACAGTTTATAAAATGTATTTATGGAAGGTCAATCTATGATTATTTCATTGAGATTGAAGTATAGCTTTGTACAGTTCTAGTACGTAGTAGGGAGAAGGCAATGGCACCCCACTCCAGTGCTCTTGCCTGGAAAAGCCCATGGACAGAGGAGCCTGGTAGGCTGCAGTCCATGAGGTCGCTAAGAGTCAGACACGACTGAGCGACTTCACTTTCACTTTTCACTTTCATGCATTGGAGAAGGAAATGGCAACCCACTCCAGTGTTCTTGCCTGGAGAGTCCCAGGGACAGGGGAGCCTGGTGGGCTGCCGTCTATGGGGTCGCACAGAGTTGGACATGACTGAAGCGACTTAGCAGCAGCAGCAGCAGCATGTAGTAGGCATTTAATAAACCTATACTGAATGAATTTAAAAAAGTGCTTGCTTAGGCTCCTTCTCAGCACCCTCCTAGGTTTTCTAATCTTATATAGAGCCCACGTGCAAAGAAAGATGATACACCATGCACAGTGAACAATGGCCATCTTCTTTTCTTTGTACCCAGAATCAGAAGCAGAAAGGCTAGTATTTGAGGGGAAATTATTCTCTTGATAAAATTCCAAGTACTTGAACTTTTATAATGCTGACCTTCCCAGTGAGATTTTTAGATCCAGAGTTTTAGTAAAGAATTGGCATAAGCACTCACAAGTTTGGGTGCTTATCCAAACTGAAATTAATCTCTGAACCTTTAAAGGTTTTATGAGTTCTAAAGTAAGCAGAGAAAGCCAGAGAGGGCAAAGAAATCAGAGAAAAATCAAGGAAAGCGATCACAGCAAAAGCTTCATGGGCCAGAAAGATCACAAGAGTGATTGGAGGGCAGGGGGAGAAACGGAGCGCACGGAAAGGGTTACTGAAGTAGAAGAAGATAACGGAGGAGCAGGGCAGCTTAGAGGGAGCCACGGGGGGACAGAGCAATCAGAGCAGAGGTGTGGAGGGCAGGCAGAGCACCAGGAAGGCAGAGCTGAGGGAGGCAATCACGGTGAGGAGGGCAGGGGTGAAGCTGCACAGAGCAATCGGCATGGAGCAGGAGGGGCAAGAAACACGCTCTCAAGACAGGCTAGACTCTCAGCATCCTGTGTTTACAGGGAAGGGCGTTTGTAAGCACTTTATTTTGATTGTGATTAGTTCAAAATCTTGAAAAGCGTTTTTTCTATTTTCCTTGTTTCTCCTCCCCTCCCTTTGTTACATTTCCTCTAACAGAAGGGTAGATGAGAAGAGAGGGGTGGCTTGATTTTTCCCTAGATACTTTGATTATCCATACATCCATGTGAGACTTAACATGCCATGTATTTCAAGCCTTAAAAGATGAAACTGACTTGAAACAGAATATAAGCTTTCTTTCTTCCTTCTGAGAATTCAATGTGAAGAAACAACTATATTTGATGACAAGGAAAAAAAACATTAAAATATAAATAAAATGCTAGTAATGATACAGCAAAAATAAATGTTTGTGAGTTCAAGTATTAAACAATAGTATTGCTTTCTGGAGGGCATCTCTTTATCACACAATGAGAGAAGAGCTGGCTGAAGCATGCTAAGGTAACACAATGTATTGAAAGATCATTTCTGCATGTCACAGTGCCTAGAATCGCAGTTTTAGCTGATTTGGGAGTTTACATCTCTTCCCAGTTCAATCCCATCCCTTACAGATAAAGAAATAGACATTCAGAGAAATTGGCATAGTGTTTTAAGGCCATACACTGCTTAACAGTAAGACTGTAAGGTTTGTAGTAAACAACATTCTGACAAGATGTGTAACTATTACACCTTCTCAGGTTCTGAATTTATCTGTAGGTTATGTTGAGGTAAACTGTCATATGTAATTGGAATTAAAAGCAGAAATGCAGCTGTTTTGGTGTGACCTCTGAAATAATCCCTGGGTCTAGCTCCTGGGGACGTGTGGTATGTCTGCCCGGTTCTGTCATAACACGCTGATAAGAATCGGCTCTTTCTTTTCCTCAGTCAGCTCTCACATGTACACCTTGACCCAGTCCACTGGAATTTGTTTTACTTCATTACCATAAATGTTTGAAGTGTATTGTGAGTAAGAGGGTAGGAGGGAGGGGTCAAATAACAGAGATGAATAAGCTATGTCTATCAAGGGCTTCCCTGGTAGCTCAGTTGGTAAAGAATCTTCTGCAAGCCTGCAATACAGAAGACCCTGCTTTGATTCCTGAGTCGGAAAGATCCGCTAGAGAAGAGATAGGTTACCCATCCCAGTATTCATGGGCTTCCCTGGTGTATCAGAGGGTAAAGAATCCACCTGCAATGTGGGAGGCCTGGATTCAATCCCTGGGTTGGGAGGATACCTTGAAGGAAGGCACAGCAATACACTCCAGTATTCTTGCCTGGAGAATCCCCATGGACAGAGAAGCCTGGTGGGCTACAGTCCATGGGGTTGCAAAGAGTCAGAGCAATGAGCAACTCAGCACAGCACAACAGTCAAAAATGTGCAACTAAGATCACAACAGGTAAAGGCAGTAACCTTCAAACTAGAAATACAGTATAGAATTTTTATCATAAAACTCCTTTTCTGCAACACAACCTTACTGCCGAACAAGAAATCAAGAGAGTTCAGTGCTTACTCTTCCTACATGCTACCTACCCTCAAGATCCATCATTACCTGCATTTCAGATCTCAGTTCTGAGTTCACACAATAGAAACTTTTATTAAAGTGACTCCTGACTTCTAGCAGCAAGCGAGTTACAACAGCTCCTCTGGCTGCAGCTTCATTCTACCCGTCAACGTTAAATCCTCTCCATCCTTTTGAGAAACTTACCCAGTGCTTTCACTGTGCTATTTATTCTTCCCTCAATAATAGCTTTAACACTTTAACAATAATCCTGTAAATAATTTGGATATTTGATTAGCAGACAGGCACTTTTTTCAAGTATTTTATCAGGAGATAAAATGGAGCTGTGTTGGGAATTCCCTGGCAGTCCAGTGGTTAGGACTCTGTGCTTCCAGGTCTGGGGACATGATTGAGGAACTAAGATCCCAAAAGCTGTGAAGTATTGAAAAAAGAAAGAGAGAGAGATGGAGCTGTGTTAAATATTTTTCTTCTTTACATGGACTTAAGTGTGTATCTCTTCAAATTATAAGTCTTTGAAGGTTAAAGAGTTTGGTTTCTCCTTATGTAACCCCCGAGCAGCCCATGGAATGGTATTCAGAACACAATAGTCTTAATGGGCTTACAGACCTCTCCCTAGTATCTTAAGCAGTTTGTCTGACTTATTCAACAGTTGTTATGGGCAAACCAACTTCATCAATCACTACATCTGTCATTTTCCTTCTTGTATTTTTTGGAACTAATCTGACTGATTATTGTCTTTGATTTTCCCATGCGTGGTTCTTTGCTTTTCACTCTGAGAAAATAACACCTATGTTACTTCATGAACTTGCTGTGAGGACCAAATGAAATGCTCTACACATTTGAACAGTAGGTATAGGATACATTACAAGCGGATGTTACTTTCAGAGAGTTCTTTCCTTTAGTGTGAAAGTATATAGGCAATTTACTTGTGAAACAAGGTATAAATATATTATCTATAAATTTGGCATAGGGAAATATTGTAAATTCTATACTTTATAACAATTAGAAACACATTTTTATCAGGCCAACTATCAGCAGCAATGGTCATGAAAAACAAGTAATAGAAAAGCAATTTTGTTTCAGTGTTCCACTGGTCAGAGATATACAATTAGATGTAAGTACCGCTTAATTAGATGTAAGTACCGCTTACAGTGCATGATGCAGGGTCACGTGCTGCCCACTCGGGTTCAGTGTGGACTCTGCAGCAAGATTGCCTAGGTCAGAATCCAGCTCTTTTACTAAGCAGATGAGAGTTCTTTCTGTCCCTTGTTCCCTATCTGTGAGAAGGGGGTGGTGGAAATGAGCCCCTAACGTTTTGATGATGATTAGATGAGCTGTCTGTAAAGTGCTTAGGAAAGTGCCTCACATAGAGAAAAGTCTATCTAGTTGTTAGCTGGTGGTGGTTTAGTCCCTAAGTTGTGTCCAACTCTTGCAACCCATGGACTGTAGCCCACCAGGCTCCTCTATCCATGGGTTTTTCCAGCCAAGAATACTGGAGTGGGTTGACGTTTCCTTCTCCAGGGGATCTTCCCAACTGAAAGACTGAACCAGCGTTTCCTACATTGCAAGCCAATTCTTTACCATTGAGCCACCAGGGAAGCCCCTGTTAGCTGGTTTTACTCTGTTATATCAAAATGTATGATTGAAAGGTGAGAAGCATAGCCAACCGCTCTGGGCTTTGTTGTCCCCAAGATCTAACACCAGGCTTTGTTTGTGAACACGTACAGGGTGGGCAGTGCTTCTCGCTCACTTCCAACTCTGCTGAGTTTTCTTGGTGAACACCTCAGCATCTGCTCAATGAAGAGGGCAAAGAAAATAACAGATAAGTTGCAAGGAATCAGACACAACTGAGTGACTCAGCACAGCACAGCTCAGCAAGTGAATATAAGATGAAATCAAATTAGATCACCGGCCATCACCAGATGGCAAGAGCACAGTCATGGGACTCACTCCAGGGTCCTTACCACAGCTCTGCCCTCCACCAGCTGGGTGGGCGATGAGTTCCAAGCTGGGAGGCTGTATCACGACATGGAGCTGAGCGCTGGGATGGCTGGTGACTCGCTCTGCACGGATGTTAGTTTCTGTTCAGTTTGACACATGGTTCTGTTTTATTTAGGCCCTCTGGCTTTGCTTTAATGACTTGAGAGAAACAGCAGATTTTCATTCCTTTTTGCAAATATTTTAACACTTCAAGATTGTCATTCGCACAGTTGTTACATCAGTAACAAAGCAAGCCTGAGTGGGGCTGGAGCAGGGTGGGTTCCAGGGAAATAGCCTGTCTGTTTCTTCTTTGCCTCATCTGCCATGTATAGTTCAGATGTAAACTGGAGATGGAAATGTTTCCAAGTTTTCTTCTTCCAGAAGTATTGATCTCTTGGGCAGAACATCAAGTCTTCACCCCTTAAGCTTTATCACCATGCTTTCTCTACCTTATCAATTCAAATGGATTTAGCATGCATTATCAGTAGTTAGATCTTGACTTTCTTTCTACTTCTTTCTCCTTTAAAGCAATCTATCTAGTTGCAAATGTCTTGTTAGAAGAGATTATATGATTGTTTTTTGGGTTTGTAATCTGTTTGAAGAACTGGCAGCATACTTGGGGATTTAAAATGATGTCTTAACAGGAAACAGCTTCTCTGTTGAAAACCTGATTTCTCACAGAACTGCTTTTTCTTTCTTTACAAAAATTTTTCTACATTTGATCACATTGCTACCAGGATATTTGGTTTTATTTAAATGCAGCAACACAAACATCACTAATCTGGTTTACGCAAATTCATTTGTGCACTCCCTGTCAACAATGGCTTTATCAGCCATCAGAATCTAATTGAAATGGTAGTGCTGCATGTAGTCATCCAATAATTAGAAAATAAACAGATTGAAAATTCAGAGGCATTTGAACAAAAGCCATCAAAGTAACATAAACAGGAGAAAAGGTAATTAAAGAGCTTTCTCTCTTCAGCTTTCAGCATTACAGGTTTATTTAAATACAGCTGTAGCAAGAGACCTGAGCTGGATTGATTGGACAAATTTGTTGGCTAATGCTGTTCTGAAATATGCCCCATTAAAAATGTGGCAAAGAAATTAAAAAAGCATGATAATCATGGCACCTCAAAGCACACTTTATTCCCCCTCTGAGAACCTCCATGGCAATGCATACATGTGACAGTTAATAATAGATGACCAAAGGCACTGCCCTTTATCATCTAAATACCAAATCTTCAGAGACCTGGGGAAAAAGAGCAGTCTGGTCCCTGACTATAAAATTGTGACGTCAGAAGGTTGCTCTACACAGGCTACAAACCTCCACTTGGGCTTTTCTCCTGCTGGAGAAAAGGAAGCTCTCTGACTATCAGAGGCAGTAATGCATGAATGCAAGCAGTTTAGCAATAAGCAATTCAAACTTCTGAAAGAGAGGTAACAAAGCCCAAAGAATAAGCCCTGGTCATGAATGTATATATAGTCCCGGGGCTGGTTGGCATAGCAACTATTTCTGAGAACCTGGTGCTGCTTAAGTAAACAGCTGAAGCACAGAGCATGCCTCAGCTAAGCTGGGTCCATCTGTAGTATTAGCATGCAAGGATCAGAACAGGAACATTTTCTCCCGCGAATCAATGATATTTTGGTATTTACTCCTAATAACTCTACTATTCTCAGTGTCTCATGGCAAGGCTGTAGTTCTCTTTGTTTTTTCATACAGACATTTCGTTGAACAGTCTCAGTATAGGTGAATCTGACTGAATTGGTTTGGGAGTAACTAAAAGAGTCTGGGGCGCCCCTGGTGGCTCAGATGGCAAAGAAACCACCTGCAATGCAGGAGACTCCAGGTTTGATCCTGATTCAGGAGGATTCTCTGGGGAAGGGAATCTTCAGTATTCTTGCCTTGAGAATTTTGTGGACAGAGGAGCCTGGCGAGCTACAGTCCATTGGGTCGCAGAGAGTCATACACACCTGAGTGACTAACACACACTCACTGAAAATTGTCCAAGATCAGTATCTTTCACCTGTTATTTGCTAAGAGCTTCCAAAGAAATCGAATCAATGATTCAACAGCAACTCATGATGATGATCCAACAAAAACCATATCTGCTGAAGGTTTTACTGCAAAGTTCAGCACACCAGGTAATTGCAAAGGTTTTGGAATCAGACCAACTTAGGTATAGTTTCTGGCTCCACTATGAAAAATGATGTAACATTGGGCATATCACTGATCTTTTAGGAATATTACTAATTCTTCCCACAACTGTCATCTCATGTATAAAATGAGAATAGTAGTAAATACCTCATGGGTATTTGATGATTAAATAAAACCTGTATTAACATGCTAAGTGCAGTACTCATGACACTGCTAACAGACCCTGCTGGGTTCCTACCCAATGGCCGTTTTAGAACTTAATGTGTGCCCTGCCAACCCCTTCACACATGATTCAGCACAAAGTCCCGACTTGTCTAAGCCAAGTGCGCTAGTCTAATGCCCCTCACCAGTGACTGGATGTGTCACCAGAAGTGAATGTGTGACTATTACTCAGTTCAAGCTCATTCTGCTGGCCCCACGACAGGCCAGTAAATCAGGAAATGAGGTGTTGGGGCAAGGAATAGCTACTTTATTTGGACAGCTGGAAGTCTGAGAAGATGGCCACCTAGTGTCCTAGAGAATCATCTTACCCAAGTCAGAACTCAGGCTTCTTCTATGCTAAAGAGAGATGGTGTTTGTTTGTTTGGTTTGTTATTGCAAACTTCTTAGTGTCAGAATTCTTTGTTCTTGCAGCTGTCCAAGTAGGTCAGGTCATGAGGTTCCTGTAAACCTGCACTAAGACAAAAGTTATTCTCTATTTTGCAATTTTTTATCTCTGTATGAATGCAAAAGTGTCATACCCTTAAAGGTCAGAAGCTTGAGAATGGGCTATCCTGTGTAGTTTAGGATATAGTCAATATTCTTAAAGTAAAAGCAATATAGTACAAAGGTTAAAGTAAAAGAAATGGATGTAATATGGAGTCAGGTTTGTTCTTTCCTATTATCTGGCCACTGATATAGGAGGAGTAACCAGCTGAGTGGTAAGAGAGTACATGCACTTGACCTAGGCTACTGGAAGGTTTCCAGGAGGTTCGAGGTTACAGAGTAGGCAAGCAAACACACGATGACAACTTTATGCATTTGTAAGTGGATACTCTTAAATATTTGGGATTTGTAAGTAAGGAGTGGAAATTTATGCTTGGGATGGACTTCATTAGTATCAGTTCTTCGGGAACTGTGCTATGCAGACTACTGCTTTATAAGCATTTAAAAAGTGTACACACTATGGTGCTTTGAAAAAATAGAGGAATTCACCAGTCTTGTTACTGTGGAGAAAAGACACAAAAGAAAAGCTCTGTCTCTTGGAAACGTTTGAGGTCTTCCTGGAAAACCCTTTTCAGCATTTGAGAGAATGTGAACAAGGGTTTTAACTGACAGACCTTTTCCTTCCTTGGGGGTCTGCTCTACCGCCCTTTCTGATGAGGGAAGGGATTTTAATGAGAAAGACTCAGTTATGGGCCCATTTGAGTCTCTTTTATTGATATCAAAAGCAGGGTGCTTCCTGAAAAAAAGGAACTGAGAATCATTGAGAACTTCTGAAGTCTGGAAAAGAACTCCGAATGTTTTATAGTCAGACTCCCACTCCTTGATACCCCTTATAAATCTTTGCCCCCAACGTAGTCCTTCTAAGTTCAAATTGATTTATTTTTATCTTGCTTTTACTTCTGATAACTTTAAAGTTTTGTGTTTCCAAGAACTTGGAGTGTTTTCATGAATCATGTCTTTTTCTGATTATTTTAAGTTTTTTCTTACTCTGTGAAACTCAGGACTTTACAAAGAAGGATGAGTTAACAAAGGACGAAACTTAGCATCTGTCTGTGAGCTGCAAGTTCCTTTCCTTGGGAGTTTCACTGAATAATCTGCCAGTAATATGATGCATGATATTGTCTTGGCAGTTTATTATTTTGAGGCAATAGAACACAACACATTGGAAGGAGTTATCCTGATCTATCATATCAAGAATCTACAATTTATAGCTCTGTCTATTTGGTAGTAAAAAGACACTCCCTGAGAGCTAGAAGGATTGTGCGTATATGTAGCGATAAGACTATGGTTCTTTAAAAATATTTTGATACCATTCCATTTACATAATATCTGTGACTAGGGTGAAAATTAATTTGTTTACAAGTATATATTTTATGTAAGCATGAAATATGTGTATTTGTTAAATATACATTATTATATTTAATCTCTACCACAGTCCTATGAGGTGAATTATGTGAATTCTCAATGCACAGATGAAGAGCCTGAGGTCCAGAGGAAGTTAAATAAATTGTCTAAGGCCACATAACAAATGAGTGACAGAGACTCAACCCCAGGCTTTTTGATTCTTGATGGTGTTGTTGTTTTCATTTATTTACAGCTGCTTCTGTGGGTACCTGTGGTTTTGACGCAGGATAATACTTTTTTTCATTACCACTTGTAGCAAATATTTCAGCGATGGTTTGCTCACCCAACTTTAAGGCCATGGTTAAAGGCTGGTGAGTTTCCCTTCTCAGAACAATTGGTAACGTCTGCATTCTACTTCCCTTATGGAGCTCCCACACTCCAGGATTATTACTGTTGTTCAGTTGCTAGGTCATGTCCGATTCCTTGCAACTGCACAAACTGCAGCACCTAGCCTTCCCTGTCCTTCACTGTTTTCCCGAGCTTGCTCAGACTCATGTCTATTGAGTCAGTGATGCCATCCAACCATCTCATCCTCTGTCGACCCCTTCTCCTCCTGCCCTCAATCTTTCCCTGCATTAGGATGCTCAGACTCATGTCCATCGAGTCAGTGATGCCATCCAACCATCTCATCCTCTGTCGTCCCCTTCTCCTCCTGCCCTCAATCTTTCCCTGCATTAGGATCTTTTCCAGTGAGTTAGCTCTTCATATCAGGTGGCCAAATTACTGGGGCTTCAGTTTCAGCCTCAGTCTTTCCAATGAATAATCAGGATTTATTCCCATTAGGATTGACTGGTTTGATCTCCTTGGAGTCCAAGGGACTCTCACGAGTCTTTTCCAGCATCACAATATGAAAGTATCAGTTCTTTGGCACTCAGCCTCCTTTATGGTCCAGCTCTCACATCTTTACATGACCACTGGAAAAATGGTAGCTTTCCCTGGCTATTAGGCACCCACCTTAATTTCCCAAGAGCCAGATGGCACGAGGGCAGCCCCTATGTCCTGGAACCTGTTAATTCAAATTCACTGATCCACAGGAGGCTTGAGAAACCTAGCTCAGCCACCCCACTCGCTCTGATCCACAGGAGGCTTGAGAAACCTAGCTCAGCCACCCCACTCACTCAGTCACCCCACACCCCATACTTTCTGCCTCCAGCCCCAGCTGGTTGTGGTTCTTCTTCAGTCCAGCCCTGACCGGCCTTGACCATGGCATTCTGTCATTTGGAGCTGAAGTGATAGGGTTTGCTTTTCCTCTCATCTGTGATGGTTGGATGGCATCACCGACTCAATGGACATGAGTCTGGGTAAACTCCGGGGGTTGGTGATGGACAGGGAGGCCTGGTGTGCTGCAGTCCATGGGGTTGCAAAGAGTCAGATACTACTGAGTGACTGAACTGAACTGAACTGATCCAAGTTTCATTGCCTATGTCTCACCTTCAAAAGATTCTTTACATCTTACACAGAACCACTTTGCAGTTTAAATTTGTCTATTACCTTCTTAGTTGAACTGTGGTGTAGCTGGAAGAGCTCTGGATGGAAACACAGGTGACTGCAGGCTTTGACTGGCCTTGAGCAGGCTTGTCTGACCTCTCTCAGTCACAGCTCTCTCACCTGTAAAATAAGTAGCAACTCTCAATGCAGTAGTTCCTGTTTTGGGTAGGATCCTAACATTTTGTGGGTAAAAATTGGGGTTGCAAAAGTGCAAGGGTATCTGGGAACAAATTGAAAGAGAAATATTCAACCAGAAGGCAGTGCCTACATCCTGTAGATTTGACGCTTTCAGTACGGCTCATCCACATTTAAGTCATGATAACACGACAAAAGGTGTCATGAAGAATTTCTTTTGTCAAAATGACAGAATGGCAGACAAAACTGGACTTTAGCTACTAAAACAATCATGGCCAGTATCTCCTTAGGCTGGTTGGTAGTCCATCATTAGAGCACCAGATGCTTGTTGTAGGGTTCTAAGAGTCTCCTTTCCACAATGCAACCTATGAATTTTAAGACCATTTGTTATAGTTCCTTTGCATCTGTGTTTTTTTCAGTCTTTCTCTTTGTTTTATTTTTTTTCTGGTTGGGAGCTTTAGAAGCTGCTGAAGCTGCAGATTTTGGTATCATTGACCTGCCTTCCTCTTTGTTTGGCAGTTGATGAATCCTTGGGGAGAAGTGTCTGCAATCCTGATGGAGAGCCAGAAAATAGAGCTTCTGTGAACAGCAGCCCCTGGATGCCTGATTTTTCTGAAAGATAAGCTCTTGATCAGGCAAGCAGGGGCTTAATGATTTATGCCTTCATGCCCAACTCCAGATAAAGTTAGACTATATCCTAGAGTGTATATAGAAGGAAAAGCTATTGCAGCACTTTACTGGTTGGTAAATGTAATACATTCTGAAAAAAAAAAAGAGAGAGAGAGAGAGACATATTATTAAACAGCTTGTATTTGAAATGGTTTCCAAATTTCAGCAGCCCAGGGATAATGATAATAATAGAAGAGGGAGTCTTAAAACACTTTAGGGAGTCTCATCCTCTTCCACCAGGCTTTCTTTTTATTTAAGATTTAGCTTAGAGCTTTGTTCTGTATTTGTATTTTAGAAACAGAATGGGTGAAAATATAGCATTGCTAAGGTTTAGAAGAAGCATGGGATTTTTTTTTTTAAACCTCTCCCTACCTTTTTGCTAAAGAAAATGATTGTATTTTAATAACCTAAATAAGAGATAGGCCTAAGATCCCGCCTTGGAATTAAAAATAGGGTGAAAAATAAATAAAGAGTCTAAGTTATAATACCAAATCATTCTAGAATGCCTGAGAGCTTTTGTCTCCTTTGATATTGGGATTAGTTGTTATACTTAGATCCAACTCTTTGCAACCCACTGAACTGTAGCCCACCAAACTCCTCTGTCTATGGAATTCTCAGGCAAGAATACTGGAGTGCGTAGCCATTCCCTTCTCCAGGAGATCTCGACTCAGGGATGGAACTTTGATCCCCCCGCCGCACGTTGCAAGTGGATTCTTTACCATCTGAGTCGCCAAGCAAGTATTTTACCACTTACATTCTGTAATACTTTCTCCTTCATGTCTATCCCAATTCAGTGTATTCCATGAGGTTCCTTACAGGTCATGAGCCACTCCTTGAATGGAATTTTCCCTAACAGAGCAGACCTCAATCCTCTAGGCAGTTGCCCTCAGATCGCTTCAACATTTCTGTGTCCTCATTTGGTTTCAGCGTGCTCTTTCTTCGGACCACTGACAGCTTCTGGGTCTCTAGAGGACTTCCCTCAAGCTGCTGCAGCGCCTTTGCCTGCATGTTCAAGGGGCCCTAAGAGGGGGTGTGCTGGGAGCGTCCCTGTCCTTCAGAGGCCCTGGGCCGGTGGGTGACCGGTAGAGAAGCATGGGAGCCCAGGCCTCTTTCTGAAGTGTTCTCACGTTCCAGCCTTCTCATGCAGGACCTGGTTGGAGTCATCTTCCATGAGACTTTGAAATAGCTTCTTCCTCTTCCCTGTCTTACTTTCCTCATTTCCTTAGCAGTTTATTTTGAGAGCTTTTTCATAATGCACATCCTATCTCAAAGTCTGCTCCTGGGGAACTTGACTGAAAATACAACTTTCCTGGTATCCCCTTTCTTTGAATTCTAACAGCAATCTTTGCTTGAACATTAGTAATATACTGTGCCACATTGCTCGATCACTTTTCACTCCAATGAGATTGTGATCCCTCTGATAGTGCTTGGAACCCTATCTTAATATCTACTGTTCTCACTTTGCTGTTTTACCGTGCATCTATATCCAAAAAGATTGTAGAAGCTTTACAATAAATGAGTAAGAAGGATAAAATAAAAACCAGTGGACAGTGGATGGGAAACAAAAAATAAAAGGAGGTGAAAAGAAGATAAATCAACAAGTATTGACTGAGAAAACCAACCACAATCAGAAATAACATTTAGCTTATATCTCTTAGCAGCTAGGACAAAAATGGAAACATGATTCCCTTGCTTAGTTTTCAATGTTCAGTAGTATAAAGTTGCTTTGGTTATCTATTGCTGTGTAATAAATTACCCCCAAATTTAGCAGCTTGAAACAACAAACATTTATTCTCTCTCACAGCTTCTCAGGGGCAGGAAGCAGGGAGCTGCTTAAGCGGGGAGGGGGTTCAGGCTCACAGTCTCCAACTGCAGTCAGGCTGTTGGCAGCAGCAGCTGTGCAGTAGGGCTTGTCTGGAACCAGATAATCCAGTTCTAAGCTCACTGGTGTGGTCGCTGGCGGGCCTCAGTTCCTCGCTGGCTGTTGTCCGGAGGCTTCCCTTCTACCCCAGGTACTTCTTCACACGTGGCCTGAACGCACTCATGACGCAGCAGCTGGTTTCTCCCAGAGTGAGTCATCTGAGGAAGGAGAGAAAGCCAAAACGGAAGATGCTGTTTTTTATGTGTCCTCTGGGAAATGCTAAGCCGTCAGTTCTGCCGTGGTCACTGGTTTCCCAGTCCATCCCCAGTGCGACAGGGAGGGGCCTATGCAGCGCGTGAACTGGGCGGAGCTGGAGATCGCGGGGGTCGTCGTGGAGGTTCATGACCACAGACATGTATCACATGCATGCATTTCTCCTGAAAGCAGGAATAAAACTGAAAGTCCAAGGGAGGATTACATACGTACGTTTTTTGTATGCTCCATGTACTTGTCATATGAAGGGTTTTCAATGAATATTTATGGATATGTAAAGCCTACTAGTCTTCCAGGGTGCTTTCTCTAGAAAGAAGAGTAAGTCAAAGGAAGCTATTCAGAATAAAACACTCTGTGCCTATAGTACCTGGACGCTGATTTAGGCACCTGTAAATCGATCTTCTTTCATAGAATGTGGAGGGTATGTCACTTCCTCTTTATTTCTAATGCTGACACTCTAAAGCACGTGCTTAGGTTTTTTCATCAGTTTCTCAATGAACCTGCTTTTGTCTAAATTCTCTTCATCCTATATCTCCTTTTCATCATGTCACTGTTGCTTAATGACTCATTACTAATAGAATAAAGTCCAATCTCCTTGACTTTTTCAAAAGCAGAATTTATCTATCCAAGTTTTTATTCCATTGCTTCCATCACGAGCCCTTTATTTCAACCTGGAAGTATTATCACTGTATTCCAGATATCCATGCCTTTTTTTCACTCAACTAATTTTTGTAGCTGTTTAATCCCCTGGGGATTTCTTATTCTAATATATGTTACCGCCAAGTGCTTGTTGAGTTGACCTCCTCAGTATTTCCTTTCTCTATACCTCTGTCTTGGAGAAGGAAATGGCAACCCACTCCAGTGTTCTTGCCTGGAGAATCCCAGGGACGGGGGAGCCTGGTGGGCTGCTGTCTATGGGGTCACACAGAGTCGGACACGACTGAAGCGACTTAGCAGCAGCAGCAGCAGCAGCAGCATACCTCTGTCTTAGTTTGAGATCTCAGTGTTTCTTAGCTAGATTATTAACTTTTTTTTTTTTTTTTTAACTTTCTGGCTTCTTCTTAACCAATCCATCCCCCCTATTGCTCTATTATTTTTATAACATGTCACACCAATCATACCATTTCCTTGCTTAAAATGAACTCACTTAGATCTTTCGCTCTTTTGAAGCTCTGTGATCATCTGTATTGCCTGGGTTACTCATTTTGATGTTCTGTAATGTGTTTCCTCCTATTATCACTTAACTTTTCTCTTTCAGTCATTATTCATTTATTAATTCAACATATCCTTTGAATACATATGATATGCCACATACCATGCTAAATCTAGGGGGATATAAAGATTAAGAAAAACAGACCCACTTTCTGCTTTCATGGTCTTTAGAGTCTTGTGACAAATAGGGACAAAATTAAATAATCACATTAAAGAGAAAGTGTTATAAAGGGAGGACACGTGGTTGTATAAAGATACATACACAGAAACCAGCCCGAGACCCAGACTTCAGAGAGGTTCCTCTGAGGAGGTGACTTCTGAACTGGGATCTGAATAGTGGACAGAAAGCACATAGTGAAGAGGGCCGGGGGGAGAGTGAGGGTAAGAGAAGGTTTTAAGTGATGCAGTGACATGAGTAAAGGCCGTATGTGGGGCAAGCACATAGAGGAAGGGCGGGGTGATTGGAGCCAGGAACAGAAAAAGGACGTTAGTAGAAAAACTGGTGAAATCTAAGTAATGTATGGAGTTTAGTTGATAGTAACATACTAATGTCAGTTTCTAAGTTTTGAGAAACACATCACAGTCACAGAAGATGGTGACATTAGAGGGAAGTGAAACTGAGGTGGCTGTGTATGGAAACTCTCCACTACCTGTTCAACTTCTCTGCATATCTAAGATTATTCCAAATTAAAAGATTATTTAAGGAAGAAAG
Organism: Bison bison bison; assembly: GCF_000754665.1. Lineage (NCBI taxonomy): Eukaryota > Metazoa > Chordata > Mammalia > Artiodactyla > Bovidae > Bison > Bison bison. The sequence goes on along the minus strand of NW_011494904.1, from coordinate 1,221,863 downwards.
AAAGATGGAAAGTCCCAGGGACCTTGTGCACCATCTTAAGAGTGTTGGTCTTTATCTTGCAGTGAGTGTAAGGCTGTGATGGTTTTAGACAGTGGATGACACAGCAGAGCTGCGTTTGAAAATATCACTGGTATGGGGGCAGTGTGGATGGATTAGAAGGGTAATTGGGTGGGCAAAAGAGGCCAGGTGGGACACTGTTACAATCACTTGACAAGAATTAGATGAAGGTGGGACAGACTCTCTTTGGTGATGTGCATATTCATCAGACATATTTCACAGATGAATAAATTAGTAGACAAATAGATGAACTAATGAAAAAGGATCAGATCAGGGGAACTCAGACTTGCAGGAGTGTGGGACACTGTCCCAGGCTTGAGGACCGGGACCTGTGATTTCTGACAGAATCAACAGACTCTTCCTCAGGGTTTTCCCTCTTACTTGCCAGGACCTTACTCCAGAAATGGGTGGTTCCTTGTCTTATTTTCAGAATGCTCAGTGCTTGCCCAAAGGTTCTGGGAGGAGCACTGAAAGTAAAGGCACAACTTCAAGATACACTTGGAAAGATTTGAAAGTGTTTGATACCAGAAAATATAAGTAAGTCAAGATGCGGTGAGACATCTGCACAATGGCTCCTTCTTTGGAGCAAGTTCATTCTGCAGATAATCTGTATTTTGCTCTTTTGGCAAAAGAAGCAATCTTAGCTTTCTTACAGCACCTGTAATTACAAGATCTTCACCTCCTGAGGGAGTTTCTAATTTCCCTACGGAGAAAGGAAGCCAGGGGAAGGGCTGTGTATGGGGAAGGTGCCATACCAAGAGTTCTGTTTTCTCACTTTGGTGAGATCCAGCAGTTTGGGCAGGGGCAGATCTGCCTTTTCTGCAAACTTTTCTCATTTGAAAAGACAGTTTATGGTTTTTAAAGAATTATCTCTTGAACTAATTAGCTTGAAGATTAGGAGGAGACTGCTGAGATGCTTTCAATCTAGAGGAAGAAGAAACTAAGAATGATTAATATTCCAAGATTATTTCAGCCAGGCAATCCCGAAGATACCAGTTTCTCTCCTAGAACCTTTCTTCTAACATCTGAGCTCAGGGTATAGAGAGAGTTATTGCTATCTGTGTTTGTTTTCGAACACATGACCAGTTTTAGCCAATGGAGTTTATATCATGGATCTCAGAGGTTAATCTTTCCCCTTTCTTGTCTCCTCTCTGCCCCAGACATGCATTCATTTGACTGGCAGCCTGGAAAATTGAAAAATGCCACGGGGGTTATTAAGGTTGAAATCGCTTCTGCTCCTTGAAGCTCTGCAAGCTTGTTATTGCTGCACCTCTAATATTCAGGCATCAGAACAGCACGTATTGTTCTTAGCTTGCTTGACACAGGCCCATCTCAGCTGTAACACCCAGATAGAATGAAGGGGTCTCCAGATGTCATTTCTCTACTCTGAAATAGATCCTTTTAGTCGATTAAAACAGAGTCCTCAAAGTTATTAGAATATATTCTGTGTCTTTGTGCATACGCGTTTGATTTACTTTTGTTCTTATTAAAAGGGGAAACCTGGAGAAAAGGAAAAAAAGAATCTGCCATAATCTGTATTTTAATAATTGCCTGTGCACACACTGAGTCTAGAGAGACTTTTCCTGTTTCTGTAACTGTTTACTTGGCTCCTTATGAAATGAATATTCCTTACCTGGCCTGGTAGACCATGACACAGCTTCATGCCTCTCCTGAATTTGAATTTGGCTCCCTGTGAGCCATTACCACGTGTTGAGTCTGTCTGTAAGATGGAGATATTATTTTAGTGGCTCTTTTTTTTTCACAATAATGGCTCCAAGTTGTATAATTTCTATTGAGTCATTATAATGTTAATATATAAATATTAAGAAAACCATTGGGAAAAAGTTACTCTGTAATTGAGAAAGCCTATTTTCCACTGTTAATAACTTCTTCATTAAATTTTTTCCTCATAAAAATATTGAAGGACCTTAATCCATTTAAAAAACCTACAAACATTTATTTAAAAAGAAGAAAGCATCTCTCACCCCACCTTAGTAATAGGAAACAATACCTCCCCTCCACTGGAAAACTTCCATGTGTCTTTAAACACGACAAAGAAACAAAATAAAAAGACTCCAAAGCCAGAGTACCCCATGGTAACAAGAAACTTCAGAGAGATTCTTCAGGAGAGAGAATTTGCTTCTATTTAGCTTTAGGGCAATAACATTTTTATCATGTTGCCCCAGGCAAACAATTCAATATTAACAGTAATGTCTGTTTATGACTAAGAATAAGATGGAAAATAATCCACAATAACAAAGAACCCTGATCATAAAACTGAACTTAAATCCATGTCCTTCAAAAATTTCAGCATGTAGTTGGCTTACGACTACATTGGTGTATCAATCAGGGTCCCTGCAGAATTCATTACTGATGGTTCAAATGAGAAAACTTTAATAAAAGGAATACTTAAAGGAATGTGCAGGCTGGAATCAAACGAGAACGAATGAAGGATGAGCAGGTGGTCCACTCAGGACTGAAGCAGGAAGTCATCACCTCGCCCTGACTGAGAGGCTGAGGAAAGCAAATATGTAAACCAGACCCCAGTGAGCCTTGAGACTGTGCAGGGAGAGGGTTGCTGTCAGAATGAACGGACACAGTTGCCACCGTAGAAAACAGAATGCATGTGGAAGAAACATGCCAGCTTCTTCTCCCGCCAACCATCTCCTGCGTCTCTCTGTTAGCCAGCCTTGCTCAGAAGGTGACCAGCAAGAGAGCCCAGGAGCGTGGTGGGCATGGACCACATTCTGAGCACAGAGGAAGAAAGGCGGGGGGAAAAAGGAAGCATATCCAGAACAGTTGATCTCTGAGTCGCTAAAGGATTAGCGTTATTGATGTCTAAAGAACTAAATTATTATACACCCACTCCAGTATTCTTGCCTGGAGTGTTCCAAGGTCATAGGTGCTGGGCAAGCTGCGACTCCAGAGGTCACAAAGAGTTGGACACGACTGAGCAACTAACACTCAACACTTACGCTTTTTACCCTTCATGAAAAAGAAGCTAGACGTTCTATATTTTGTTTCATATGAGATGAAGATTTCAAAATTATCGTAGGCCGGTTTTTGTCTTGCTTTGCAAAAATATCTCAAATTTTATCTAATACTCCAATATCTATATGTGAAAGTGAAAGTTGCTCAGTTATGTCCGACTCTTTGTGGCTCCATGGATTGTATAGTCCCTGGAATTCTCCAGGCCAGAATACTGGAGTCAGAATACTGGAGTGGGTAGCCTATCCCTTCTCCAGCGGATCTTCCCAACCCAGGAATCGAACTGGGGTCTCCTGCATTGCAGGTGGATTCTTTACCAACTGCACTATGATGGAAGCCCTATATAGGAAATTATAATCTCCAAAGGAGTTTTTACAGACTGTATCTCATTTAACCCAAACTAATGTCCTAAGAGGTAGGCATTATTTGACTTATTTTACAGATGAGGAGACGAGGTCAGAGCATAAAATGACTTTCCCAATATCCTGAGTCAGAATTAGAAGCATCAATATGCAAACTTAAGTCACTTGACTCCAGCCCCAGGTTGTTTGTCTTACACCACTCTGCCTTTTTCAGAATAATAATGTCATAAATTTGTCTTAGCAGCTATACTGAAGAAGAACAGAACTGTCTGTACCTTGCAGAAAATTACGTTTTCAGGGGAACTAGAATCTTCAGATCAGGCAAGCTCAGTTTCAGGAAGTAAAGGACAGTCCAAACTATCAAGTCCAGCTGAAGGAAATGAGGCAGGGAGAGATTCAAGGAGATTCGAGAAGCAGAGACTGGAAAGATACCCTGAGGAAATGATAAGAAATAAGGAGGAATCTTTTAAGGGGAATGTGCATTCCTGAGAGTGTTTGGTAGAGAGTTATTAAGGATGTAAGCAAGGCTTCCTGAGTGTCAGGCAGAATGCTGCAGCAGTTCCTTCTCTTTTGTATCTTTGTCTCTTTTGGCTGTGCAGCCTGCAGCATCTTAATTCCCCAAACACTGATAAAACCCCTCCCCCTTGCAGCGGAAGCTCGGAGTCTTAACCACTAGACTACCAGGGAAGTCTAAACAGCATTTCTTTTTTATTCATTTATTTATTTATTTATTACTTTACAATATTGTATTGGTTTTGCCATACATCAACATGCATCCGCCACGGGTGTACACAGGTTCCCCATCCTGAACCCCCCTCCCGCCTCCCTCCCCATACCATCCCTCTGGGTCATCCCAGTGCACCAGCCCCAAGCTTCCTGTATCCTGCATCAAACCTGGACTGGCTTCTGCACAACAAAAGAAACTATAAGCAAGGTGAAAAGACAGCCTTCAGAATGGGAGAAAATAATAGCAAATGAAGCAACTAACAAACAACTAACCTCAAAAATATACAAGCAACTCCTGCAGCTCAATTCCAGAAAAATAAACGACCCAATCAAAAAATGGGCCAAAGAACTAAACAGACATTTCTCCAAAGAAGACATACAGATGGCTAACACATGAAAAGATGCTTAACATCACTCATTATCAGATAAATGCAAATCAAACAGCATTTCTTAATGTAAGCTTCATTCATGGGCAGAATCACCTGGGTTACTCATTACACAGGTCTACACAAGATCCCCTCTGCCTTAGAATCAGATATATTTGAGAGGAGCTATGGGCCGGAGAAGGCAATGGCACCCCACCCCAATACTCTTGCCTGGAAAATCCCATGGACGGAGGATCCTGGTGGGCTGCAGTCCAAGGGGTCACTAAGAGTCAGATACAACTGAGCAACTTCACTTTCACTTTTCACTTTCATGCATTGGAAAAGCAAATGGCACCCCACTCCAGTGTTCTTGCCTGGAGAATCCAGGGAAAGGGGAGCCTGGTGGGCTGCCGTCTATGGGGTCACACAGAGTCGGACACGACGGAAGCGACTTAGCAGCAGCAGCAGCAGCATGCAGTTGGGCATTTGACATGTCCTGTTCATTAGTCCCTACCCTGCCCCCACATCCTCTCTCCTCCTGCACACTGAGGTGGAGAATCATTGATGGAGAGCAAATTTAAGCAGCTTGACTGAAAAGAGCTCTGCACAGAACTATAAATATTTGGTCACTGTTCAGTTTTCTGGCATGGCTGAATATAAGCCATCTGATTATGTCTCTATCATCCCAACTTCTGTTTCTTTGCTGCAATCATACCTTCTGAACACGTTTTTGAAAATGTATTTTCTAATTTTATGCTTTAATAAACAAGGCATATTAAACACAAATTGACTTTTCAGACTCTTACAGTGCCTTGAGTTAAATATTTTAAACATCAATTATGGTGAACATTAAAGATGTGAATGCAGTAAGTTGGGAAAGTGGGTAGAAACTGTATGGATGATAAGATTGTTTTTAAAAAGGAATCCCTAATACCAGCACATGTTCTTGTTATTTAGTCTCATTTTCATAAAAGTAATGTGGTGAATGAACAACTTGCACGACCTCTAAGGTGAGATAATATGGCTGTTTTTTTTTTTGTTTTTGCAAAATTACCAACAGATGAAGTCATTTCCAAGATACTTCCTAATCAACACTAAAAGCTTCTTTTCCATTTTTATCATCATCTCTTTGCAGCATTCAAAATATTATGTATTGTCAGTTTGCTTTAAGACTCAAGTGTTTGGGTGCCAGATATCTACGGTTATAGTATGTTTATTGTATAGAATGAAATATTGATTTTCACTGTTTTTCAATAAAGGTTTTGTTGGTCATTTGGAGCTTCATTCTATAGAATATGGATGCTCTACCTCCCTACACTGTTATAACTTTTTTACCATTTGGAACTCTATAATCTGAGTCATCTCTCAACAAATGGCATTTCAAATCCTGTTTAATAAAGGCTTTAAACAATTGACTGAGGCTGGCTATAACTTAACTGTGACTCTATAAGCCATGTGTGCTGACTGGCCTTGCTGATTTATAGGGAGGCAGAGGTATTTTGTGGCTCAGTGATGAATCTGCCTGCAAAGCAGGAGATTCAGGAGACACAGGTTCGATGCCTGGGTGGGGAAGATCCCTTCAGGAGGGCATGGCAACCCACTCCAGTATTCTTGGGACAATTCTTGGGAAAATTCCAGGGACAGTGGATACTGGTGGACATAGATCACAACAGGGTTCACAGGACTGAACCAAAAAAGATACTTTGTAACTAGTAATCTGAGGTTGAGTTAGAGCCACATGTAGAATTTTCCTTCCTTTATTGTAATTTAAAATGGCAACTATATTGCTTCCCCCCCACCCTACTCAAACAAACAACAGCAGCATTATTGATTAATCATAAGAACAAGGCCTGTGGGGTGGTTTTTTCCCCATTACTGGGTCATGTTTTAGGGTAGGTATATTTTGAGTTGTTTTTCCAGTAATGGTCACGGGCTTGAATTAATTCATTAATCCAAGAGAGCAGTCTTGGACTAACATCTGTGGTTTTGATTTGGCTGACGTGGGTGGAAGCTGCAATCTATAGTCATGGAACAAAACCAAAATAAACAGCTTATTTCAGAATTAACTCAAGAGTCTGACCTCATTTGCAACATGCTCTACACCAGGGTTTATTGGTTTTAACCTATGGATATTTTTAAAATTAAAGTCCTTATCTTTGGGGAATTTTCCAGAAAGTCCAGCAATTACTTTTTCAAATATCCATTATTTCTTCAGGGGCATATTTGATAAGAGACAGAAGAAAATATAAGCATCATATATTTTGGTATAAAGATAACACAGCAATTGCTGTAGTAATTTCCTGTAAGTTCTTATCAAAGCAATTTAAAGCAAACAATTGGAAAGTGAAAATTAAACGTGATCACCGTTTTTGGAGAGTGTGCTCACAATGCCAAATAATCAATTGTATTGATTTCCCTCCGTCTGAGCTGACCAGTTGTTTTGTTTGCATGTAGCACCTCAGCATGTACTTCAGAGCACTGTCTAGAAAGAGACCTTAACAGGTGCTGTCACTGGGCTAGGCCATAGAGTTAAGATGGTGCTTTTATAAGAGCTGACACTGACTTGAATGTTATTAATTCCTAGACTGATATTAAAAGAAAAAAATCACTTAGCTATTCTTTTAAGGTTTAATTACATATATGCATGTGTGTATGTCATTTCTCACACCCAATTTTCCTTGCCGTCTGTTACACTATTACTGGAAAGCAGATGTTTATTATAAATTATATTTCTTTAATATGTGACTAAGTGAAGATATGGGGTTGAATTATTTACTTTTTAAACTTATGTGTAAAACATTAAACTATACTAATATCAACTCTACAGAAACTGTTTAAAAATAGGAGCAAGTGGGGTGCAGTATTTCATGACTGAATTCTAAAGCTTTCATACTGAAAGCAAACCAGGAGGTAAGAACAATTGAAAGACTCAAATGCATCACATCTGAAAAAACAAAAGATAAGCTGAAGGTATCAGGGACTTCTTGTCGTATTCATTTCTTCTTGCTGCCCACACTACTGTAAGCCAACTGAGTTTTTTCACAATTCTTGGTTGGAAATTTGCTTTCAAGCTAATATGAATTTTTCTATTCTGTAAATAGAGATTATTACTATTTATTATTAGTTTGGTCATATTCTGAAATTAAATAAAAGTACAGTTCAAGGTTTCCCCCCAGTTGTCTTTACTCTCACTACTGCACAGAAAAACAGCAACAAAGAATTGCTGATTCCCCTCCTTTCAAGTTGACAGTCATTGCTATGTTTCCTTTTCCTGTTTACCATTTGCAATTTTGGCATTTTTCCTCTATATTGATATGAAAAAGAAAAGCTTGACGTGACAAGAAGTTGAAACTATTTATATATTTTGTTTCTTTGTGGTTTGAAACATACCCTGGTCTCTGCATTGGAAAGCAGTGTTTTTCAACTGAGTGATTTTTGCAGCCCCTTCCTTTCTCTGTTCCCCGCACCCCAAGGGCAGGTGAAGTGTGGAGACATTTTTGATCGCCAAGACTTGGAGGTGGGAGGGCTACAGGCATCCAGTGAGTAGAGGCCAGAGGTACTGCCAAACGTTCTGCAATGCTCAGAACAGCCAACAACAAAGAATTATTTAGCCAAACATCAGTCGTGACAAGGTTAAGAAACCCTGCTCCCAAATAACCCCCTCCAGGCAAGAGTGGGATGGTTTGAGAGAATAGCACTGAAAAGTATATATTATCATATGTGAAACAAATCACCAGTTCAGGTTTGATGCATGAGACAGGGTGCTTGGGGCTGGTGCACTGGGATGACCCTGCGGGATGGGATATGGGGAGGGGGGATTCAGGATGGGGAACACATGTACACCCATAGCTGACTCATGTCAATATATGGCAAGAACCACCACAATATTGTAAAGTAATTAGCCTCCAATTAAAATAAATAAATTAATTAAACAAACAAACAAAACCCCAAATAACCCCCTTCAAAAGCTGGCTTTACCCCTAAATCCATCCTAAAGCATCTCTGGCTTTCAACTGCCAGGTTTCCATGGCTTGTTCACCCATTTCCTAGTTCACACTAACAATTCCACTCCACCCCACTCCACTATTGAGAGTAGCATAACTTTGTATGATTCTAAGGCTTTAAAAATATCTTAACACCTCAACTTCTTTGGGGACCATTTGATCTTCCTGGCTTATCTATTTTGTTCTTTTTTAGCATACTGTTCTAAGTGCTTCTTCACATTTACTAACTCACTTTATGCTCAAAACATCTCTATGAGGACGATATTATTAACATTAACCCCATTTTACAGGCGAGGAAGCCAAAACAAGGTAACTTGGAAAAGGTCAATTCAGTTAGCAAGACTTATGTTCCCGGAGAAGACAATGGCAACCCACTGCAGTACTCTTGCCTGGAAAATCCCATGGACAGAGGAGCCTGGTAGGCTCCAGTCCATGGGGTCGCTAAGAGTCGGTCACGACTGAGCAACTTCCCTTTCACTTTTCACTTTCATGCATTGGAGAAGGAAATGGCAACCCACTCCAGTGTTCTTGCCTGGAGAATCCCAGGGATGGGGGAGCCTGGTGGGCTGCCATCTATGGGGTCGCACAGAGTCGGACACGACTGAAGCAACGTAGCAGCAGCAGCACGTTCCCTTGAGTCTCCCTTTCACCTCTCCTCCTCTCAACAGCCTTAATCTTTTGCTCTTTCTACCACCTTCTGGGCTCAGACTCTCCTGACACCGTGGTAATGTGTTGTTCAGGTAGCACTGAGCCCTGGACTGCGCTGTCCTGGGCTGGCCAGGTGGAGAGAACTGTCTTGCTGACTCAGTTTCCCTCATCCCACTTTGAGGTCTCACCTTGAAAGGTCCTCAGCCTGTGGCTAAACTGTGTGGAGACCATTGTGCTACCGGAAGACTCAAGCATTCAAGCCTGCTCTCCTTCTAGAGTATCGGCCGTCTGCATCAAGCACTGTGAAGGTGCTTTGCACGTATTATCTCAACTGGATAGACACTGGGAAGCCTACTGCACAGAAGAGGAGATGAAGACTGAGAACTCAGCTACTAACTGCGGGTGTTGACTGGTGATGCAGAGAGTGAGGCGTTGCATTCAGGGCCATATTATTTAAAGCCCCCAGTCTTTCCATGGGATCCTGTTAACTCATGCCCTGCCAATAGTCAGGGACTTCCCTAGCGTGGCTAGGTTTGTCCATAGTAGAGCCTGGTTACTTTCTGTGAAGCACACAATGGTTTTCAGGTGACCACAATGGCTTGATTCATACTGGCTTGGTGTTTTCAAAGTCGGAAAAGATTTCATTCATTTTTACTCTTTCCTTACAAGCCGGGAGGACCCTATGCCTGAAGGGTGGCAGCCAAGAGGAGTTACCCCACGTCCGAGGTCAGGGGCAGTGGCCAAGAGTACCAGACTGCGACGGCGCAGGAACGGCTAAGAGGAGCTACCCAGCGTCGAAGTCAGGGGCGGCGACTAGAGGAGTTACCCCACGTCCGAGGTCAGGGGCGGCGGCCTGGAGGAGCTACCCATGCCCGAGGCCAGGGGCAGTGGCCGGGAGGACCAACCCCACGTCCAAGGAGCCGTGGCTGCGCAGGTGCAGGAGGGCCTAGAGGAGCTATCCCACGTTGAAGGTCACGAAGGGCGGCAGTGAGGAGATACCCCTCGTCCAAGGTAAAGAGCAATGGCTGCTCTTTGCTGGAGCAGCCGTGAAGAGATACTCCACGCCCAAGGTAAGAGAAACCCAAGTAAGGTGGTAGGTGTTGCAAGGGGGCATCAGAGGGCAGACACACTGAAACCATACTCACAGAAAACTAGTCAATCTCATCACACTAGGACCACAGCCTTGTCTAACTCAATGAAACTAAGCCATGCCCTTGGGGCAACCCAAGATGGGTGGGTCATGGTGGAGAGATCTGACAGAATGTGGTCCACTGGAGAAGGGAATGGCAAACCACTTCAGTATTCTTGCCTTGAGAACCCCATGAATAGTATGAAAAGGCAAAATGATAAGATACTGAAAGAGAAACTCCCCAGGTCAGTAGGTGCCCAATATGCTACTGGAGATCAGTGGAGAAATAACTCCAGAAAGAATGAAGGGATGGAGCCAAAGCAAAAAGAATACCCAGCTGTGGATGTGACTGGTGATAGAAGCAAGGTCTGATGCTGTAAAGAGCAATATAGCATAGGAACCTGGAATGGCGGGTCCATGAATCAAGGCAAACTGGAAGTGGTCAAACAAGAGATGGCAAGAGTGAATGTCCACATTCTAGGAATCAGTGAGCTCAAATGGACTGGAATGGGTGAATTTAGCTCAGATGACCATTATATCTACTACTGCGGGCAGGAATCCCTCAGAAGAAATGGAGTAGCCATCATGGTCAACAAAAGAGTCCGAAATGCAGTACTTGGATGCAATCTCAAAAACGACAGGATGATCTCTGTTCGTTTCCAAGGGAAACCATTCAATATCACAGTAATCCAAGTCTATGTCCCAACCAGTAACACTGAAGAAGCTGAAGTTGAATGGTTCTATGAAGACCTACAAGAACTTTTAGAACTAACACCCCAAAAGATGTCCTTTTCATTATAGGGGACTGGAATACTCAAGAAACACCTGGAGTAACAGGCAAATTTGGCCTTGGAAAACGGAAGGAAGCAGGGCAAAGACTAATAGAGTTTTGCCAAGAAAATGCACTGGTCGTAACAAACACCCTCTTCCAACAACACAAGAGAAGACTCTACACATGGACATCACCAGATGGTCAACACCGAAATCAGATTGATTATATTCTTTGCAGCCAAAGATGGAGAAGCTCTATACAGTCAGCAAAAACAAGACCAGGAGCTGACTGTGGCTCAGACCATGAACTCCTTATTGCCAAAATCAGACTGAAATTGAAGAAAGTAGGGAAAACCACTATACCATTCAGGTATGACCTAAACCAAATCCCTTATGATTATACAGTGGAAGTGAGAAATAGATTTAAGGGCCTAGATCTTATAGATAGAGTGCCTGATGAACTATGGAATGAGGTTCGTGACATTGTACAGGAGACAAGGATCAAGACCATCCCCATGGAAAAGAAATGCAAAAAGGCAAAATGGCTGTCTTGGGAGGCCTTACAAATAGCTGTGAAAAGAAGAGAAGTGAAAAGCAAAGGAGAAAAGGAAAGATATATACATCTGAATGCAGAGTTCCAAAGAATAGCAAGAAGAGATAAGAAAGCCTTCCTCAGCGATCAATGCAAAGAAATAGAGGAAAACAACAGAATGGGAAAGACTAGAGATCTCTTCAAGAAAATCAGAGATACCAAAGGAACATTTCTTGCAAAGATGGGCTCGATAAAGGACAGAAGTGGCATGGACCTAACAGAAGCAGAAGATATGAAGAAGAGATGGCAAGAATACACAGAAGAACTGTACAAAAAAGATCTTCACGACCCAGATAATCACGATGGTGTGATCACTGACCTAGAGCCAGACATCCTAGAATGTGAAGTCAAGTGGGCCTTAGAAAGCATCACTACGACCAAAGCTAGTGGAGGTGATAGAATTCCAGTTGAGCTATTCCAAATCCTGAAAGATGATGCTGTGAAAGTGCTTCATTCAATATGCCAGCAAATTTGGAAAACTCAGCAGTGGCCACAGGACTGGAAAAGGTCAGGTATCATTCCAATCCCAAAGAAAGACAATGCCAAAGAATGCTCAAACTACCACACAATTGCACTCATCTCACATGCTAGTAAAGTAATGCTCAAAATTCTCCAAACCAGGCTTCAGTAATATGTGAACCGTGAACTTCCAGTTGTTCAACCTGGTTTTAGAAAAGGCAGAGGAACCAGAGATCAAATTGCTAACATCCATTGGATCACTGAAAAAGCAAGAGAGTTTCAGAAAAACATCTATTTCTGCTTTATTGACTATGCCAAAGCCTTTGACTGTGTGGATCACAATAAACTGTGGAAAATTCTGAAAGAGATGGGAATACCAGACCACCTGATCTGCCTCTTGAGAAATTTGTATGCAGGTCAGGAAGCAACAGTTAGAACTGAACATGGAACAACAGACTGGTTCCAAACAGGAAAAGGAGTACATCAAGGCTGTATATTGTCACCCTGCTTATTTAACTTATATGCAGAGTACATCATGAGAAACACTGGACTGGAAGA
>NW_011494904.1:1190998-1209067 GCF_000754665.1 Bison bison bison | reverse complement strand
CAGATATGCAGATGACACCACCCTTATGGCAGAAAGTGAAGAGGAACTCAAAAGCCTCTTGATGAAAGTGAAAGTGGAGAGTGAAAAGGTTGGCTTAAAGCTCAACGTTCAGAAAACGAAGATCATGGCATCCGGTCCCATCACTTCATGGGAAATAGATGGGGAAACAGTGGAAACAGTGTCAGACTTTATTTTTTTGGGCTCCAAAATCACTACAGATGGTGACTGCAGCCATGAATTAAAAGACGCTTACTCCTTGGAGGGAAAGTTATGACCAATCTAGATAGCATATTCAAAAGCAGAGACATTAGTTTGCCAACAAAGGCCTGTCTGGTCAAGGCTACGGTTTTTCCTGTGGTCATGTATGGATGTGAGAGTTGGACTGTGAAGAAGGCTGAGTGCCAAAGAATTGATGCTTTTGAACTGTGGTGTTGGAGAAGACTCTTGAGAGTCCCTTGGACTGCAAGGAATCCAACCAGTCCATTCTGAAGGAGATCAGCCCTGGGATTTCTTTGGAAGGAATGATGCTAAAGCTGAAACTCCAGTAGTTTGGCCACCTCATGCGAAGAGTAGACTCATTGGAAAAGACTCTGATGCTGGGAGGGATTGGGGGCAGGAGGAGAAGGGGACGACAGAGGATGAGATGGCTGGATGGCATCACTGACTGGATGGACGTGAGTCTGAGTGAACTCTGGGAGTTGGTGATGGACAGGGAGGCCTGGCGTGCTGCAATTCATGGGGTTGCAAATAGTCGGACACCACTGAGTGACTGCTTTGATCTGATCTTGAGGCCACAGTAGAACTGGTCTCTTCCACTTATTCAACATCTAACATAATCCAGCAGTTTTGCTAGTTGCTGCATTTCTGGGCTAGTCTCTTAGACTTCTGGAGTCACAGGTGCTCAGGAGAAACTGCAGCGGGGTCTATGGTCTGACAGGCTTGGTTTGGTGCCCAGGCCACTCCTCCATGATATTCCTTCTCAGTCAGCTAACTCCTCTCATCTTCAGGCTGCCCACCTTTCAAACTGGGATAGGAATACTTTAAATCACAGGTTGTGAGGAGTCTCAAAATTCCCAACGCAAAGACTTCACTGACATGGAGCAAACAGAGAGCAAAACCCCCTACAATTCCCCCTCATTTCAGGTTTAGGACATAGGTTCCCAGCAGGATGTGCCTGAAAGCAAATAAAACATCCCCAAACAAAGTGCTTGGGCATTACAAAAGACAGATGTCACCTATCTGATAACAGATGGGAGGAGAGAGAAGGTGAAATGTGGAACTTCCGTGGGAGATTCTTTAAGTAGATATATTCTAGTATTATGACTCTTTTTGTAGTTTTGCTCTGGGGAAAGTGGTTTCTCTTTGCTTGCTTAACCTGTGTTGTAGAATTCCTGTGTGCAGCCTGGCAAATTATTGCCATATCCTGTTTCAGAGATGGCCGCTCTTCTGTCATGGGTAGAAATTTTCCAGTGCATAAAAGTGTGAAAGTGTATTATGAGGGTGTGAATGTTTTTGTAAGCAAGATATGCTAGATGTTATTTCTACCCACAATTTACTTTTGTGCTTTTTTGGAGGGCTTTGTAAAACCTCTCAAAATACCATCTAGATGGTTTCAGTCCCTCAAGTGAATCTCCATCACCTGTGTGTTCCCTTATTTGTCTGTCCAGTTATGGCAGGCATCAACTTTTGGTAGACTATCATAAGATATTCCTCAACTCTCTGCCAGCCATTCTGGAGACCGGAAAAACTCAAGACTCACCTTGTCAGAATCCCTTTGTAGTTCTGAGAAACCATTCTACCCAATAAAATACAAACAGAAGTCCAGAAGGGAGTCAGGGAAAACTTTTACTTCTTCCTAGTATAAGTGACATATATTGCATACACCGTAAGTACTAATCCGTCCTTCTTTCCTCCCCTCCCATCCTCTGTCTTCCTTTCATTCTTGTTGGCGTTGTTGTTGTTGCCTTGAATGAAGTTATGATGACTGGAACCGCAGCAGCCATGTTGTGATAGCTGGACAAGATCCCCCAAATCACAGAAATTCCAGCTTTTATCTTCTGAAATTGCAGGACTAATACCAGCAGCTGCCTACCTCTAGGCTTTTTGTTACATGAAACAAGAAAATCCCATTGCTTTGAATTGCTGTCTATAACTTTTTTTTTTGTTGTTACTACTGGTGACTGATTAAATTCTGGATATGGTAACTTTGACCAACATATTCCATTCACCTGTGAATTCTCATACATTTCCATTTCTCATCTGCTAAAACCTCTGCTCTTTCAGGAAAACATAATAAATGTTTGAACCAACAACTGCATCAGGAGTATATTCTCTTCTTTTTATGATGATTATTAAACACTGTATTGGACATCCCTTTTACTTCCTGACTTTGCACTGTTAATGTGATATATTTTGCAATATGAATACCTTCTATTTGTTGCTACGCTATCCTGTAGAGAGATGTTCTTAGCGATATTCCTATGTTTTGCTTTGTGTCTTTGAGTCATAAAGTCTAGTTATTTTTTATTCCCATAAGATGAGTAATACAGAGCTCTCTTCTCATTAGACACTTCAGCAGGTATTTCTGATGGATGGACACATTGCATATTGAATTCTGCCAGCTGCTACTAGGCAACCAGAGAGGGTGTCAGTGTGTGGTGGTATTCACACACACACACACAGCTGGGCTAGATGTGCTCTCATAGTGTCACTTACTTCAACTGAGAAACAGCCAGACTTGGAACTGGATCGGCCCCCACCCCCACTTCTGTAGCTCAGAACTGCTTTTCTCAATAGCTTCCCACCACAGGATCCCTTTCAGAGCTCAAGCCCTGAACATTTATGTGGCATGTACATTAAGAGAGTTCTTTTTTCAAAGTGCAGATCTTTTCTCCTTGATTTGGTATCTGACTGTGGTTATTTCTATTATTAAACATCAATGATTTATATTATATAACAGTAGTTATTCAGAATGAGAAGGTATAATATAAAGTAATAAGGTACCTTCAGCTGTGCATTGCTTTATGGTACTTGGGTGATTTAATTTTTTTCATATTTTATTTCTAGCCATCCCTATCATTCCATTGAATTGCACACACAATATTTCTTTTACATAAAAATTTACCTTTTTTTCCCCTTAAAAGAAAACATTGAACAGGGCAATGGATTTCAACCTTTTGAAAGTCAACTTCTTTTTTATACACAAATGCTTGAAAACCCTTATTAATTAGAAACAAAACAGCACCGCCCACATTCCTTTTGCTTCTCTGTGTCATCTCTGACAGTTACGAGAGACAAATATGTTTTTTTCTCATTACTACCACTGTTCAAGCAGTAAAACTCAGAGAGAAGAAGTGCAAACAAAACGCCAGAACATAGACATCAGCTCTACATGGACATGGGCTGACATAAACATGATTCAATCCTAGAGACAGAAAACACCCAACATCATCTATTTTTCCATATTATCAAGAATCGGAAGTTTTAAATAGCTCTCCGATGTCATTTCTTCAGGAACTGATTTAATATCCATATTTCTGACTTGAGAGCATTCAGGGGAAGACACAGAAAGCCTACATTTCCCTCTTTGAAATTCAGAAGGAATGGTAGCTGGGAAAGCCTGGTTGATTGGAATGAGTTGTTTAAGAACAAGATTAAGACTATAACACGTCCTTAAAAACTCTGCAGTCATCTTTGTGCTTGGTGCAGGCTGGCCCACTCTTGTCCCTCTGGCATGTATGCAGAATCTAACTTCTGGACAGTTTCTGTTTTGCGGTCTTCCAGCTAGATTCCCACCTGCAAGGCAGGGAAGCTGCTGGCAAATGCATTTGCTGCACCAGAGTCCTCTGAGATGAAAGTGTTGGGATGTAGAGCTGTTATCACACCCCTTGCAGTCTCATTTTCACTTGCACCTCAGCCACACACTCATGGCTTCCTGACAACGCACTTGATTACAGTGTGGAAATGTCTAGGTTCAAAGCCAGGCTGACGTCCTGATCGACTCATGGAGCTTGTTTTCCCTTCCTTTCTCTATACTGCTTTGTTCGGACCTCTTCTAATGAAAGAAGTAGTCTTTTGACTCCTGGATTCTCTATTCCACTCACTTTTGCTGTTGATAAATGGAAATGTCATAGCAAGGCTGCCTGGAGATGTGGTTGCTGAAGAGAAAATACCCCTGGCTGGAAGCCCCGCCTGGGCCTGTCTGCCTGACACCTGTCCAGAGACGTGACTATCGCAACCCCCCGCGGCTGAGCCAGATGCCCCACATCCCCTCTTCCTGCCCAAGCAACAGTTCTTTGAGCCACTCCTCTGCTGCTGCTTCTACCTCTCTCCACTCAGCCATGCGCATCCCTGTAAACATCCCAGGGGTGCAGGTTGTGGGCACTGAAACTCCCTACCAAGCTTACCTGACTGGTGGCTCTTGAAGGGGGATGTTCCCTGAGAGCATGTTTCCTTGGAGTGGAAGATGTTGGAAAAATCACTAATAATAATGTCTGTCACTAACACCTTTTACAACTGGAGTACCACTTCATACAGCATCTTAATAGACTCTGACACAGTCTCTTACAGGAAATGATGTCATTAAGGTGGGGTTATTATCTGCACTTTAAAGATGAGAAGATACCTTTAAAAAAGTCACCCAGCTAGTAAAGTCAGGATCAAATTCAAGTCTGTGGTTGCTACCCAATTTTGACGTGCCATCCCACCTCATTTAGAATACTCATTTCTGAGGCCATCAATGCCTTTGAAAATCTCGTAAAAGCTATGAACATTTTCAAAGAAATATGCACAAATATTTCTACACATAGTATTTTCACATAAGCTTAAGAAGGTCAGCTATGCCCTAGTTCTTGATCCCTGACCAGGAGACGAATAGCCGCACTTGGGGGTGGGAAGATACAAGCAGCGATGGGACAGCCCAGGCCACCCATCAGCCTGTCGGGACAGGGGAGCCATGCTAAACTAAGCCAGCTGCCTACATATTTCAATAATGATTACATTTATGTAACTACATAATTGTTTTCATTGGGTGCTTATTTGTGCCAGACGTCCTGCTAAGTGCTTTTCAGGGATTGTTTCATCCATGCTCATTGCAACTCTCTGAGTTAGGTACCTGTATTGTCTCATTTTCCAAAAAGGAACGGAGATTTAAACAATGTGTCCAATGTCAAGATCACCGAGCTGGTCGGTGATTGAGGTGGGATTTGACCGTAGGCTGTTTACTTCCAGATCCTGACTCATATCCATTATACAAATGTTCATCTTGAGTTGTGATATGAAGCCAGCAACATGGATTTTCTGAGGCCTGTCTTCATTATGATTTAAAGGCAGGTATGCCGGGCAGGGAGCTCACTACCAGTCTTTTAAACACAGCACCTGTATGGATGGCTCTGTGTCCTCTGCCTAAGAAGGCCTCCTTGAAATACTGCATTATGTTCTCTATGATTTTTGGGCTTCCCTAGTGGCTAAGATGGTAAAGTGTCTGCCTGCAATGCGGGTGACCAGGGTTTGATCCCTGGGTTGGGAAGATCCCCTGGAGAAGGAAATGGCAACCCACTCCAATAGTCTTGCCTGGAAAATCCCATGGACAGAGGAGCCTTGTAGGTTACAGTCCATGAGGTCACAAAGAGTCGGACACGACTGAGCGACCTCACTTCACTTATGATTTTTGATTTATAACAATGCTGTTCTTCCTTTGCATTAATGTTTTTTCATGGTGCTACTCTACTGTATTTTATGACTGGGAGAACTTTTCTCTGTAACTTAAATTGCAAATCCCTTGGGTGGGATCCACCTCTCCATACACATTGTATATTCTAGAGTAGTGTTTCTGAAACTTTACCATGTACACTGGGCACTTGGGTATCTTGATAAAGTGCAAATTATGGTTTAGTAGGTCTGGGGTGGGGCCTGGGATTCTGTGTTTCTGACACATTTCCTGCTGATACCAATCCTACTGGCCTATGAATCACAATATGAGTAAAACACACTTTATAGGTTGCTAACTGTCAACCTATGTGAGGAGCCAGCAGCTACCCATATGCCAGGACCAGGTTTATTTATTCAATAAACTTTTACTGAGCTCCTATTGTGTGCTAGATTTAAGAAACAGTAGATTTTAATGCTGGATGAGACTTAATTTGAAGTCTTATTTAAAATTTGAATTTGAAATTCAGACTTAAATTGAAGAAAGTAGGGAAAACCGCTAGACAATTCAGGTATGACCTAAATCAAATCCGTTATGGTTATACAGTGGAAGTGAGAAATAGATTCAAGGGATTAGATCTGATAGAGTGCCTGAAGAACTATGGATGGAGGATTGTGACATTGTACAGGAGGCAGTGATCAACACCATCCCCAAGAAAAAGAAATGCAAAAAGGTAAAATGGTTGTCTGATGAAGCCTTACAAATAGCTGAGAAAAGAAGAGAAGCTAAAGGCAAAGGAGAAAAAGAAAGATATATCCATTGAATGAAGAGTTCCAAAGGACAGGAGAGATAAGAAAGCCTTCCTCAGTGATCAGTGCAAAGGAATAGAGGAAAACAATAGAATGGGAAAGACTAGAGACCTCTTCCAGCAAAGTAGAGATACCAAGGGAACATTTCATGCAAAGATGGGCTCAATAAAGGACAGTAATGGTATGGACCTAACAGAAGCAGAAGACATTAAGAAGAGGTGGCAAGAACATACAGAAGAAAAAAGACCTTTATGACTCAGATAACCATGATGGTGTGAACACTGGACTAGAGCCAGACATTCTGGAATGCAAAGTCAAGTGGGCCTTAGGAAGCATCACAATGAACAAAGCTAGTGGAGGTGATGGAATTCCAGTTGAGGTATTTCAAATCCTAAAAGATGATGCTGAGAAAGTGCTGCACTCAATATGCCAGCAAATATGGAAAACTCAACAGTGGCCACAGGATTGGAAAATGTCAAGGTAAGGAAAGGAAATGCCAAAGAATGTTTAAACTACTGCACAATTGCACTCATCTTACATGCTAGCAAAGTAATGCTCAAAGTTCTCCAAGTGAGGCTTCAACAGTAAGTGAATTGTGAACTTCCAGTTGTTCAAGCTGGATTTAGAAAAGGCAGAGGAATCAGAGATCAAGTTGCCAACATCTGTTGGATCATCGAAAAAGCATGAGAGTTCCAGAAAAACATCTGATTTATTGACTATGCCAACAATTTTAACTGTGTGGATCACAACCAATGGTGGAAAATTCTTAAAGGGATGGGAATACCAGGCCACCTTACCTGCGTCCTGAAAAATCTGTATGCAGGTCAAGAAGCAGCAGTCATAAATGAACATGGAACAACAGACTGTTTCCAAATTGGGAAAGGAGTACGTCAAAGCTGTATATTGTCATTCTGCTTATTTAACTTATATGCAGAGTACATCATGAGAAATGTTGGGCTGGATAAGTGCCAGCTGGACTCAACATTGCAGGGAGAAATATCAATAACCTCAGATATACAGATGACACCACCCTTATGGCAGAAAGCAAAGAAGAACTAAAGGGCCTCTTGATGAAAGTGAAAGAGGAGAGTGAAAAAGCTGGCTTAAAACTCAACATTCAGGAAACTAAGATCATGGCATCTGGTCTCACCACTTCATGGCAAATAGATGGGGAAACAACAGAAACAGTGACAGACTTTATTTCGTGGGCTCCAAAATCACTGCAGATGGTGACTGCAGCTATGAAATTAAAAGACGCTTCCTCCTTGGAAGAAATGCTATGACCAACCTAGACAGCATATTAAAAAGCAGAGACATTACTTTGCCAACAAAGGCCCATCTAGTCAAAGCTAGGTTTTTCCAGTAGTTATGTATAGATGTGAGAGTTGGAGTATAAAAAAAGCTGAGCACTGAAGAATTGATGCTTTTGAACTGTGGTGTTGGAGTAGACTCTTGAGAGTCACTTGGACAGCAAGGTGATCAAACCAGTCAATGCTAAAGGAAATCAGTACTGAATATTCATTGGAAGGACTGATGCTGAAGCTGAAAATCCAATACTTTGGTTGCCTTATGTGAATAACTGACTCATTGGAAAAGACCCTGATGCTGGGAAAGATTGAAGGCAGGAGGAAAAAGGGATGACAGAGGGTGAGATGATTGGAAGGTGTCACTGACTCGATGGACGTGAGTTTGAGTATGGGAGTTGACGATGGACAGGGAAGCCTAGGGTGCTGCAGTCCATGGGGTTGCAAAGAGTTGGACATGACTGAGCAACTGAACTGACTGACTCCCACTATTCTAACTCAAGGATGACAGAATGGACAATTTTGTTTTCAATTTATCCACAATTAGCTGGGAGCCAGTATGTACATTGAAAGAAGAGTGATTTGGAAATTAGATGGACCAGTATTTCAATCTTTCCAGTTCTGGTGATTTCTTAACCATGTAACAATTATTTATTCTTGAATGAGTCAACAATTTTTATTGTTTACCTTCCAGATACCAGGCCTTGGGCTAAGTTCTGCAAGTGTCAGGGATCCATGGGCTTATTCTATACACTGGAGAAAAGACAGTCAAGTAAATGGAGCAATGAGGTGAGTGTGACAAGTGTTGTGACAGAGGAGTGATGAACTATTTCGAGGGTATAGAAAACATCCATATATGCAAATCAATCAATGTGATACACCACATTAACAAATTGAAAGATAAAAACCATATGATAATCTCAATAGATGCAGAAAAAGCCTTTGACAAAATTTAGCACCCATTTATAATTAAAACTCTTCAAAAAATGGACATAGAGGAAGTGACCTCAACATAGTAAAAGCCATATATGATAAGCACACAGCAAACATTGTTCTCAATGGTGAAAAACTGAAAGCATCCCCGCTAAGATCAGGAACAAGACAAGGGTGTCCACTTTCACCACTATTGTTCAACATAGTTTTGGAAGTCCTAGCTACAGCAATCAAAGAAGAAAAAGAAATAAAAGGAATCCGTATCAGAAAAAAATGTATAGAAAATTATCAGACACTGATGAAAGAAATCAAAGATGACAAAACAGATGGAGAGATATTCCATGTTCCTGGGTAGGAAGAATCAATATTGTGAAAATGACTATACTACCAACTGCAATCTACAGATTCAATGCGATCCCTATCAAAATACCAATGACACTTTTCACAGAACTAGAACAAAAATTTCACAATTTATATGGAAACACAAAAGACCCCAAATAGCCAAAGTAGTCTTGAGAAAGAAGAATGGAGCTGGAGGAATCAACCTTCCTGATTTCAGATTATACTACAAAGCTACAGTCATCAAGACAGTATGGTACTGGCACAAAAACAGAAATATAGACCAATGGAGCAAGATAGCCCAGAAATAAACCCATGCACCTATGGGTACCTTATTTTGACACAGGAGGCAAGAATATACAATGCAGAAAAGACAGCCTCTTCAATAAGTGGTGCTGGGAAAACTGGACAGCCACAAGTAAAAGAATGAAATTAGAACACTTCCTAACACCATACACAAAGATAAACTCAAAATAGATTAAAGACCTAAATGTCAGACCAGAAATTATAAAACTCTTAGGGGAAAACATAGGCAGAACACTTGATGATATAAATCAAAGCAAGATCCTCTATGATCCACTTCCTAGAGTAAGGGAAATAAAAACAAAAGTAAATACATGGGACCTGATTAAACTTAAAAGCTTTTGCGCAGCAAAGGAAACTATAAGCAAGGTGAAAAGACAACCCCCAGAATGGGAGAAAATAATAATGAAACAACCGACAAAGGATTAATTTTCAAAATATACAAGCAGCTCATACAACTCAATACCAGAAAAAGAAACAACCCAATTAAAAAGTGGGAAAAAGACCTAAACAAACATTTCTCCAAAGAAGACATACAGATGGCTACCAAACACATGAAAAGATGCTCAACATCGTTCATTATTAGAGAAATGCAAATCAAAACTACAATGAGACATCACCTCACACCAGTCAGAATGGCATTATCAAAAAGTCTACAAACAATAAATGCTGGCAAGGGTGCGGAGAAAAGGCAACACTTTTTCACTGTTGGTGGGAATGTAAATTGATACAGCCACTATGGAAGACGGTATGGATATTCTTTAAAAAATTAGGAATAAAGCTACCTTGTGATCCAGAAATCCCACTTCTAGGCATATACACTGAAGGAACCAAAATTGAAAAAGACACATGTATCCCATTATTCATTACAGCACTATTTACAATAGCTAGAACATGGAAGCAACCTAGATGTCAATGGACAAATGAATGGATAAAGAAGTTGTGGTACATATACACAATGGAATATTACTCAGCCATAAGGGGGGACACATTTGAGTCAGTTCTAATGAGGTGGATAAACCTAGAGCCTATTATACAGAGTGAAATAAGTCAGAAAGACAAAGGTAAATATTGTATGCTAATGTATATATACAGAATCTAGAAAGATGGTACTGAAGAATTCATATGCAGGGCAGCAGTGGAGAAACAGATATAGAGAACAGACCTATGGACATGGGGAGAGGGGAGGAGAGGCTGAGCTGTGTGGAGAGAGTAACATGGACACTTACATCACAATATGTAAAATAGCCAACGGGAATTTGCTGTATAACTCAGGAAACTCAAACAGGGGCTCTGTATCAGCCTAGAGGGGTGGCATGGGGAGGGAGATGGGAGGGAGGTTCAAAAGGGAGGGGATATATGTATACCTATGGCAGATCATGTTGAGGTTTGACAGAAAACTGCAAAATTCTGTAAAGCAATTATCCTTCAATAAAAATAAATAAATTAAAAAATAGAAAACAACATCCAAGTCAAATAATGGAGTGCAGGAGTTTGTCTGGGATAGGAATTAGTTGTTAACGCAAAGGTGATCTGATTCATGATAATATTGATTTGGAGGCAGGTTTCAAGGCTTTGGACCTCAGTTCAATGCATAGCTGTGAATTATGTAAGTTAGTTAACTCTTTAGGTCTCAGTTTCCTTGTCTGGGAGACAGTAATAAGCACTGTAGCTTCTTCCTGGGAATTAAACAAGCAATTCACATTGAGCACCTGGCATGATACCTAGCATGTGTGAGCACTTGTCACATGGAGGCTCTGGTAGAAGCATGTAAGTGTGAAAGAGTGTGTTGCACATGCAAATCTGAAATTGGTTTCCTCAACTGTGTGAAGAGGGTGTGTCTTTTTGAAAAAAGAGGTCTTTTTGTATTAAAATGCAGGGGTTTGGGGACTTTCCTGGTGGTCCAGTGGTTAAGAATCTGCCTGCCAATGCAGGGGACACAGGATCGATCCCTGGTCCAGAAACCCACATCCCCTTTCCTACAGGGTAACTAAGCCCCCAGGCCAGAACTACTGAGCCCACACCCTAGAGCCCGTGCTCCGCAACGAGAGAACCCACTGTAAGGAAAAGCCCACATATCGCAACTAAAGAGTAGCTTCTGCTCGCTGCAGTGAAGAGCATGTGCACCACAAAAATCCCAGCACGCCTGAAAATAAATAAATAAATTTAGAACAATTAGAGGGTTTGAGCAGAAATGTACAAAGACAGAAGCAATGGTAGGGGTGAGAGTAGGTGCTGTGGGGACTGATGGGGAAAGAGAGAGGATTGTATAGGATTTGGGTCAGCTTTAGTTTTCCCATCTGTGGTATGAGAACCTTTCTGAATTGAGACTCAGGACCTCTCTGCTAGGGCTTCCCAGGAGGCTCAGTGGTAAAGAATCTGCTTGCACTACAGGAGACACAAGAGACTTGGGTTTGATCCCTGGGTTGGGAAGATCCCCTGGAGAAGGAAATGGCAACCCACTCCAGTATTCTTGCCTGGAGAATCCCATGGACGGAGGAGCCTGGTGGGCTACCGTCCATGAGGTTGCAAGGAGTTGGACACTGCTGAAGCAACTAAACACACACACACATCTCTGCTAAGCGAGGCGGATCCACCAGGCTGGGGTTCCAGGTTCTCTTGGTTTCATTTGTCTGGTCAGGTATCTGATCCTTCTTTTCGTTGTCTTTAGCCTGAATTTCTGATCCCTGTTGCCTGATTGCCAGAAGTGTTACCATTGGCCACGTGGACAAGATTATCTGTGAAGTCACTGAAAGCAAAGCTTACATTTGGAAAGTTGTATGTGCTTAATAAATATTTATGAGTGTTGAATGGATGAAGAGTGGATATTTAATAAATTCTTGCTGAACACTTTATTTGTCTGCACCTTGTCTTAGCTGATGTTCCTAAATTTGACTAGTGCTTAATTTATTTGACCACCTCTAATTCAACTAGGCTCATATAGAGTCTTGCTCCGAAAGACTTTCCCCCAGTTCTAAACTGAAACTTTCTCTCCTGAAGAGGGCATATTTTAATTTAATTATTTCTAAGTACTTGAACATCGCAAAACCTTTTTTTCATCTTTACATCCTTTCTGGGTTTTATTACAGTTCTGTCTCTCTGTTTCTCTCCCTCTGTCTGTCTCACTGTCTGTCTGTCTCTCTGTCTCTCACACACACATACACATGCATGGATATGCACACGTGTTTATGTCAGAAGTTGTTAATTTGTGCGTCTGAGTGTGTGTGTCTGTGTGTGTGAGTGTATGCGTCTCTGTGTTATGTCCAATATGTTTCCAAAATGTACTGGCACAAATCCATAATTTATTTGATTTGGTTTCAGTGTACTCTGGAGTTTTGTCTTCTCCAGGTTTTCAGAGTGACTTGCTCCCAAGGCTTTAACTGTCTTGTAAAGATTGATTGTAAACTTTGCTCACTTGAATTGTGATAACAGAGAGAAGTCAGAGATGAAGTTGGAGTACAGATGTAGTGAGGAGTTTGTGGAAAACGAGAAGCCCTGGAGAAAGGAAATCATTCTGATTCTCAGTTTATCTTTCTGGTTGTTTGCCTGATGGCAGTTCCTGGGGACCAGTTTGCCTCCTACACTTCCCTTTCCTGACCTGTTTACATATCTCCTCCAACTATGAAAAAGAAACCTCTTGTTTTTTTATTTGATAGTCTCTGCTAACTGAACAGCCTGGGTTTTCTTCTCCATTTTCTCAATAAGAGAGGAATGGGTAAAAGTTACTGTTCTAGCTGGCTGCTGAAATCTCAGGGAATTATGCCAGCCATAGAGCTTCAGACTGGGTTTATGAATGGGAAAAAGAAGAAGGCTGTAGGCAAGTCTAAGAAAATTAACATTAGACCCTAACACAGAAATGATTTCAGTGGTCAAGTAATCCAAAGTTGGCCATCAATTATCTGTTTCTTTTTTGGGTTCGTTACAGAGAGTCCTGTCTGCTATGTAGCTGCTTCTTACTGATCATACAAATATTCAATGAGAAATTAGACTGTTAAGGTGACATATTTAGCTCTGGTTATTTATATTTTTTACTTTACATATTATTTTTTAGTTGTTAGCAATTTCTAAAACATACGTGTTGGATAACTTTATGGTGAATGGAGTGAAGTAACTCTGCATGCTACCTTTAGAGAAGTGTTGTCATGGAACCTTTTTGTTAGTCTACTCCCCATTTTATTCATTTCCATAACTCATTCCTCAAATTTGAGGGTTTTTTACTAATAGAAAAAAAATAATTGAAATTTATATTATTTTAAAATTCCATACCAAAATTATGTAAAAATAAATGGTTCATAAGGAAAATATAGATTCTTTTTTCTACTTTAACTGTCAGCTCTGCTTGGGATATTTTTTTCTAAACACAAGACCAACTCACATGTCAGCACCTGAGTGTCCACTGAGAGTGCCCTGGTGTGTATATGTGTGTGTGTGTGTGTGTGTGTTGCAATGAGGTAATACATTTTATTTCGTTCAAAGAAAATAAATATTTTCAACTTAAAACCAACCTAATTTCTATGTTTAAATTATTTTTTTACAGTTAAACCAAACCATTTAGTTAGCGTATGAAATTACTTAGTTTGATATTTTGTGGCAAAACTATAGGGGTCATGTTTATAACATGTCAGTTTAGAATATGCAGAGTCAAGGAACAAAGATAAAAGGGCTTGTTATATGATTGATCCCACCCTGCCTTGAAACAAAGTCAGATTTCTTCTGTGTCTTTGGTGTTTGAATGAGCAAATAAATATGTGTTGGTTGGTGAAGTTGGAGAGGAGGGGAGAATCATGTCTAATTTTAATGCTTTCCCTTCATTTACCAAAATGTGCTTCAAATTTTTCTAAAAATGCATTTACTTTTCTAAATTGTAATTGCTAATGCTTATGCAAATATTGCATAAACCTTAATTTCTTTTTTGAATACTTTCCACATCTGGTCTTTGCCCTTCCTTTTATCATTTTACTTCACAAGGCTTAACCTCGCCACAGACAATATTCCCCGTCAAAATTGCTGTGCTGAGCTAGACTGATTATCATTGCATAAATATCATCTCCAGATAAGATTTATTGACTGCCCACCCGTGGAAGGCACTGAATGAGGCCTCGCAATAAATGTTATTGAATAGCTTCCACCTCTGTTCATAAGATCTGTGCTGCTCAAAAAGGTAAGGCAAAAATTACCTCATATCCTATTTCCTCCGTCATACTCTGAATATAGATTTATAGTTGGATTTCTTCTTTCTACTTTGTGATCTGGAAACTCATTATGAAGTAGCTGTTCTTTCCTAAACTTTTTAGATCTGTGTGAGCTCTCTTTTATTACTTTTTCATGCTGATATGCTCTGGCATCAAAGATTCCTGAACAAAGGGATATCTCTAGACCTATTCCTTGGTCATACAAAAAACAAGACTTTTTTTTTTCCCCCATAAAATAAGAATTTAGTCCAAATGCAAATCATGCGCTAAAGTTCCATTCATTTAGTAGAACATTCATCACTATCCATCTATTTGGTAAGGTTTCAGGTATTTTGATTTTAAAAGTTAGTGGAAGTAAAAGTGAAGTTGCTCAGTCGTGTCCGACTCTTTGTGACCTCATGGACTGCAGCCAATCAGGCTCCTCTGTCCATTGGATTTTCCAGGCAAGAGTGCTGGAGTGGATTGCCATTTCCTTCTCCAGGGGATCTTTCCAACCCAGGAAAAGAACCCGGGTCTCCCACATTGCAGGCAGATGCTTTACCGTCCGAGCCACCAGGGAAGTGCATTAAATACATGATTAGACTTTTAAACCAGTAACATAAATTGGGTTGAAAAGAACAAAAGTGGAAACATGGGTTTGATAACATTAAATGTTTGCTTGACTTTAGCATCATTTGTGTGTGAAAGTCACTCAGTTGTGTCCAACTCTTTGTGATCCCATGGACTGTACAGTCCATGGAATTCTCCAGGCCAAAACACTGGAGTGGGTAGCCTTTCCCTTCTCCAGGGCATCTTCCCAACCCAGGGATCGAACCCAGGTCTCCTGCATTGCAGGTGGATTCTTTACCAACTAAGGCACAAGGGACCCCAAGAATACTGGAGTGGGTAGCCTGTCCCTTTTCCAGGGGATCTTCCTGACCCAGGAATTGAACCGGGGTCTCTTGGATTGCTGGCAGATTCTTTACCAACTGAGCTATGAGGAAAGCCCTAGCATCATTTAGGAAATATATTAAATAGTTTGCATGAGTGTTTTGGAGATACATGTAGGGAGTAAAAATGGTCATAAGTTTGTACCTTTGAGGAGAACAAAGGGATATTGTCTCATTTGCTTGGTTGCTTTTGGAGAGTGTTGCTTTATGTCACACTCAGGGTGAGGTACTGAATAGACTGGTTCAAATCACAGCTTTGTTTTGCTTTATTGCCTGACTTTGGACAACTCAACTCTTCTGACCCTCAATTTCCTTACGTGTAAAACTGGAACAGAGATATCTGTTTAGCTTGGTGGATGTTATGAGTATTATAGATAATTTAATGTAAAGTGCCTTATACCTAGTCAATATTAGATATATAGTCACTATTAGTATAGCTTTTAGCAGGTCTTGCAAATGTGTTTTAAAAAATCATTTAGGTCCCCAAACTGTATTTGACTTGCAAATCTTATTAACCCTACCATGTTTAGAGTGGTGCTCTTCCTGCGCCTCTCTCAGTTTTCTTATTACCTTATATTGCTTTCCTTAACCAATTAGTTTATGGAAAATATGCAATGTGTAATCACAAATGAATTTTTTAAAAGCCTACCTAGAAGGACTTATACATCTAAATGAGTCCTTTAAAACGTCCCCATAGGGAAGCTCTCTATTACATCGGCATTACTGCCATTGTTTAAGATCATTTCAGAACTTCCCTTTGAAAATTGCCTTCAAAGTCCATATGCAAGCCATCTAGGAAAACTGATCACATTGCTGAGAGTCACTCCTTATTCATATTAAAAAGAAAAAGTGTCATCTAGCTTGGCTCTTAACTTTATTAAGAAAATATTTACCATGCATTATGTTTAGTTCTCATTTCCTTTCTTTTTTCTTTTCCCTCCCTCCCTCCCTTCTCTCTTCTTTTTTTCTTGCCTACTCAGTTCTATTGGATTCAGCAAATATTTATTAAGCACCTAGTATAAGTAGCATTTGGCTTCTCTGGTGGCTCAGATGTAAAGAATCCACCTGCAATGCAGGAGATGCAGGAGACATGGGTTCCAGCCCTGGGTTGGGAAGACCCTCTGAAATAGGAAATGGCAACACCCTCCAGTGTTCTTGCCTGGAAAGTTCCATGGACAGAGGGGATCGCAGAGAGTCAGACACGACTGAGCACACACACAAACGTGTAGCATCCTGAGGGATCTGTGCTCAGTCGTGTCTGACTCTGTGTGACCCCACAGACTACAGCCCGCCATGCTCCTCTGTCTGTGGGATTCTCCAGGCCAGAACACTGGAGTGGGCTGCCATTTCCTTCTCCATGTGTAGCATCAGCGGACAATAACAAGATCTTTGAGTAGTATCGGGACTCCCGTCGAGGAATTCCCTCTCCTAAGGTTAGTTCACACGCTAGCTCACTCCGGATCCTTCTCCTCACCTCCAGCACTGTCAAGGGCAGCTTGCACAGTCAGACACACTCTCCAAGGAGAATTGAGCCTTGAATGTGATGATGGAAGAAGAAATAGATTTTTAAAACTCTAGTCACAGCGATCCCAGGGCAAAACTTCCAGCGTTTTCCGGTCACAGGGACCTGTGCAGCTGCCTTCTGTCTGTTCCTGTGCTGACTTCCTTCTGGTCCTGTGAAAGCCCTCATGTTTCTCCAGCATTTCCCCCCCTTACATGGGGGAGCTGAAGTTGATCGCTGCTGGTATATACAGATGAAATGTCAGCTACCATTTTATCTTTCATGTTTGGTGCTGACATGTTTAACAGCAATGTTTGTATAATTATTCGAATATCTCACTGAACTGTCCTCACTATTTCAAAAAATATATTAGAAAATATAAAAAGGAAAGTGTTGATACAGTGATCAGAAGTAAATCTCTCAAACGAATATAGCTGAGATAAAAACGAAAATTTAGCATGTCAACAATTCAGGAACATTAGAGCCACAGGATCAAGATAATTGCATAGTCAATTATGAGCAAAAAGAGGAAAATCAAAATAGGTATTAAGTACTAAAATTATACAATCAAATCTTTAAGGAGAAGGATGATAGAACAGATTTTTAAAAATAAATGATATTTTAACTCTTTAGGAACTTCCCTATAATACATATTTTAGTCAGCTTTTATTCTATTGGTACACAAAGGTTTTCAAATATTAATTAGGTTGTTATGTAGTAATAAGCACTCAGAAAACTTAAATACTCAAGCACAGTATAATGGTTAAATGTTAGAAATATTTATACAGTGAAATATTATATAAACATTTAAAAACTTTTTTTCATGAATCTTTATAGGTTTGAAAAAATGTCCACAAAATGAAGTTACCTATGAAAGAAAAGAATACTAAACTACATGAAAAACATAATCCAAAATTAAAATAGTAAACTTTTTCAGTTCAGTTCAGTTCAGTCGCTCAGTCGTGTCTGACTCTTTGCGACCACATGAATCACAGCACGCCAGGCCTCCCTGTCCATCACCAACTCTGGGGGTTCACTCAGACTCACGTCCATCGAGTCGGTGATGCCATCCAGCCTTATTATATACAGGCAAAAAAAAAAAAAAAAAAAAA
>NW_011494904.1:1173263-1190898 GCF_000754665.1 Bison bison bison | reverse complement strand
AATAAATACAACAAAATATTGACTCTGAGTAGTAAATTTATGGGAAGTTTTTATTTTCTTTTTGAAATACTTATTTTTTTCCCAATTTTGCAAAAAAAGGAATTTGCAAAATGTGCAAGAATTTTTTAAAAAAATTAAATAAACTTTTACATTAAAGTTGAAGATTTGGAAATAAGCTAATAAAATATTTAAATATAAGGCCAGGTGAATTGGACAAAAATGACAGGACTGCTATTCTTCAATAGGTTATCTTTGCTTTTCTCTTGCTGCTGCTGCTGCTAAGTCGCTTCAGTCGTGTCCGACTCTGTGCGACCCCATAGATGGCAGCCCACTATGCTCCTCTGTCCTGGGATTCTCCAGGCAGGAATACTGGAGTAGGTTGCCATTTTCTTCTCCAATGCATGAAAGTGAAAAGTGAAAGGGAAGTCACTCAGTCATGCCAGACTCTTAGCGACCCCACGGACTGCAGCCTACCAGGCTCTTCTGTCCATGGGATTTTCCAGGCAAGAGTACTGGAGTGGGGTGCCACTGCCTTCTCCAATGCATGAAAGTGAAAAGTGAAAGTGAAAGTTAAGTTCTACAAAATCCCATGTTCCACTCTTCCGTGGTTAACTCTTAATTGTTTTCTTTAAATTTTCTCTGCTAGTCTGTTCCCCAAAGATAAAATCTCAGAGAGGAATGAAGAATTACCTAATGAGTTAAACTAATACAGAAAGCTTGGCCAGAAATTTCAGCTGCTTAAACTAATTTTCTGCTTTCATATTACTACTCCACCTCTAGTCAGCCTCATAAGTAATCAGTTATCAAAGCCAACTAAATTAATTCTACTGTCAGAGCAACTCAAAATATCAGCTGCCTTCAGTCATTAAGTCCATAAAGAATAAGCACAGTGAAACTCTTGTTATAAACTTAGAAATAGCTGTAATCCAATAGAGCTCTGTATTAGTTATACATAATAATTAAAAAATTGATCAGCACAGTTTCATATGTATCCTCAAAGTATTCTTAATATTTTTAACTTCTGATGTGATCTCTATCTGGATATGTTAATGGGCTAGAAAACAGTGAATTCAGCACCTTTCACATGCCCATATGTAACTTCTTCCCTTTGTTTGCTGAGTACTTGCTATTGCCTTGGCTGTGACATATTGGGACATTCTGGGCAGCTTCATTCTCTCCTATGGGCAGGACTATTGTGTCACAAAGTGCACTGGATCGAAATTCTGGATATGCTGTGTTGAATGTTTAAATCAACAGCAGTAATAGAAGACAACATGTACATTAACAAGATGAGCTTCCAAACATTTTCCTGAATAACATGACATGGAACATAGAATGCCAAAGCTTCCAAAATAACTCACAATTAAACCACAACTCCCTTTAGGCCTGAATAACATTAGGAATATCCAGAAATCTAGGCTTGGAAATTTTAAGTAGTACATTTAATTTCTTTGGTCCTCAGAAATTTGCTTGGCTAGACAGTAGACACTCAACTTCTTCATTTTTCATCAGAGCAAGCTATTACAAGTATATTTGTTGATGCCTTCAGGTACAGAAAAAAATGTTCAGTAGTTAACTTGCTTTTAAGGGATAATAGTCAATCTATTAAAGTTAGAGATTGAAAAATTGAGTTGTTCCTTAAGCTTTTAGGTTTATTTTACAAAATTTGCTCTAAAAGTCTATAGTAACTCTTAAAGGCATTTGATTAACAGTTGGGTCTATTTGCAAGTGTGTTGTTGCTGTTGGTTACTGGCTAAGTCGTGTCTGCCTCTTTTGTGACCCAATGGACTGTAGCCCGCCAGGCTCCTCTGTCCATAGGATTTCCCAGGGAAGAATATTGGCCTGGGTTGCCATTCCTTCTCCAGGGGATCTTCCCAACCCAGGGATCGGACACTCTTCTCCTGCATTGTAGGGGGGTTCTTTACCGCTGAGCCACCTACACCTTTAAATCATTTAAACTTCATTAGTAGATTTAATATTTTCTTTTTAACTGTGTTGATGATATGACTGGCAAGCCTCAAGAATTTTATCATTTCTTATGCATCTAATAAATTAAAACTACAAATATAAAAAAGTTTTTTTTTTTTCATGATCTGATACATAAAACCCAAAATTTTCACTTAGAAACATCAATGTATCTAAATTCTGGTTATACATTTTAACTCAGAATTACAAGCCTGATGTATTATTTCAATAATCTAAGTTCTCTTAAATGCAACACATACTTAAAATACCAAATGTTCACTGACTCATTGCTCAGTGAACATAATAATACAATGAATATGATTCTAGAGCTTTGCCATAATGCTAGAAATCTTTATCTATAAATCTCTTAAACTTAACATATTCAAAACTGAACTCTTGATCTTTTATCCAATCCATGCTCCAGTGACAATCTTCCTATAAGTGCCAACTTTCTCCTTACTGTTGTTGAAGCCCACAAATTTGGAGTCATCTCTGATTCTTCACACTGACATTTGGTCCTGAAATTGTCTAGACTCGACCTGCAAAATATGTCCAGAATCATACCATTCTCACTAGCCTCACTAGACCAGACTAGCCTTCTGGTCCAAGCCATCATCATTTCTTGCATATATTTCCCC
This sequence comes from Bison bison bison, assembly GCF_000754665.1. Taxonomy (NCBI): domain Eukaryota; kingdom Metazoa; phylum Chordata; class Mammalia; order Artiodactyla; family Bovidae; genus Bison; species Bison bison. Next base: position 1,188,295 of record NW_011494904.1, on the reverse strand, counting down.
CCTTTTACTTTTGAAAAATTGAGATAAAATTCACATAACATAAAATTAACCATTTAAAGGGAATAATTTAGTGGCATTTGGCATATTCACAATGTTGTTCACCAACCCCTTTATCTAGTTCCAGAAAAGGTTCATCATCTCAAAGTAGAATGGCATATCCATTAAGAAGTTACTTCCTAAGTCATCTTCCCCCCAAGCCCTGGAAACTACTATGAATCTTTATGAATTTCCCTAATCTAGGTATTTCTTATAAATGGAATCATGCAATATGTGACCTTTTGTGTCTAGCATTTTTAAATTTAACATAATAGTTTTGAGGTGCATGCTACTTTGTAGCATGTATCATGCCTTTTTATGGCCGAATAATATTTCATTGTATGTAAATACCACAGTTTATATATCCATTCATCTTGTGTGTAATTTTGTAATAGATGTCCAACTGTTCTCTCTGCTTCTGTCTTTGACCTCCTACAGTCTTTTCTCAACGTAGTAACTAAAGAGAAGCTTTTAGAATGTGTCACTTTATGTCACTCCCCTCCTCAAATCTTCCATATCATGGTATCACTTGGGCTAACATCCAGTCTTTACAAGACCTTGTAGAATCTGAAATACCTCCCCACATCTGTTCCCTCACTCGTAGCCCACACTCTACTCCCCCCTCCGCATGCTGCACGGCAGTCACAGTGGTCTCCAAAGTCCTGAAGGCAGCACGAGTCCTCCTACTCCAGGGCCTCTGCACGGACCTTCTTCCCTATATTCCCATGGTTTACCCTTTCACCTCCCCAAGTCTTTGTCCAAAAACCTTTCACCATCTTGCCCCTTGCCTTTTAGTCTAGATCCTTCTTACTATGTTCTGTCTTTTCTATCACATGTATCCCTTTTTTGTGGCTCAGAGGTTAAAAGCATCTGCCTGCAATGCGGGAGACCTCTGTTCGATCCCTGGGTCGGGAAGGTCCCCTGGAGAAGGAAATGGCAACCCACTCCAGTATTCTTGCCTGGAGAATCCCATGGACGGAGGAGCCTGGTGGGCTACAGTCCACAGGGTCGCGAAGAGTCGGACACGACTGAATGACTTCACTTTCACTTTTCAAGGTAATTGTTGCCTAGAACACATCCTGAGACAAAATTTGAGTGTAAGTAGTTTGTTTGGGATGTGACCCCCAAGAAAAACAGATAGGGGTGCAAGGACGCTGGTCAAGGAGAGGCAGGTTATCGAGCAGATTATCGTGGTGGACCACTGAGGCTCAACTGCTTCTCGCCAAGACGTTAGGAGCCGGGGTGTGTATCCCCCAGCACCACTTCTGTCTTTGGATGAGGGCTCTTTTCAGGACTTCAAAGCTCATTTCTGCTGTTCCTGGAGTGTCAGAAGACTGTGCGCCTGCTGCTCAGGCAGACTTGCAGTTATTTATTCACAATTAATAGCCTTCAACCCATGAGTGTGGAGAAAAAGTAAGCAGGGCACTGGCATCATCAGTGCTGCTCATTTATTATATTTATTCCCTGATGAGAAGCAAGATTTACACAGGGAGGCTTTTTCTATTTTGCTCATTAATGTTTCCACAGTTCTCAGAAGAGTTCCTGGCTCTAGCACACAGGCAGTAGATACTTTAAAATGAATGAATGGATAAATAAAGAGCATACATGATTATCTTGAAGACTCTATATTTAATTCTAAATATACATGGCTTGAACAACATTTCCTTTGGGGGATGTAATTTTATTGCCTCATTGTTTAGAGTGGTTCATGAGGGATGTTTTTGGTTGCCTTCTCAATTTGCTGCAGTAATTAACAATCAGAAGTTCTGATCAGGAAGCAACAGATTCTTTGTCTGTGATGTGGATAAAGTGGATTGATCCTTATATATTTCATTTGACAGGGACTTCATAACTTAAAGCTACAGCTAATCATACACCATAAGTCGGATTACTCTATAATCCTCTTTTAGATGGCTATACCTCTTGATTGAATTTTGCTTATCTTTGGCTCTTAAAATACATAAAATGTTTTTCCTTCAAACATTGGAGACCCCAAATTTGGCAATATTGTTGATTTTTTCATATACTTAAAAAATTGTTTAGTATGTCAACTCAAGAATTAAAAAAAAAAGTTTGAATTCTGAACATCTCACATAGCTTCCTAGGTTATTCTACTAAAATAAATTTTTTAAATAAAATAAAACCTTAATTAGGAAGCCCAGTCCACAAAAAAAATTCTGAGATTATCTGATGAAAGAAGAGTGGGATTTGGGGATCTGTCTTCTTAAAACCACTTGATCATTTTAGAAGTCTTGGAGGCACAAAGTAGGTCCACAGAAATGGAAGATTGTGAGACACCCTTCTAATTCTTTTTCAGATTTTCTGTACAAAAATCTGCTGCCTTTGGGAAAACTCTTTGACTTTCTAATGCACTTTTATATGTAATTAGGCTATAAACATAATATTAAAAGCTACCATTCATTATATATCTGCCACGTGCAAGATATTGTGGTAATTTGATTTGGATTTCTAAGTAAAGTAGTAAAGTTATTTCCATTGAAAATGAAAGTGAAAGTTGTTCGGTTGTCTGTGACTCCTTGCAATCCCGTGGACTATACAGTCCATGGAATTCTCCAGGCCAGAATACTGGAGTGCGTAGCCTTTCCCTTCTCCAGGGGATCTTCCCAACCCAGGGATCGAACCCAGGTCTCCCACATTGCAGGTGGATTCTTTACCAGCTGAGCCACAAGGGAAGCCCAGAACACTGGAATGGTAGCCTACCCTGCTCCAGCGGATCTTCCTGACCCAGGAATCGAACCTGGGTCTCCTGCATTGCAGGAGGATTCTTTACCAACTGAGCTTTTAGGGAAGCCCAAAGTTATTACCATTATTAAACATACAGAAATTGGTGCAGAGTTGTTAATTTATACAGCTAGTAAGTCATAGAACCAATATTTGAACCAATCCTATCTGTCTTATACCTAGGTATAAACAATGTTTTGTCACTTAGTGAATTTTCAATGAAGAACAGTGGAGAAGCAGCATTTTATATGAAGAACGCTGCTGATTTTTTTAAACAAGTCTCAGGATTTAGGATCGAGAGAAAGCATGTTATTTTTGACTGTAGTGTTCAATTCATAAATTTACCACTACTATATGTGAGAATTAAAATTTATATTGGACAAAAAGTTTTAATCACCAACATAGGAATTTTAATGAGAAAATTCCTTAAGCAGGAAGAGAATGCTCAGTTGTGCAATTTTATCCACAATGGACAGATGAATGAACCCATTACAAAAGAAGACAATGTTGTTCTAAATGCCTTTTAAAGACCCTTAGTTGTGAAGAACAAAGTAATAGCACAATGGGGAGAGCCTCAGAAGAACCGGTGCTACATGTTCAAGGTGGTAACGGAGATGTGCATTGGAGGAAGAAGTCTTGCATCAACTGCAGACTCATTGTTTCGACCAAAATTGAAGTGTGCTTTCAATGAGACCAGTTGAGGGAAGGAGAGAAAAAAGAAAAGAAGCATAATACCAACGTATATTGAAATACCTGGAAGATATTAACACAAGGCAAGAGGAAGCTAGTTATAATCATTGGATTTTTATAAAAAACAACATTAATACAATGTCTGTTGTACAGCTAGACTTTCTTTCTTATGTTATGAATACATTTTTGAAGAATGCTTCTCAATTGGGTTTGCTTATACTACAAGTGATGCAATTTAGGTAATTGTCATAATCATAAGTATGTTCTAGATAGCTTTTCTAGTCCCATTTTTAACTGCCTATTCTTTCAATGGGGCCCAAGAGATGCAAAATTTGGGAATATGATTATGTAGCCAGCTGCCTCTATTAATGAGATTAATCTATATTAGACTGAAATTAAATATTAAATTAATCTATATTAGACAGAAATTAAATATTCCCTTAGAAGTCCTCTAGCGTGATGTTTCTAAGCAATGTTATGATTTATGTAAATTGTATGCTATAAAAGAGTTTGGGAGGACTTAATGTAATATTCTACATTCAAAAGAAATCTTGCTAAATCATCGCTAAAAGAAAATCTAAACTACTGAAAATTTTAGAGAGACTAGAGAGAATATTCCTTAGCTTTTTAAAATGTGCATTCTAATCTTAATGTCATCCATTAAGTGTAAATTTTTTATTATTCCTGATTTAAATGTATTCCTCTTGTTATTTCTTTGGTCTCTAACCATTATTACCTATTGATAGTGTCATCCCAGCCCATTCTATTAACACATTACTTTTGAGTCTGTGGTATATTCCGAGTTAACTGAGGGGCAGATAGCCCTCTAGGCCCTGCAGCTACACTGCTGAAGATCAAAATTCTGACTGTGGGACTTTGTGGACAAAGTCATCTAATTTCCTTATACCCCAGTTTCTCATTTGTAAATGGAGATAATAATAGTAAATAGCTCGTAGACTGTTTGTGACTATATGAGATTTTATAAGTATATAAAATAAAGGATAGTGCTTGGTATATAGTAAGTTTTCAATAAAATTAGCTAAATATTTTCCTTATCTTTTTATTCTGAGATTACTTTTGACAAAGTGGGGATTCAGTAATCCCTGGAGTGTGTACTTTAGGTTGAACTTCCTCAGCTGTTACTTTCCATTTTGCTCTTTTGGTAAAGTAATCTGACTAGATGCCACTTTATGTAGACCACAGAACAACTCTAAATGTTTAGAGGTGTCTTCAGTTACTAGTCAGATCACTTTTGAATGGCTGAATATCCGGATTATTTCGAATACTTCTGGTGACTGGGACCCAGGCATACCATTGAGTCATTGCACGCCTCTCTATGTGCTAGGGATTTTTCTTTCTGTTTCATCTGAATCATTGTCTGAAACAACTGGAATTTTTTTGTTAGTGGTTGTATCACTGCCTAATAAAAGCAGCTACTACCTATCTTTTTTTTTTTTTTTGAATCTTGTTCCCTTTATTCATTTGGTTTCATGGTAATTATGTCCTCCCTTAGCTGATTTTAGCTTTGCTTTCAATTGAACATTGACTTAATTCTTTTGTTCTTTGAAAGCAAGCCTGGTTTTCTAAACTTTGTGTTTGATAGCTCATCTGTCTATCTACCTATCAATCCGTATCAATTCATTTATTTTTGTGTGTGTGTGTGTGTTTGTCTTTTGTTCTCCTGTGAACTCTATACAATATTTCATGTGGTGATTGTGCCCCAAAGAACAGACACTCTTCTAATTTTGGCCTAACCAATAATGTTGAGAGCTACTGCTGTTGAAAAATTACCTAGCTTGTTTTACATGATATGTCTATTAATGCAATCCAATATAGCATTTGCCTTTTGGTGACAGTGTTACACTGCTGAATCATATTCAATTTTTCATCCATTATTTCTTCCCTGGTGGATCACAGAACATTTGTCTTTATTAGCTCCCACAGTATTGATTTTTGCCTTTTCCTTCTATTGAGATCAAACCACATTTTAATCACATCTTCCAAACTAGATTTTTGTGTCTTAACATAAAAAAATGTCCAAGTGGGAAAATTTTTTTAATGGATTTAAGCAAGCAGTGTTCTTTTGCATTGCATCATGGAGTACAAGGTATGCAGAATCTTGGGAGATAGTAGGAAGAACTCAATAAATGATTGACACTAATTTTCTTTTGCCCTGAAGATGGTTTTGTGGCTATAAATCACCAAGGACGATTGGTTTCTGCTAATTTGACATGGAAAACTGAATCAGAATTTTATGCTTACCAAGTCTATAGGATGGATGGGCGGAATCTTGCTTATCAACAACCAGCGTTTGTAAGTGTCTACTGTGTGTCGGGCTCCATTCTGGAAGTGATGCTGAGGAGCACAGTCTTCTTTCTACAGTGATCGAAAAACATACTCCCAGATTATATCCATGTAATGGGCATCAATTATGGTATTTATTTTAGCCAATTAAATGTTTACCCCAAGAATGTAATCCTTTTTCAAAATATAAACACACTCATGTTATATTACATACTCCAAAGCATTTTTCTACAGTCTCTCTATTTCAGAAAATAATCGTTTCCCACTACTTATGAAATAATCGGCTATTTATAACTTGGCCATTAGGAACTTTGAAAATTTTCGCCTTGTTTAGAAGAAACCTTCATTTTGAAAAATGAATATAATATTAAATAACTGAATAGGCTGCAAATTACCAGCTAACGGTTTACATCTCAATAGAAACAAAACATTAGAAAGTTTTGTGACAGAATTACTACAAAGAGTGATTAATTGGATCAGGTTTCTTTGACATATGACTATGCTTTCTTTATGGCCTCATTTATTTGTAGCCGCTAAAGGGGTGTTTCAGTCAGAGTGGCTATAGGCAATTCATTATTTCTTGTAAGAAAAAAAAATCAAAATGACAACCTTTTATTTTTAAACGATCAACTGTATTGTCCTTGCTATTTCTAATGATAGCTATTTGTTGAAAGTGACTGTAAAAGCTGGCATAGCCTAAAAAGAATATTGGTTGTATCTATTCCAGCTGTGAAAATGTTTCAAATAGGAAAAGTCTAATTTAATTTGGCTCTCCATTTTTGATATTAAAATTCACAGGAGAACGCTGCAATCCTCTCAGGTAGGCTCAACCAAGGAGCAGTACGTGACATATTCATGTAAAAGTCTGATACCATCTCAAGGGCTACTGTGGTGCAGCTGGTTTGCTCTTCACAGACAGAAAACAAGAGGCAAAATCTCTGACTGTCTCTTCTGAGTGTAATTTACTGTGCAACTTAAACTCTGGACCAGTTTAATGGTCCTAAGAGCAGAGATTCTAGGCCCATGGCTAAATGAGCTACAGTGTTCTGCATTTGCAGACAAGCCTTATGATTTACAAAATTTAATAAGCTGGGTCCTCATGGCATTTCCCCCCAAGTTTCTGCTTTTACAATCACTGCCAAGAAGGCTGTCAAAGGAGCATATACCCATTGGCATAATGAAGCCTTACTTTTTTTTTTTTTTGCAGAAAGTATATATACATATACTCCTCCTATTGATGATTCATTAATGAGTAAATTCTAGACCATTCCTTTTACCAGATATCGTATTATGTTAGTGACTTTTTTGCGTTGCTTTACCATAGAGATATTGCTTGGGGAACATTTTTGTGGGTGCCTGCCAAATAGTAGACAAAGGTCAGATGACTTAACAGCTTCTCATCCACACACTGCTTTTTTTCCTTAATAATCTTATTTATTGATTTTTGGCTGTGCTGGGTCTCCGCTGCTGTGTGCAGGCTTTCTCGAGTTGCAGTGAGCAGAGGCTGCTCTCCATTTGTTTACAGGCTTCTCACATGGGGGCTTCTCTTGTTGCAGAGCATGGGCTTGAGAACTCGCGGGCTTCAGTAGCTGTGTTTGCTGGGCTCATCAGTGCGGCTCCCGGCTCTGAGCACGGGCTCAGTAGTTGTGACACACATGCTTAGTCGCTCCACTGCATGTGTGATCCTCTCCGACCAGGCATCGAACCTGTGTCTTCTGTATTGGTAGGTGGATTCTTTACCACTGAGCCAACACACAAGACCCCACACACTGATTCTTTAGGTCAGGCTTGATATTAAGTAAAAGCCCTTTGTCACAACTTAAAGTTTACCTTTTGGGACTTCCCTGGTGGCCCAGTGGGTAAGACACCACACTCCCAGAGTAGGGGACCTGGGTTTGATCCCTGGTCAGGGGACTAGATCCCACATGCCCCAATGAAGATTGGCAGAGCCAAATAAATAAATAAAAAAAATTTTTTAAAAGAAACTTCATCCTTTGCATTGAGGGAACATACAGTGTTTTGTTTTGATTTTTTTTTTTTTTGGGGGGGGGTGTCTATTTACTTTAAAAGGTACAACTGTTTAGCAGCTTTGCCTAAGAGGTTCCTATTGTATCAGCCTAGATTGTGTTGCTTAAGGCTGGCTCTTTGGGGTCAACTTTGGTTTTCAGATAGAAAAACAAAGCCCTGGGATGATACTGTTACATTAAAGGAGATGCTAATCTCGCCCATCACGCTTTGCTGGCCTTGGGTACCCTGTGTGAGAGTGTTCAGGAGAAGCCTGCAAGTATCACAACCTGATCTGCTTGGGATGCCTGGCTGGGTTAACAGCATCTTGATAGCTGGCACACCTAGTGGTATTATTTGCTATGAAATAAAATTACCCTACTCATCATAATTGAATTAAGAGTAGCCCCAAGATGACCCTTTGAAGGAATGTTGTTCGTGTTGATATCGCAGACTAAAATTATGCGTCTCCCACTGTTCTAGGCTTATTCATCCTTCCTTTTAAAGATAGGTTTCCTGATACCAAAATAGCCACATATTCCAGATTCTCAAATCGGTTTGTCTTCTGTGTCCTGTTTCCTGTCCCCCATTGTTCTCTTCTATTTTTCCCAATCAACGCCTTGTTTGCTCTGTGACATGATTGACCTGCTTGTAGATTAGTTCCACAGCTTTTGCCACAATCAAAGTCCTGGGGGAATTGTATCCATATTACAAATGTATACATTTTACCCTGTTTGGGAATATTGGCTTAAATATAGTGACAAATGTGAGGAAAAATAGATATATTCTGTTATCATAACCTGCTTGCTCTATTTTCTTTCCACTACAGGGACTTTTCATGGGTGCATGGCAAAGCAAATTGCAATCACCTGGGTGTTTTCCACTCTAGTTCTGTCATTCTGAATGATAAATGTATTTACTCTTTAGCTGAGAATTAATATATCTATACATCTATCTACCCATCTACACATACATAGATCTTTATGCATGGGCAGATGATGAGCCACAACCAAAGAGAACAGGTTGAGAATATTTTTTTTCTAGGATCAATGAAAAAGTGTTTTATATTCACATTTAAACATTTAAGGCCTGGAGTAAGACAGTTTTTAAGGTCAACCAGGAAGGAAGATTTTTCCCCTCCTAAGCATCTATCAACAGTCCTTGGAGAAGCAGTCAGCACTCGCATAATTTAATACGCCTTCTCTGTGAAAAGAATGCCTTTTTGACATCATGTCACAACTTGTGCTTCAACCAAAGATTTTCTGGTAGTCTACGCTTTGCTGCATTGATTTTCTTTTATCATTTTAGTCACAAACAGTTTCAAACCCCCTTTTCCTTCTGTGCTCTAGAAACAAGGGAAATAAAACCTCCTGAAAATTATGTGTTTCTCTGGTGCTCTTTCCACACTGGAAACAAGGCACAGTTGCTCCCCTGCAGAGGGTTGGCAGCCTTGTTGAGGCCCCACCGGGCCTGCAGGTCGCCCACGGCTAGACCATGGCATGGCCTGTTGAGGATTTAGCACCAGCCTGACACACACAGCTAAGGACAGATAAACTGAATGATGCGTTTTACCAGCAGGGGCTGCTGCAGAGTAATAATAGTTGGGGATGTTCAGCAGGATAAGACAAAATAAAATGTGCAAGAATGCTCTGTTGGGGCAAGAGATATGGAGGAGGGAAAAGGACAGAAGATAATGAATACAATTGTAATTAGCCAGGGAAATAAAGTGTGTTGTGTGTGTGTGTGCGTGCGCATGCCTATATTATGAATTTCTGGGGAAAAGAAGAGTAAAGCAGTATTGGGGGAGTTTAAGATTAATTAGTACAGAGCAAAGCCAACTTTTTAAAACTCATGAGAATCATAAATATTTTTGCAAATATCACTAGAGATACCACTTAAAACTGCAGAAAAATGATGCCTCCTTCACCCTCACCCTCTTCTCTCAAAAATAAACCACATGCTTTGAAGATGCTGTAGTATATTTTCTTCTGGGGAGGTCCCTATTCAGAGAAATAAATCAGATATTTATATGTTTTTTCCATTGTTTGTTTCTCTAAGACAGTTTTCTGTGAACTGTGGGGCTTTAAAACCGTATGGCGGTTGCACAGATGGGTAACACAAAGTATATATTTATCAGAGAGAGTTATCTGGAATATATGGACATAGGCTGGCATGTCATATGTGGAAGGGAAAGATTACACTGTATTTTCTTAGAGTGGGACTTTGTATGTGTTTGGCATACTGCGAGTTGTGAATATAAAGATGCGTCCCTGGAATATCTCTCCCTGTTCCCCTCCCCACCCTTACCACCAGCAGAATTTCAGTACTGAGCAAAGGAGTAGGTAAGAAAACGTCAGGACACTGTCAACTGACCACATGTTGTACAATGCTGGGGAACAGTTGGTCCTTAAATTTTCACTTTGTATGTAATCCCACAAAGCCTTATTTGTAAAGATCAGTCTTTATAGAGATCACAGTAAATTCTTTAATACAGAATTCTAGTTTTAGTAATCAAGCAAGCAAAGGGAAAGTGTACATAGGATGAAGAAGCTGGAGCACCTGTTGGCAAAATCTCACAAAACAAGCTGGCTCTAATAGAAATGCATTTGCTTTACCCAGCAGTTCAAGGAAAGGAGACGGACGAAACTGTTGAGTTTAGCTTTATATAAACACTGCAAACACTTATGTATGCATTGCATTTTCTGATATCTAATTTAAGCTAGTACTGATCAGAATTCCTTTAAAATGACGTTTGGTAACTTGAAAGTGGTCCTGAAAGTCTTTATGAAATGATATGTTATCATTCCTTCCAGGTATGAACAGGGATTAGCTGAAAAACTGGCCGAAAGCTAATGCATGAGTGAATTAGGTTATAAAATTGATACCATCTGTGAAAGTCATCATGAATTCAGTTCATGCCAGTGAAAACTTATTTAGCATCTACTACGTGCCAGATACTATGTTAGTAAATAGCAGCCATTAGAAGAATAAGACAACCCAATTGACCTAAAGGGACTTAAAGACTGGTGGGATGACACCAGTACATTTCAAAGCAACAGGAAGGGTGCTGTGAAAGGGATATTCCCACTGTCCTACAGAAGGTCTGCGTGTGGTGGGTCGGTGGTGGGGTTGTGGAGAGTATTTAGCCGAGACTGGGTAGTCAAGGCAGACTTTTTGGAGGAGATAATGCTTGACTTGATTTTCAAGTATTAATGGCAATTACCTAGGGACATAGGTCTTGGAGTTATCTTTAAAGGAATGATTTGTGTATTCTACCATCTCAATTTTAAAACACCCTTTCATATGTGTGACTGTATATTATTTTCAGAACCTTTAAATTAAATTCCTCTAAGGAGAGCCTGACATTTTAAGGAGTAGGACTAAATCACTCTACAGAGTTTTCTATTGATTTAACTTACTTTATATATAAGGAATGACCATTCTTCAATTGATAAGCAATGAGCAAGCATCTGCTACATAATAGGTACTGTTCTACATACAGGGGTTAAAGCTGCAAATATAAGACTTTCTCTGCCCTTATTAGTCTTGTGTTACATCGCATAGGATTAAAATAAATTTATGAATAATGACTGTCGTAGCCTAGACATACATACATACATACATACTTTAATTTTTCACATACATACTTAAATTTTTGCAACAGTTTTGTGAGATGGTAGACTTGTCTTTCTTCCTCTCCTTTGAAGCAGATGGTCACACGTGTACATCTGTGAAGCGTTAAACTTGGATGTCCAGAGCCCCAGGAACACCTCTCCTTTGGTCTGATCCCAACATGATCCCAAACTTAATTTTTGAACTTTAAACTGAATCCTATTCTTAGCCTCTTTGTCAAATTTAATAGATCAAATTCAATAAACATTTGTTGGTACCATAACCAAGCCATGTTTAGTACTGGGAATACTTTTTCTGGCTTTGGGTGAATTGTTTCATAAATTTAATATTATGCATTTGCACTTACTCAACATTCTCCAAACACTCCAATGACAATGGCAATTAGAACACCCTCCACTAAGCTTCATGGTCCAGATGCTACAATTTTTTCTTCCCTTCTTTCATAACCAGACTTCCCTGAGCCTGATATCTGCTTCCTTCCATTTCTCACTGAGTGCATCAACTCCCTATCATCTATTTTCTATCCCGAATAATAATCTCAGGGTCTATCAGTAACTTTTCAATTATTAAATCCAGAATTTTCCTTAGTGCCCATTGCCTTTAATGAATTTAGGATTGGACTCCCCCTATTTGACTCCTGAGGCAGTTTATCTTCCTGGTTCTCCTTCTGTTTAAAAAGGATGTTTCAGTTGTGTCTCCCTGTTCCTTCTTCCTCCTCTTCCATCTCTGTGGGTGTTTATTGGAGATCTGCCCTCAGCATCTATCCCTCCCCCTTCATTTCTTCCCCAGAGACCTTTTGTGACACCAGTTACCGCCTCCATGCAAATCAATCCTAAGTGTATTCTTCTAGTCCTGATGACCAACCTAGATAGCATATTAAAAAGCTTTGCCAACAAAGGTCCATCTAGTCAAGGCTATGGTTTTTCCAGTGGTCATGTATGGATGTGAGAGTTGGACTGTGAAGAAAGCTGAGCGCCGAAGAATTGATGCTTTTGAACTGTGGTGTTGGAGAAGACTCTTGAGAGTCCCTTGGACAGCAAGGAGATCCAACCAGTCCATCCTAAAGGAGATCAGTCCTGGGTGTTCATTGGAAGGACTGATACTGGAGCTGAAACTCCAATACTTTGGCCACCTCATGCGAAGAGCTGACTCATTGGAAAAGACCCTGATGCTGGGAGGGATTGAGGGCGGGAGGAGAAGGGGACGACAGAGGATGAGATGGCTGGATGGTATCACTGACTCGATGGACATGAGTTTGGGTGAACTCTGGGAGTTGGTGATGGACAGGGAGGCCTGATGGGCTGCAATTCATGGGGTCGCAAAGAGTCGGACACGACTGAGCGACTGAACTGAACTGAACTGAGTCCTGATGCTCTCGGGCAGCCTCAGCGTGCCATGGCTTGGAGCGGGGCTTGGGTTTCCAGCTACAGCCTGGGCTGGGTCATGGGGATGAAAGCCCCAGCCTCCAGCCACTCAACCAGAGGTCAGTGACGATGGCCCTGGCCCTTCAGCTTTGCAGAAAGGAATTTCCGCAAAGAGAGACAGCAGTGAACCAAGGAAAGTATTTAGTGAGAGGAAAAAAGTACAGTATGTGTGGATAGATACAGGCGGACTCAGAAGGAAAGTCCCTGTGTTGCGCCCTCTTTGCAGTTTGAATTACTTTATGGGGTATTTCATACAAGTTTTATTTGGCCAATCATTTTGATTTGCCTGGTTCACAGTCCCTAGTTTGGTGTATCTCAGGATCCTCCCATGTGTGCAGATGCAACTCGGCCAAGATGGACTCTACCGAAGAGGCCTGTGGGGAGCCTGGCTTTAGTCAGCATCACTCATCTTAGACCTACAAGGAGCTTTTCTGCTCATATGTGGTCACGGAGTTCTCCTGACTTTGAGAACTAGAAAAATGTGGTCTGGGCAGGGCCTGCCTCCTCTCTTAATTGTCCTGCTGTTCTCCTCTTGGAGTTTGAGTCAGTAGGGAATAAATCTCCAATTGCTTTACCCTGGGCGGAGGGGTGGGGCCTCTGCCTCCTGCCTCCTGACATTGCTTCCCAGCTCTGGTTTCATGTCTCCAGCTAAATTATGCAAAGAGTCTACTGGGTCCTTGCCAGTATCTCAAATTTAACAAGTCTAATGCTAAATTAACCATCTCTTCAGCTAGTTTCTCTTTTAGTAAAATGACCAGAAGATCACAAAGATGACAACAGAGCTTCACAAACCTGACTGAGAATCAGAATCTTTCTGGTGTGGAATGCTGGGCTGGTATTCTAAAACCTTGTTCAAGTGATTCCAGTGCCCAGTCGAGTTAGAAGCATTGCTTTAGGGAGAGAATCATCAAAGTAACTGATCCTAGGTCCTAGGAGGTTATACATTTACTCTATACTCTCTTTTTTCTCAGATTGGCACTGATATTTAATAGCAATGTGAAACTGAGAGAGCTACTTTATTTCCTTGAACCTCAGTTCTCTCATCTGTAAAATAAATATCAAAATATCTATGGCAGATTGTTGGCATGATGAGTGAGGCTAGGTATGGACAGTGTGCATTTTAGTGACTCTACACACAGGAGCTTTCTAATCTGGTTGCCTCTACCTCCATCCTTTCCAGTCCACTCTCCACTAACAAATTGATTTTCTGTAAGTGTCACTTTTATTTTTGTCATTTTTCTTCACGACTTCAGTGGTTTCCCATTGCCTTCAGCAATGACACTCAGATCCCTGCTCCAAAGGCAAAAACATCTCTTCAAGAATGCTCTGTGGTGGTTAACCACCTTTAATTTCTGAGGGAGCATCCATGTAGTTCAAAATTTAGAAGCAGATCCCTTTCTAATGTGAATGTTAGTAATTTTGAAATTTGGGTCACATCCTTCCCACTGAACAATATTAGAAAATTATCCTTATCTTGTCAGCCCAGTCCATAAAAACACAACTGCCTCTCTGTAGCATAAAACAATGCACTTGTAACGAAAAAGTAAAAAATGATGGAAACAGCAAAAAGCAATTCCAGTGCACTATTTTTTAAATACTCTAGCCCAGGAACTTCTGGGAATAGGTGCCTGAGTGATTCAGCCAGGCCTGCATTGGCTCTGAAACACATTCCCACTAAGCTGTAAATGACTGATTTCAGATCAGCCTTTGAGCTGAAAGCAGGAAGAGAGAGAGAACATGAATATGTGGGATGCCTGGATGGAGCAGTAGCAAAATAGTCAAGGCAGTAGCAACAATAGTTTAAATCTCTCACTAGGAGAGTTTAATCGTGTTGACCTCCTTCAGTTCACACGAGTCATTTGCTTCTTATATTACCAGATGCACTGCCACCTCACTTTTGTCAGTCCCCTGTAAGGATTCGGGTTGAAGAGCACTGTAATTAGCTATTTAGGCTAAAAAAGCTTTCTCCCCAACCTAAATTCCCTCTTAGACAGGAATCAGGACCCTAATGAGGAGGGGTGTTGTTGTTGCTCTTTGTTCAGTTGCTCAGTCATGTCCGACTCTTTGAAACCCCATTGTCTGCAGCACGCCAGGCTTCCCTGTCCTTCACCATCTCCTGGAGCTTGCTCAAACTCATGTCCATTGAGTCGGTGATGCCATCAAACCATCTCGTCCTCTGTCGTCCCCTTCTCCTCTTTA
>NW_011494904.1:1172928-1173163 GCF_000754665.1 Bison bison bison | reverse complement strand
TCCTTCCAATGAATATTCAGGACTGATTTCCTTTAGGATGGACTGGTTGGATCTCCTTGCAGCCCAAGGAACTCTCAAGAGTCTTCTCCAATACCACAGTTCAAAAACATCAATCCTTCAGTGCTCAGCTTTCTTTATAGTCCAACTCTAACATCCATACATGACTACTGGAAAAACCATAGCCTTGACTAGATGGACCTTTGTTGACATAGTAATGTCTCTGCTTTTTAATATG
>NW_011494904.1:1169949-1172828 GCF_000754665.1 Bison bison bison | reverse complement strand
CAGTCACCATATGCAGTGATTTTGGAGCCCCAGAATAAAAGTCTGTCACTGTTTCCATTGCTTCTCCATCTATTTGCCATGAAGTGATGGGACTGGATGCCATGATCTTTGTTTTTTGAATGTTGAGTTTTAAGTCAGCTTTTACACTCTCTTTCACCTTCATCAAGAGGCTCTTGAATTCCTCTTTGGTTTCTGCTGTTAGGTGGCTGTTTCTAAACATTCCTGTTCAAAGTCCAAATTTTAATTTTTAATTGTTGTTTTTTGTTCCAGGGTATGGCTCTTTCATGATTTATTTATCACTCCTATTGATTGGCATCTTTTCCCTCAATTTTTTATGGTCATCAACAGTGCTACAATGAACATCCATGTATATGATGTAATGGTGTGTATTTAAAACTGAGTGGTCTTTAAAACTGACTGCTGAAAGTAAGGAAGGGAGGCTGTATTCTGGGCAGGAATTTCAGCCACGTAGGAAAAATGCTACTGTTTCCCAGAGTCACCTTTAGAGAAAAAATTCAGGTGGTAGAGTGGGAAAAAAGTTAGAGGTGAGAATTTCCTTTTCTTTATGTTTCTTATTTACTTTAGCATTGCTTCATGTTTTAAAAGTAGACATTTACTATAAGTTGAGTTTCTCAACTAAAAATGAGCAGTGTAGTGAGCTCCCCAAACTCTGGAAGGCAGAAGAAGACGGCACAGACACACTTGGACCCCTTGGTTTAGGATGGTCCTTCCTGGAGCCAACAGAAGGGAAGGGATTCTTTCCCGTCTCCATAGAATAAATGAGCACAAACACACACACACACACACACACACATTGTGCTAACCACTAAATTTGTTTCCCAAAAGGGAGAGTTTCTTCAAATTTGCTTTTGTAAAGAAGCTCTGAGGGGGACCACTCCTACTACTCACTCCCTTGAAAATCTCCCTGAAAATGTTGTTTTCTTCCCTCACCCCTCTTCTCCTTCTTGCTTACACTTGCAGACCTGGCATTAAGACCTGAATGATTTCTGTGAATTTTCTTTTCAAAACATACGTGACTGTTGATTTTCAATATATTTAGAAAGCAGAAAGTGTGATGCTTCCAGTTTTGTTTTTTCTCAGCATATATTTGTCAACTTGTGGTCTTTTGTGGTTTCATATGCATGGTAGAATTTTTTTTTCCCTATTTTTATAAAAAGTCCCATTGGAATTTTGATAGAGACTACATTGAATCTGTAGATTTCTTTGGGTAGAATTGGCATGATAACAATATTAAGTCTCCCAATTCATGAAAGTGGAATATCTTTCTATTTGTGTCTTCTTTAAATTATTTTGTTAATATTTTGTCATTTTCAATACACAAGTCTTTCACCTCTGGTAAGTACTCTGGAAAAAGTATTGAAGCTTCTGAAAAAGTTAAAAATGGAACTACCATCTGATCCAGAAGTCCTATTTCTGAGTATTTATCCAAAAGAAAGGTATTAAAGAGGTATTAGCACTCCCATGTTCATTGTAGCATTATTCACAATAGCCAAGATGTGGGAACAATTTAAATGTCCATTGACTGATGAATGGATAAAGGAAATATGATGGATAAAGGAAATGTGGTATATTTCAGTCTTACAAAATAAGGATATTTTTCAATATGTGACAACTTGTGTGAATCTTAAGGATATTATGCTCAGTGAAATCAGTCAGTCACAGAAAGACAAATATGACATGATTCCACTTATATGAGGTATCCAAAATAGTAAAATTCACAGACTTGAAGAATGGAAAGTGAGTACCAAGGGCTAGAGGAGGGGAAAATGTGAAGTTACTAATCATTGAGCATAAAGTTTCAGGTAAGCAAAGTAAAATAAGCTCTGGAGCTCTGCTGTACAACACTGTACCCATGGTCAACGATACATACTCTGCACTTAAAATTCATTGAGGGTAAAGGTTATCTAAAGTGTTCATACCACAATAAAATAGGATTTAGGAAATTAAATGTTTCATAAAAAGAACTTAAGAGAATACTAAAGTCTGGCTAAGAAACCTTGTTTGCTACTTATAAATTATGCTGACCTGAGCAAGATAACTTGATTTTCCCAGAACCTCAGTTTTCCTACCTATAAAGTGATGAGGCAGGAATTCCCATAACACAAGGTTATTGAAAGAGCCAGATAAGATACTCTAAGAGATTATAATGATATTTATCTATTACCTAAAGCTCCTCCCATGGCTTCAGGTGAATGCTAGAAAATGGAAACATGTTTTGACTATTTTTTTTTTTATCAGTATGTGCATTAGTCAATACCAAATTGCTTTTCCTTTTGCTATGACACATCTTATTCATGCAAGAGACAAAGGAAGCCGAAGAAGGTAGCAGAATTATTGATGATTTCTCCTAATTTCCTTAGGTCTGCTTTTATCTCTCTTCTTTGTTTAGGATTCTTTTACTTTTATTCAGCAGGCAAAGCAAATAAACACTTCATAAGATATTTGAATTTCTTCACATCGTTGGAATATATCCTTTCACCTTCTAGCCATTATAAAGTCCATAGCAATGACCAAAGTGGCTTACACAAAAGGAAATTGTTAATGGATAGCACATGGCCATTAAGTCACCCAGAAAGAATCCTGACTTTTAAAGGCATTGTTCTCTAAGGAGGGTGATGTATCTGATTCTATTTTCTCTTGTCAACATGAAATTCTTTCTCCTACGGTGAAGCTCTCTTTATTAATTTTTTTCTGATAGACAAATACATGTTTTTTGAAAAAAAAAATTGAGAAATAAGAATAAAGTATAAGAAATCACTAAGGGGAGATTAGCTCAAGATGGTGGAGTAAAAGGATATGAGCCTACCCCTTCTTATGAGAACACCAAAGTCATGACTAACCACTGAATAACCATTGGC
>NW_011494904.1:1131066-1169849 GCF_000754665.1 Bison bison bison | reverse complement strand
CTACCAAAACAGATACACTATATCCAAAGACAAAGTCACAACAAGAGGAGGGGCAAGACTGTGATAAAATCACGTTCCATATCTACCAGGTGAATAAGCCACAAACCAGAAAACAATTATACCACAGAAGTTCTCCCAAAGGAGTGAGATTTATGAGCCCCACATTAGGCTTTCCAGCCTGGGGATCCAGCAATAGGAGAGGAGACACCAGAGAACCTGCCTTTGAAAGCCAGCAAGGTGTGATCACAGGAATTTCACAAGACTTGGGGAAATGGAAACTATACTCTTGGAGGGCACACACAAGGTTTCATGCACACAAAGACCCAGGGGAAAAAGTGACCCCATAAGAGAATGTGCCAGACCTACTTGCTAATATTGGAGGGTCTCCTGCAGAGGTAAGGGGGTGCCCTGGCTCACGACGGGGTCAAAGACACTAGCAGCAGCAGTTCTGGATAGCGCTCATTGGCATGAGCCCACCTGGAGCACACCATCAGGCCCACTCAGCAGCCTGTAGGCTCCAGTGCTGGGATGCCTCAGGCCAGACAACAGAAAGGATGGGAACGCTGCCCCACCTATCAGCAAGCAAGTGGTTTCCAGTCTTCCCCTGAGCACAGCTCTGCCCACTAGAGGGACAAGAACCACCCCAACAACCACTGGGGAGGAACCATCCCTTCCCATAAGGAAGCTTGCATAAGTCTCTTAGATAGCTTTATCCACTAGAGGGCAAACAAGAAATATAGTCTAGTACCCTGCAGAACAAAAACAGCAATCACAGAAATTTAGATAAAATGAGATGGCAGAAAAATGTGTTCCAGATGAAAGAACAAGATAAACCCCCAGAAGAAAAACAGAGTGAAGTGGAGATAGGCAACTTACTAGAAAAAAATAATTTAGTATAAATAAGTGAAGATAATCCAGTATCTCAGAAAAAGAATGGAGGAAAGGACCAAGAAGTTGCAAGAAATGTTTTAACAAAGACCTACTGCTGCTGCTAAGTCGCTTCAGTCGTATCCGACTCTGTGCGACCCCATAGACAGCAGCCCACCAGGCTCCTCCATCCATGGGATTTTCCAGGCAAGAGTACTGGAGTGGGTTGCCATTGCCTTCTCGGGATTGTCTTCTTGACAAAGACCTAGAAGTGCTAAAGAACAAACAAACATAGGTGAACAATGCAATAACTGAAATAAAAGATATACTGCTGCTGCTGCTGCTAAGTCGCTTCAGTCGTATCTGACTCAGTGCGACCCCATAGACGGAAGCCCACCAGGCTCCCCCGTCCCTGGGATTCTCCAGGCAAGAACACTGGAGTGGGTTGCCATTTCCTTCTCCAGTGCATGAAAGTGAAAAGTGAAAGGGAAGTCGCTCAGTCGTGTCCGATTCTTAGCGACCCCATGGGCTACAGCCTACCAGGCTCCTTCATCCATGGGATTTTCCAGGCAAGAGTACTGAAGTGGGGTGCCATTGCCTTCTCTGAAAAGATATACTAGACGGAATCAATTACAGAGTAACTGAGGCAGAAGAACAGATAAGTGAGGTGGAAGATAGAATGATGGAAATCATTGATATGGAACAAAAAAAAGAAAAAAGAATGGAAAGAAATGAGACTTTTAGGACATCATTAAAGCACAAAAATTCACATTATAAGAGTCTCAGAAGGAGAAGAGAGAGCAAAAGGATCTGAGCAAATATTTGAAGAGATAATAGCTGAAAACTTTCCTCACATGGAAAAGGAAACAGTCACCCAAGTGTAGGAAGCACAGAGAGTCCCAAGGAGTATAAATCCAAGAAGGAACATACTGAGACACATAGTAATCAAATTGAAAAGAATTAAAGACAAAGAAAAAATATTAAAGGTAACAAGAGAAAAACAACAAATAATGTACAAGGGAATGGCCATAAGGCTATCAGCTGATTTCTCAGCAGAAACTCTGCAGGCCAGGAGGGAATGGCATAATATATTTAAAATGATGAAAGGGAAGAACCTAATAAAGAATACCCTACCAAGCAAGGCTCTCATTCAGATTTGGCAGAGAGATTAAAAGCTTTATAGACACACAAAAACTAATAGAATTCGGCATCACCAGACCAGCTTTGCAACAAATGCTAAAGGAACTTCTCTATGTGGAAAAGAAAAGGTTATAACTAGAAACAAGAAAATTGTAAATGGAAAAGTGCACCAGCAAAGGCAAAATATAATAAAGGTAGAAAATTGTCTGCACACAAATATAAAATCAAAACCAGAAATTGGAATTATCAACAGAGACTACCACAAGCAACTATGTGCCAAGAAAATGGGCAACCTGAAAGAAACAGACAAATTCTCAGAAAGGCACAATCTCCCCAGACTGAACAAGGAAGAAATAGAAAACACAAGCATGCCAATCACAAATATTAAAATTGAAAATGTGATTTAAAAACTCCCCACAGACAGAAGTTCTGAACTAGATGACTTCACAAACAAATTCTATCAGACATTTAATGAAGAGTTAACTCCTATTCTTCTCAAGTTACTTCAAAAAATTTCAGAGGAAACAACACTCCCAAGTTCATCGAGGCCACCGTGACTCTGGTACCAAAACCAGAAAAAAATACCCCCAAAAGAAAAACTACAAGCCAATGTCAGTGACGAACATACACTCAAAAATCCTCAACAATATACTAGCAATCCAATCCAATAACACATTAAAAGAATCATACACCATAATCAAGCGGGATTTATCCCAGGAATGCAAATATATTTCAATATCCACAAATCTATTGATGTAACACACCACATCAACAAACTGAAAAATAAAAGCCACATGATCATCACAATAGATGGAGAAAAAGTTTTTGACAAAATTCAACACCCATTTATAATAAAGCTCTCCAGAAAGTGAGCATAGAGGAAGCATACCTCAACATAGGAAAGGCCATATATGACAAACCTACACCTAACATCATCTGGAGGAGGAAATCGCAACCCGCTCCAGTATTTGTGCCTGGGAAATTCCATAGGCAGAGGAGATTGATGAGCTACAGTTAACGGGACTGCAAAGAGTTGGACACAACTGAGCACACACATACATACAGCTAACATCGTACTCGATGAAAAGCTGAAAATGTTTCCTCTAAAATCAGGAGCAAGACAATGTGTCCACTCTCACCACTTTTATTTAACATAGTTTTTGGAATCCTTGCCATAGCAATCAGAGAAGAAGAAGAAGAAAAAGAATCCAAATTGGAAAGGAGGAAGCAAAACGGTCACTGTTTGAAGGTAACATGATACTATACACAGAAAATCTTAAGGTTGTTACCAGAAAACTACTAGAGATTGTCCAAGAATTCAAGGAATTCTTGTCCAGGAAACAAGATTAATACACAGAAATTATTGCATTTCTATATACCATAACAAAATATCACAAAGAGAAATTAAAGAAACAATTTCATTTACCATCAAATCAAAAGAATTAATTACTGTGGAATGTACCTACCTAAGGATACAAATGAACAGTATAAAAAGGCAAAAGAAAATGACACCGAAAGATGAACTCTCCAGGTCAGTAGGGGCCCAATATGCTACTGGAGAAGAGCAGAGAAATAGCTCCAGAAATAATAAAGAGGCTGAGCCAAAGCAGAAACAAGGCCCAGCTGTGGATGTGTCTGGTTGTGAGAGCAAAGTCCAATGCTGTAAAGAACAATATTCCACGGGAACCTGGAATATCAGGTCCATGAAAAAGGTAAATTGGATGTGATCACACAGGAAATGGCAAGAATGAACACTGACATTCTAGGAATTAGCGAACTAAAATGGACTGGAATGGGCACATTTAGTTCAGTTGACCACTATAATTACTACTACTACTGTGGGGAAGAGTCCCTTAAAGAAATGCAGTAGCCCTCATAGTCAACAAGAGAGTCTGAAATGCAGTATTTGGGTGCAGTCTCAAAAATAACAGAATGACCTCTGTTTGTTTCCAAGACAAACATAATATTACAGTAATCCAAGTCAATGCCTCAACTACTAATGTGGAAGGAGCTGATATTAAATGGTTCCATGAAGACCTATAAGATCTTCTAGAACTAACATGAAAAAAATATGTTCTTTTCATTGTAGGGTACTGGAATGCAAAAGCAGGAAACCTGAGTAACAGAAGGTTAGTAACAGAAGGTTTCCAAGAGAAACCTGAAAGTTTGGCCTTGGGTACAAAATGAAGCAGGGCAAAGGCTAACAGAGTTTTGCCAAGAGAATGCACTGGTCATAGCAAACACCCTTGTCCAACAACACAAGAGACAACTCTACACATGGACATCACCAGATGGTCAATACCGAAATCAGATTTGTTATATTCTTTGCACTGAAAAATAGAGCTCTATACAGTCAGCAAAACCAAGACCAGAAGCTGACTGTGGCTCAGATCATGAACTCCTTATTGCCAAATTCAGACTGAAATTGAAGAAAGTAGGGAAAACCATTATGCCTTTCGGGTAAGACTTTAATCAAATTGCTTATGATTATACAGTAGAAATGAAATATGGATTCAAGGGATTAGATCTGATAGAGTGCCTGAAAAACTATGGATGGAGGTTAGTGACATTGTACAGGATGGACATTGTACCATCCCCAAGGGAAAAAAATGCAGGAAAGCAAAATAGTTGTTTGAGGAGGCCTTACATACTACTGAGAAAAGGAGGGAAGCAAAAGGCAGAGGAGAAAAGGAAAGATATACCTACCTGAATGCAAAGTTCCAAAGAATAACAAAGAGAGATAAGAAAGCCTTCCTCAGTGATCAGTGCAAAGAAATAGAAGAAAACAATAGAATGGGAAAGACTAGAGATCTCTTCAAGAAAATTAGAGATACCAAAGGAACATTCCATGCCAAGATGGGCTCAATAAAGGACAGAAATGGTATGGACCTAACAGAAGCAGAAGACATTAAGAAGAGGTGGCAAGAATACACAGAAGAACTGTATAAAAAGGACTTTAATGACCCAGATAACCACAATGGTGTGATCACTCACCTAGAGCCAGACATTCTGGAATGTGAAGTCAAGTGGGCCTCAGGAGATATCACTACCAATGAAACTAGTGGAGGTGATAGAATTTCAGCTGAGCTATTTATAAAACTAAAAGATGATGCTGTGAAAGTGCTGCACTCAATATGCCAGAAAATTTGGAAAACTCAGCAGTGGCCACAGGACAGGAAAAGGTCAGTTTTCATTCCAATTCTAAAGAAAGGCGATGTCAAAGACTGTTCAAATTATTGCACAACTGCACTCATTTCATATGCTAACAAAGTAACGCTCAAAATTCTCCAAGTCAGGTTTCAACAGTACATGAGCTGAGAACTTTCAGATGTTCAAGCTGGATTTAGAAAAGGCAGAAGAACCAGAAATCAAATTGCCCACATTGCTGAATCATAGGCAAAGCAATAGAATTCCAGTAATACATCTACTTCTGCTTCATTGACTATGCTAAAGCCTTTGACTGTGTGGATCACAGTAAACTGTGGAAAATTCTTAAAGAGATGGGAATACAAGCCACCTTACCTGCCTTCTGAAAAATCTGTATGCCGGACAAGAAGCAACACTTAGAACTGGACATGGAACAATGGACTGTTTTCAAATTGGGAAAGGAATATTGTTGACTGCTTGTTTAACTTAAATGCAGAGTAGATCATGTGAAATGCCAGGCTGGATGAAGCACAAGCTGGAATCAAGACTGCATGGAAAACTATCAGTAACCTCAGATATGCAGATGACACCATTCTTGTGAAAGAAAGTGAAGAGGAACAAAAGAGCCTCTTGATGAAGGTTAAAGAGGAGAGTGAAAAAGCTGGTTTAGAACTCAATATTCAAAAAACAAGATCATGGCATCTGGTCCCATCACTTCATGGCAGAAACATGGGGAAACAATGGAAACAGAGACAGACTTAATTTTCTTGGGCACCAAAATCACTGCAGATGGTGACTGCAGCCATGTAATTAAAAGATGCTTGGTCCTTGGAAGAAAAGCTATGACAAACCTAGACAGTCTGTTAAGGAGAGACATTACTTTGCCAACAAAGTTCTGTCTAGTCAGTGCTATGGTTTTTCCATTAGTCATGTATGGATGTGAGAGTTGGACCATAAAGAAGGCTGAGCACTGAAGAATTGATGCTTTTGAACTGTGGTGTTGAAGGAGACTCTTGAGAGTCCCTTGAACTGCAAAGAGATCCAACCAGTCAGTCCTAAAGGAAATCAGTCCTGAATAGTCATTGGAAGGACTGATGCTGAAGCTGAAACTCCAGTATCTGGCCACCTGATGCAAAGAACTCACTCACTGGAAAAGACCCTGATGCTGGGAAAGATTGAAAGCAGGAGCAGAAGGGGATGACAGAGGATGAGATGGTTGGATGGCATCACTGACTCAATGGACATGAGTTTGAGCAAACTCTGGGAGATGATGAAGGGCAGGGAAGCCTGATGTGCTGCAGTCCATAGTGTCTCAAAGACTCAGACACAACTGAGCAGCTGAATCACAACAGCAAAGGGTACAAAAGGTAATTTCTTTAATTAGAAAACCATAAGTAGGTGATGTGAGATATTGAAGACAACACAAACGGTAGAAAGATGTACCATGTATTTGATAGGAAGAATCAATATTGTCAAAATGACTATACTACCCAAGGCAATCTACAGATTCACTGCAATCCTTACCAAATTACCAATGGAATTTTTCAAGAACTAGAAAAAAATTGGCTATTTGTGTGGAAGACCTCAAATAGCCAAAGTAATTTTGAGAAAGAAAAGCAGAGCTGGAGGAATCAGACTTTCTGACTTTAGACTCTACTACCAAGCTACGGTAGTCAAAACAGGATGGCACTGGGACGAAAACAGAAAATATATCCATGGAACAGAATAGAAAGCCCAAAGATAAATCTATGCATCTGTGGTCAACTAATCTATGACAAAGTAGGTAAGAATATACAATGGAGGGAAGACAATCTCTTCAATAAATGGTGTGGAGAAAATTGGATAGCTATAATACATGTAAAAAATGAAATTAGAACACTCTTTAACACCAAACATATTAAGGAACTGAATGTAAGACTGGATACTGCAAAACTTTTAAAAGAAAACATAGGCAGAAAACTCTCTGACTTCAATTGCAATTTCCTTTTTGATTTGTCTCCCAGAGTAATGGAAATAAAAGCAAAAATAAACAAATAGAGCCTAATTAAACTCAAAAGCTTTTGTATAAACAACCATAAGGAAAACAAAATACAACCCACAGAAAGGGAGACAATATTTGCAAATGATGCAACCGATAAAGGATTATTCTCCAAAATATGCAAACAATGAATGCAGCTCAATATCATCAAAACGAACAATCAAAAATTGGTCAGATGATCTAAATAGACACTTGTCCAAAGAAGACATACAGATAGTCAAGAGGCACATGAAAATATGTTCAACATCACTAATTGCGGTTGTTATTTAGTTGCTAAGTCATGTCTGACTATTTGTGTCATTAATTATTAGAGAAATGTAAATAAAACTACAGTGAAATATCATTTCATGCCAGTCAGAATGGTCATCATCAAAAATCTACAAACAATAAATGCTGGAGAGGGTTTGGCATAAAGGCTCTTATACTGTTGGTGGGAATGTAAATTGGTATAGCCACTATGGAGAACAGTATCCCTTAAAGTGAAAGCAGAGCTACCATATGATACAGCCATCCCACTGCTGGACATATATCCAAAGAAGCACTTGGTTTGAAAGTATACATGCACCCCAATATTCATTGCAACACTGTTTACAATAACCAAAACATGATAAAGTAAATGTTCACCAGGGGATGGATAAAGAAGACCTGATACAAATATATAATGGAATGTTACTCAGCCATCAAAAAAATGAAATAACGCTATTTGCAGCAACATGGATGGATCTGGTGATTATCATATTAAATGAATTAAGTTAGAGAAAGACAAATATCATATAACATCACTTACAGGCAGAATCTTTAAAAAATGATACAAATGAACTTAATTACAAAATGGAGGCAGACTCACAGACTTAGAGAATGAACTTATGGTTAGCAGGCAGGAAGAGTGAGAGGGAGGGATAGATTGGGAATTTGGGACGGACATGTACACACTGCTATATTTAAAATGGATAATCAACCAGGACCTATAGGGAACTCTGTTCAATATTTTGTAACAATTTAAATGGGAAAAGAATTTGAAAAAAGAATAGATATATGTATATGTAAAACTGAATCATTTTGCTGTATATCTAAAACTAACACAATATTGTTAATCAACTATGCATGCTAAGTTGCTTCAGTTGTGTCCAACTCTTTGAAACATTATGGTCTGTAGCCCACCAGGCTCTTCTGTCCATGAGATGCTCCAGGCAAGAAAAGTGGAGTGGGTTGCCATTTTATTCTCCAGGGGTCTTCCAGACCCAGGGATCAAGCCCTGGTCTCTTGCATTGCAGGTGGATTCTTTATGTCTGAGTCAACAAAAAAGCTCCTCAATGAAGATATGCATTTCTACATTACTTTTCATACATATTTCTAATGAGCCTTTAAAAAAAGCAGATGCCAGGTCACAAAAAACCTTGTAATTTATTAAATTTAATGTAAGAACAGAATGGAACAGTAAATTATTTAAATCATGAATGTGATGTGGTCTGACTTGAATTTTAGGTATCTGTATTGGGTATGGTTCAGTAGCACACAACTGAACAATTCCTTGCCAGTTTTACCAGAAAGGGATTTATTACAGGGTACTAAGCAACTTGGGCTTCCCAGATGGTGCTGGTGGTAAAAAATCCTCCTGCCAGTGCAGGAGACATAAGAGATGTGGGTTCAATCCCTAGGTTGGGAAAATCCCCTGGAGGAGGAAATGGCAACCCACTCCAGTATCCTTGCCTGGAAAATTCCATGGACAGATGAGCCTGGCAGGCTTTAGTCCATGGGGTTATAAAGAGTTGGACAAGACTGAAGTGCCTTTATAGTCCAACTCTCACATCCATACATGACTACTGGGAAAACCATAGCCTTGACTAGATGGACCTTTGATGGCAAAGTAATGTCTCTGCTTTTTAATATGTGTCTAGGTTGGTCATAACTTTTCTGAGTTGGACTATAAAGAGAGCTGAGAGCCAAAAAATTGGTGCTTTGGAACTGTGGTTCAAACTTCTTTCTCAAGGGAAAACTCTTGAGAGTCCCTTGGACTGCAAGATCAAACCATTCCTGAACATTCATTGTAAGGACTAATGTTGAAGCTGAAACCACCTGATATGAAGAAGTGACTCATTAGAAAAGACCCTGATGCTGGGAAAGATTGAAGGTGGGAGGAGAAGGGGACAACAGAGGGTGAGATTGTTGGATGGCATCACCTACTCAATGGACATGAGTTTGAGTAAGATCTGGGAGTTGGTGATGGACAGGGAGGCCTGGCGTGCTGCAGTCCATGGGGTTGCAAAGAGTCAGACATGACTGAATGACTGAACTGAACTGAAGTGACTTAGCAAGCAACTTATAGACGTGTTGGAAGGACTGGCAGAGCTGATTCTAGTCTGAGCTTCCTAAAACAACAACTGTACAATTCACATTCCCATGCTGGGTGGCCAAAGAATTGCTGTTTGCTGCTATCACTCCTATTCAAGAATCACACTGCCTTGTCCACTCTCAGGAAAACTGCTGAATCAGGAGCTATGGCTGCTCTGTGGGTTGGACTTGGCAACCAGGAAGTTAGGGACCAGTTGGACATCCGAGTAAGTTTTCCCTAAGTTGGCTGCACATTAGCATCACCTTTACAAAGCCACTGATGCTGGGTTTGCACCTCCAGAGACTGTATTTACTTGCCCTGGAGCAGGGCCAGTCATATTAAAAATTAAACAGAAAAACCTCTCCAGATGACGTTGGCACAGAGCACAGGTTAAGAAGCATGCATAAGGATCTCAGGATGTCCAGGAAAAGTGCCACGGGATAACCAGTTTGCTTCCTTGCCAGTGCTTTCAGGAGAAGTGAGTGACTGCCATCTCATCGTACTTACGTCTCTCTTTTACCCTGGAAGATAATTCTGCTTGGTAAATCAGTATGGAAAACCCAAACTGAAGGTACCTTGGGAAATAGAGCCCTTAAGGATACTAGTCTCTGTTCATGTTGGCAGGACAGGAGGGAGTGGTGTTAAGGGAGCCAGCCTGTAGTATTTTCCACTCTAATCTGTGATTCGATATTTAATGAAGAGGTCTGACCTAAGGCACTGATTACAGGGACATGATGGAAGACCCTATTCAGAGAATTGAAGAAATAGAACAAAGTGGATTTGGATATTTTACTTGCATGGTTTAGTGAAAGGGGAAGATAAAGATAGCTAGCATGTTGGTTTGGGTTGAATGGCTGGGTCATGGGAAGGACAGATTTGGGTTGGTGGAGAGCAATGGATTAAGTTTAATCATGCTCAGTTTGAGATGTTTTTAGATTATGCAGATGAAGATGTCCAGAATATACTTGGATAGCCAAATCGGGACCTCAGGAAAAAGCTGAACAAGAGGTAGAGATGTAGGCATATATGATATTTAGATTTTAATGAATATTTGGGATGGATGAGGTCACCTCAGGATAAAATCTGGCACAAAATAATGAGATACCAGTATTCAAAATGAAAAGGAACCTACATAACAGGGTGGAAAACTAGCAAAGTATGATTTCATAGACACCAAGAGAAAATAGATATTTCTCCAAAGAAGATAAACAAATGGCTCAGAAGCAAATAAAATTGATGTCCAATGTCATTATTCATTAGGAAAATGCAAACTCAAGCTACAATGAGATACCATTTCACACCAACTAAAATGGCTCTAATTAAAAATTATAGATAATACCAAACATTGTCAATGATGTGAGGAAATTAGAACCCTCTTAACGTTTCTGGTGCAGACACCCTAGCAAACTGCTTGACATTTCCTCAAAGAGTTACATATCCAGTGACCGTGTAACTCAACAGTTTCACTTCTTGGTATATACTCAAAAAATTTGCACATGAAAGTTCATAGTAGCCAAAAAATGGAATCAATCTAAATGCACATTAACTAATTAATAATGACAACACATATGCCACAACTTCATGTGATGTTGTTCAACCGCAAAAATTAATGAAGCTCTGATACATGCTACAATATAGATGAACCTTCAAAATGTGCTAAGTGAAAGAAGCCCAATACAAAAAGCCATAGGTTATATGATTTCATTATATGCAATGAACAGAATAGGCAAATCTGGGAGTCAGAAAGTAGATTCATGTTTGCCAGAGCAGGAGAAAATATGGAGTGACCATTACTGGGTACAAGGTCTCTTTTGGGAGGTGATAAAATATTCTGAAATTAGATCATGGTGATCAATGCACAACTTTGTGAATATACTAAAACCCATTGATTTGTCTTCTTTAAAGGGGTAAACTTTATGGTATGTGAATTACATCTCAATAAAGCTACTATATATATATGTATACATATATATAACCTCAGGGGAAGAAAGCATTCAAAGGAAAATATCTAGAGGTCAAAATGTCAATTGATGCCAAAATGTCAAGCTTCTATTGCAGCAAGTAACATTCGCAGGAGCAGTTTCAATTGTCTGGTGAGGGTACAAGTCATATTGAGGAGTACATGGGAGGTGAGAAAGCACAGACAATCTTAGACAACACTTTCAAGAAATTTGACTGGAAAAAAAGAGAAATGGGTGAACACTGGAGAGGATATGAAGAAGAAGAATGGATTTGACTTTGAAGTATGGTTTTGTTTGCATCTGGGCTGGAGAGAGACTCATATGCAATTCAGGGCTTATGGAGAAGGTCCAAAAGAGTAGGACACAGGAGAGAGAAGAAAATACATAGATTGCAATTCCTGAGAAATCAGGCAGTGTGATAGAAAAGGGTAGAGAATGTTTGAAAAAACTGTTTTGAAAAAAAGGAAAGAGATGACTAAGAAATAAGTCTACTGAGCAGCTCTGAGGGTCTTTGAAGGCCTTGAATTTACGATAGTATTAATTCACTCACAATTTATTGAACACTTATACTGGTCCCAATACAGCATACCAAATCATAGGATTTTTTATTTTTTGATGACAATCTAGGGCTGGGGTTTTGTTCAGTGAGGGTAGTGGAGGCAGAGAGGGGTAAAAGAATTGCACACATTGGCAGGAGAATGTCTAAAGTGAAAGACTACATTGTTTAGGGAGGGAAGTGAGTTTAGAAATGAGTTAACAAAGAAGAGATTTCAGGAAGGAAGTCACTAGAGACCTTGCTAAGGTCAAATAATAACAAACAGGACTGTGATTTATTGTCTCCTTCCTCAGTAGCATCATGCATCATGCTAAATGTTATGGGTTATATTATCTTCTCAACAACAACTGTTATTTCCAAAAGAAAAAACAAAGGCTTAGAGAACTTAAAAAACTTGCTCATGTTCATACATCTTATAAGTAGTAGAACTTAAGCCCAGAGTGTCTGTTCCAGAGCTCTTGCTGTAACCATTGGGCTGCTTTGCAGCTACAGGTGTTAGGTAACTAGCTGAGTGAAAGAATCACTGTCAACTACAAACTGGCACTTGCCATGGGCACTTGCTCTCTACTTCTACAAGGATTAAATCATGTGCTGCTGATTTTCAACAACCTCTCAAGGAGCAGAAATGATGCACTCTGTGCTCAGGGAAAAACCGGCAGGGCATTTCTTCATATAGTTAGAAATTTTCAGGAGCCATTTTATGAACCCAATTCTTGTATCTCCTCTGATCCAGAAAAGCTCTAAAATCCTTCATGGTGACAACTGTTACTCATGACTAGCAAAAATGTCACAAGACTAGTAGAAATCTGGAAAAATATGTGTTTTATTGCTTGTATGCCTCCTGAGAAATCTGTATGCAGGTCAAGAAGCAACAGTTAGAACTGGACATGGAGCAACAGACTGGTTCCAAATTGGGAAAGGCTGTATATTGTCACCCTGCTTATTTAACTTATATGCAGAGTAAATCATACAAAATGCTGGCCTGGGTGAAGCACAAGCGGCAACCAAGATTGGCGGGAGAAATATCAATAACCTCAGCGATGCAGATGACACTGCCCTTATGGCAGAAGGCAAAGGACTAAAGAGCCTCTTGACGAAAATGAAAGAGGAGAGTTTAAAAGCTGGCTTAAAGCTCAACATTCAGAAAACGAAGATCATGGCATCTGGTTCAGTCACTTCATGGGAAATAGATGGGGAAACAGTGGAAACAGTGTCAGGCTTTATTTTTTGGGGCTCCAAAATCACTGCAGATGGTGACTGCAGCCATGAAATGAAAAGATGTTTGTTCTTTGGAAGAAAAGCTATGACCAATCTAGACAGCATATTAAAAAGCAGAGACATTACTTTGCCAACAAAGGTCTGTCTAGTCAAGGCTATGGTTTTTCCAGTAGTCATGTATGGATGTGAGAGTTGTACTATAAAGAAAGCTGAGTGCCAAAGAATCGATGCTTTTGAACTGTGGTGTTGGAGAAGACTGTTGAGAGTCCCTTGGACTGCAAAGAGATCCAACCAGTCCATCCTAAAGGAAATTAGTCCTGAATATTCATTGGAAGGACTGATGCTGAAGGTGAAACTCTAATCCTTTGGCCACCTGATGTGAAGAACTGATTCACTGGAAAAGTCCCTGAGGCTGGGAAAGATTGAAGGCAGGAGGAGAAGGGGATGACAGAGGAGGAGATGGTTATATATAAAACTATGAGATGGTTATACATATTGAATGGCATCACCGACTCAATGGACATGAATTTGAGCAAGCTCTGGGAATTGGTGATGGACAGGGAGGGCTGGCGTGCTGCAGAGTTGGACATGACAGCGGCTAAACTGAACTGAACCGATTTCTCGTATTCTCCCTTCACTGAAATCACATATGTACTGACCTTCTCCCTTGCCTCTTTTGGAGCAGTTTCTCAGAGCTATCTGAGGTGCTGTCTCCTGGGCTGCAGTCCTCATTTTGCCCCAAATGAAACTTAACTTGCAACTCTTGTGTTGTGCATTCTTTTAAGTTGACAGCTGAAAGATTAGGAGTTTTGGTTATTAGATTGTGATGTTTAAGTATAGAAAATCAGACATGAACATTTCAAGTGACGACAGATTTAGAATGATGGGGAAGGTCATTGAAATTATAAAAATAAACAGATGTTTGAGGATAGTTTTGGATATATTGTTCACCTATGTGCTCAACTTTCTGTTAATGCTGGCAGAACTTGTAGAGAAGAGGAAGACCAAGAATTAGGTTATGAGGTTTATAAGTAGATAAAGGACAAAGAAAAGGAAGTTGGTGGAAGACAGTGATACTATGAGGATAAACAGGATACAAGATGGTTGGTGAGGAGTGGTTTGGAAATGGTAGTGGGGATCATATTCCGGTGCTGAGATTTGTGAAATGTGAGGAATTTAATAGACTCTACTGGAGAGAATAGAAGAACCGTTCCCAGAGTAGAGCTAGGGTTTGGTTTAAGGCAGTGGGCCTTGGCTTTTTAAATTTGTATTCCTTTGAAAGCCATTTGAGAATTTGATGAAAGCTATATATTTGTTCCTAGGAAACTGCATGTAAACACACATATACATAAGAAGTGCATACAAGGTAGTCTATTGAATGGAAAATTGATTTCTTTTCAGAGACAGAATGTAAAATCAATCTCTACAAATAACTGCATCTTTCAGTCATGCTCTCTCATACCAACAACAAATGGTCATTTCCTAAAAAGTTAACATAATTGTAACTTGTGTAGATTTTAAAAGTAAATTTTAATATGCTTTTAAACTTATTCACAAAAGAGAAAGAAAGGAAGAGAGAGGATAGGAGAAATCAAGCTAGCTGCAGATATCTGTAAACATAAAAAGAAGAAAGAAAAGGAAAAGAAACAAAGTAGGAAAGATAAAGAAAGGGAAAGAAAGAAACTAAGTTTTTTAAGGGTTACTTTTATTTAGGTGACTTTAAAAATCAGGCATGAATTTATTGTAATTTTCCTGCCACGGACAGCATCTGTGTCATTGTTCTTCTTAAAGGGAGTTTCTTTGATTTGAAGACAAAGGAAATGATGTTACATGAATTCAGCTGCTCAGGTTGGAAACCTGATCTCTGAAATTCCCCATACAAGTCCCCTCTTATCTGAGGGTGAACTGTGAGACGGTTGATTACACTTCCTACCTCAGCCTTTGAAGTCAGGGTGTTCCATAATTCTTGGCATCAAAATAAAAATAAATGTTTAAGTAATCACTGGCTTTTTTTACATCAAAAGCACACTACATTTTCCCCCTTTCTTTCTTCCTTTCATTTCTCCTTTTCTTTCTTTCTTTTATTTCCAGGTATCTGCAGCTTTCTGCTTGCAGAGACATTAAAGCTTGGTCACTCTTAATTCTAGACTGTGGAAACACTTTATTAACATTACATTTATATAGTTCTTTACCTTCAATCTTCCCTGCAGAAATGAGCAACTTGACCCAAATGCACATATTCTTGCAGTAGCCTCACTGACAGTGATGGAAGACCTTGAGTAAAAAGATGTATCACATTAATGTGGCCAAACATGGCTTCCAAGTAAGGCAAATCACGAATTGACTCTGTTCTGAAAAACTATTAGAGTTGTCTAGTCTTTTTGCTCTTTCTCAAGAACAAAACAAAAAACCTCTCAAACCCCTGACTCTCCAAAGTGATCCCCCAAACAAAAGAGGACAAAACAAAACCCCCAAAACGAATAGGGACATATCTTGCCGGAGGTTAATCAGATTTGCCCTATGGAAGATCAGAAAACCCTGGTATAAAAGTTAAAATGTTCATGTTTTTCTTCCATTTCTTGACTAAATCCTCAAGAAAAACCAGTCAATCATGCTCAGTTTCTGATGAATTTAATGACTTTCTCAGTGGAAAATAAGATTTGATGCCAATATATACCAGTAGG
Organism: Bison bison bison; assembly: GCF_000754665.1. Lineage (NCBI taxonomy): Eukaryota > Metazoa > Chordata > Mammalia > Artiodactyla > Bovidae > Bison > Bison bison. The sequence goes on along the minus strand of NW_011494904.1, from coordinate 1,153,906 downwards.
GATAGCAGTGAGTCACATGGACATATGGAGCTTCTTTCTTTACTAAGCTATCAAAAATATCAAGCACACTGCAGGCTTGTCTTTTTCACTTGTTCCCTTTGCCTAGAACATTCTTTTGCAGACATCTGTATGGATCAATCACAACCTCCTTCAGCTCTCTGCTCAAATGTCATCTTCTTGGAGAGGGCCTCCGGTCTCCTCTTAAATGGCACGGAACCCTCCCCCAGCACCTACCATCCCATCACCACACTATTTTCTGCACAGCTCTTACCACCATAGGACACAACTTGTGTGTGTGTGTTCAGTGACTTAGTCGTGTCTGACTCTTGGGGACCCCACGGACTGTAACCCACCAGGCTCCTCTCTCCATGGAATTTTCCATGCAAGAATACTGAGTGGGCTGCCATTTCCTCCTCCAGGAATCCTTCCCGTTTCAGGGATCGAGGCTGCGTCTCCTGTGTGAGCAGCGGATCCTTTGCTACTTGCCACCTGGAAGCACGAGGGTGTTTTCTGATTGTCTTGCTTGAGTACTCTTGCCCCACGAGGTGTAGGCTGTGGTGGTTCTGTTCTCTCTCCTCCAGCACCTACGAGAGTGTTAGTGACTGACAACGTAAATTTGTGGGAAAAATACTCCGTCTGCTCCAAGTACAAAATTTTGTCTGAGGACCTCCAGAAAGGGGAGCTCTGTTTTTCCCATTACTGCTGCTCACTCCTCGGCACGGCTTGAGGCTCCTCACACACATTATTGGCCTCTCCATCGCTGCCCTGTGAGCGTGGGCCTCTCCCATGCTGCCTCACCACAGAAATAAATACAATCTATTTATTTCCTTCCCCGAGGCTATACTAGCATGCTTTGCTAAATATGTGAGGCTTTCATAAGAGGATTACGGAAGAGAAAAAGAAAACCTGGAAGTCAGCTAATTTGTCATTAGCTGTCGTGGGGGAGGGGGCTTGCTGACTTCTTCCCTTGGCTGTTGCCACCCTTACAGACTGATGCAATCTGCCCTCTGTTCTCATTCCACAGCCTCTTTCCCCACTTCCTCCCTTTTCTGAGTCCCAACTGCCCCAAGAATCCCACCCAAAGTAAACAGAGGAGTAACTCCTTTGTCTGGCTGGGCAGGTGGCAATCTAACATACCCTCACCTTAAAAGAAACAAGTCACTGCCATGATCCACACTCTCCTTGAGGTTGAACACAATTCTCACAGCACGCCAGGATCATGAAGCAATATACATCACCACACATTATGTGCACATTTGTGGATGAAACTGATTCTGGATGTGGGAGTCACATCCGTTTTTTCATATGTTCTCTTAATGGCAGGGAGCTTTTTTGTAAAGGCCACACAGACATCATTCTTTACCACCTCTGCTTTCAGATCCCACAGGAGCTGTTCCTCTTTCATATCATCAGATACAAAGCAGCCCACTCAGGTTCAGCCCCAATGCAGCTCTAACCAGATCACTCCAGGGGCCAGGGAGCTGTCGTTGCTAGTCATCTGATAAAGTGACAGAAACTGGCCTTTATTGCTCAGAATGAGATCAAAGGATTACATGTGACCTGGATAAGAAAAGAAATAGCCTGGCTCTGTGTTTAGTGTGCAACGGGGTTGTCTTCTTTAGTGGGTGGGTGGGAAAAGTCTCTACACAGGAAAGAAAGTGACTGGGGTGTAGAGTGAATAGACTGACTCTGTAGAGATGATCCAGTTCTCTATTCTGGGCACACAGAAAGCTGTGTTTCCCAGGCCCATTGCTTTTAGGGAGGGAGACCCAAGTAGTCCTGATCAATGAATCACTCCCAGACCAAAGCCAGACAAAAAATGTGTAAGGATTCCTTGTGCTATGGCATCTCCTTCACTGGGAGTTGAAACAGGTGTGAACTTCAGGTCATAAATCACCATTATGGTTGAGTTCCTATCAGACTTGCCCTCCACAGCTAGAGAGCAGAGCCCTCCTTCCCCAGGAATCAATTTTGGCTGAAAGCTTTGAGATAGAAATAAATCTTAACTGTACTAAAAATGAAACAACCAAGTCAACAAATTCTTATTGCCCAAAAAGCACTTTCTAATTTCATTATATTATTTACTTGTAATTGTGGTACAACTTGGGGCTTTCCAGGTAGCACAAGTGGGAAAGAAACTGCCTGACAATGCAGGAGACTTAAGAGACATGCATTCTATCCCTGGGTGGGAAAGATCCCTTGGAGGAGGGCATGGAAACCCACTCCAGTATTCTTGCCTGGAGAATCGCATGGACAGAGGAGCCTGGTGGGCTATAGTCCATAGGGTTGCAAAGAGCTGGACACAACTGAAGTGACTTACACACACACACGCACACACACACACACACACACACACACACACACACTCACAGTACAAATTAACCTTAAGGACTTTAGTATTCCATAAACAAAATGATTAAAAATTTTCTACCTCAATACAGTTTTCCCTTCATCATACATTTCCCCTGGAATTTGCAAAAAGTCTCTGTATCAAAAACAGCTACAGTTATGTATCTGTTTTCTGTTTTGTCTTCCAATACAAGAAGCACCTTGGCTTAGTGCAGAATTGAATGTAGTGAGAAATAATATCAAAGGCACAGACAAGATTGCAGTAATTGTAGAAATAGATAACCTTACTTGGACTGGAGTGATGGCTGTGAATATGGAGAGCAGTGGATGGGTATGAGAGATTTTTAAGGATTTCAATACATAGGTATTGAAAAGAGAATATATATGGGGTGAAGAGTGAAAGATATTGAGGGGTTCAGGATGGATCTTGATTCCCAGCTTGACAAGGCTTTGGCAATGTTCCAGTGTTTCCAATCCAGTATTCTTATATGTAATATAAGGCCTATGAATTTAAGAGAAAACTTTTTCTAGCTTTGTGTTTTCATTCATACAAAATATCTTTATTTTCTTTCGTTTTGTACAATGGTTTAATTGGGTATAGAATTATAGATCAACAGAGATGTTCCTTTATAACTTTGAACATATTACTTAGTGTTTTCTGGAACTTGTTTACTAGTAAAAAGTTTTCTGTTGGTTTAATAAGTGTTTCTTTTTTAAATTTGAAATACAGCTGATATATACATATATGTTATTTTCATATATGTATATATGTTAACATATATGGTAGATATGTATATGTTAGTGTACTCAGTAATGATTTAGCATTTGCATACATTATAACATGATAACCATAAGTCTGATAACCATCTATGCCCATACAAAGTTATTATAATATTATTCACAATATTCCTTCTGCTGTAGATTATATACCTGTTATTTATTATATAACTAGAGCTTTGCCACTCTTAATCCCCTTCAACTAATTCACCCAACTTCCTATTTTCCTTCCTTCTAGCAACCACTATTTGTTCTTTGTATCTACAAATCTGTTTTCATTTTATATTGTTTATTAGATCCCACATATAAATGAGATCATTTGTCTTTGTATAAAATATTTCTCTTAGAATAATAAATACCCTGTAGATCCATCCATGTTGTCACAAATGGCAAGATTTAATTCACTTTATGACTTTTTTTCCATTATATATATAAATATTTAACTCCATTATACATACATATATCTACATATATACCTTTATCTAGTACACCATCAATAGACACTTGTAACATTGTTGCTGTGGTTGTTCAGTCATTAAGTCATGTCTGACTCTCTGACACCCCATGGACTGCAGCATGTCAGGCTTCCCTGTCCTTTACTGTCTCCTGGAGTTTGCTCAGATTCATGTCCATTGATTTGGGGCTGTGAGGATGAGATGGCTGGATGGCATCACTGACTCGATGGACGTGAGTCTCAGTGAACTCCGGGAGTTGGTGTTGGACAGGGAGGCCTGGCGTGCTGCGATTCATGGGGTTGCAAAAAGTCGGACATGACTGAGTGACTGATCTGATCTGATCTGATCTAACCATCACATCCTCTGCTAACCCTTCTTCTTTTGCCTTCAATCTTTCCCAGTATCAGGGTCTTTTCCAGTGAGTCATATCTTCACATCAGGTGCCAAAGTATTGGAGTTTCAGCTTCAGCATCAGTCCTTCCAAAGAATACTCAGAGCGGATTTCTTCTAGGATTCATAGGTTTGATCTCCTTGCAGTCCAAGTGACTCTCAAGAGTCTTCTCCAGCACTATAGTTTGAAAGCATCAGTTTTTCAGCACTCAGCATTGTCTATGGTCCAGCTCTTGCATTCGTACATGACTCCTGGAAAACCATAGCATTGACTGTATGAATCTTTGTCAGCAAAGTGATGTCTCTGCTTTTTAATGCACTGCCCAGGTTTATCATAGCTTCCTTCCAAGGAGCATGTGTCTTTATTTTCATGGCTGCATTCACCATCTACAGTGATTTTGGAGCCCAAGAAAATAAAATCTGTTACTGTTTCCAATTTTCTCCATTCTATTTGCCAGGAAGTGATGGGACTGGATGCCATGGTCTTAGTATTTTGAATGCTGAGTTTCAAGCCAACTTTTTCACTCTCCTTTTTCACCTTAATCAAGAGGCTCTTTAGTTCCCCTTCACATTTTGCCTTTAGAGTGGTATCATCTGCATATCTGAGGTTATTGATATTTCTCCTGATTCCAGCTTGTGGAATAATCCAGCCTAGTATTTCATATGATGTACTCTGCATAGAAGTAAAATAAACAGAGTGACAATATACAGCTTTGACGTATTCCTTTCCCAATTTTGAACCAGTTCATTGTTTCATATGCGGTTCTAAGTGTTGCTTATTGACCTGCATACAGGTTTCTCAGGAAGCAGGTAAGGTGGTCTGATATTCCATCTCTTTAAGAATTTTCAAGTTTGATCCACACAGTCAAAGGCTTTAGCATAGTCAATGAAGCAGTTTTTCTGGAATTCCCTTGCTTTTTCTGTGATCCAACGGATATTGGCAATTTGATCTCTGGTTCCTCTGCCTTTTCTAAATCTAGGTTGTATATCTGGAAGTTCTCAGTTCACATACTTCCAGAGCTTAGATTGAAGAATTTTAAGCATAACCTTACTAGTATGTGAAGTGGACTCAATTGTACGGAAGTTTGAACATTCTTTGGCATTGCCCTTATTTGGGATGTAAATGAAAACTGACATTTTCCAGTCCTGTGGCCACTGCTGAATTTTCCAAATTTGCTGACATATTGAGTGCAGCACTTGAACAGCATTTTCTTTTAGGATTTTAAATAGCTCAGTTGGAGTTCCATCACCTCCACTAGATTTGTTCATAGTAATGTTTCCTAAGGTGCACTTGACTTCACATTCTGGGATGTTTGGCTGTAGTTCAGTGACCACATGATCATGATTATCTAGGTCATTAAGACCTTTTTAATATAGTTCTTCTGTGTATTCTTGCCACCACTTCTTAATTTCTTCTGCTTCTGTTATGTCCTTGCCATTTCTGTCCTTCATCGTGCCCATCCTTGCATGAAATGTGAACCTTGATATCTCTGATTTTCTTGAAGAGATCTTTAGTCTTTCCCATTCTATTGTTTTCCTCTATTTCTTTTATTGTTCATTTAAGGAGGCATTCTTGTCTCTCTTTGTTGTTCTCTGAAACTCTGCATTCAATTGAACATGTCTTTCCCTTTCTCCCTTACCTTTTGCTTCTCTTCTTTCCTCAGCTATTTGTAAAGCCTCCTCAGACAACCACTTTGTCTTCTTGCCTTTCTTTTCCTTTGGGATGATTTTGGTCTCTGCCTCCTATATAGTGAGATGAACCTTTGTCCATAGTTCTTAGGGTACTCTGCATACCAGATCTAATTCTTTATGTCTATTCATCACCTCCAGTGTATAATCATAAGGGATTTGATCTAGGTCACCTCTGAATGACCTAGTGGTTTCCCCTACTTTCTTCAATTTAAGACTGAAATTTGCAATAAGGAACTCATGATTAGAGCCACAATCAGCTTCAGAGCTTGGTTTTGCTGACTGTTAGAGCGTCTCCATCTTCAATTGCAAAAAATGTAATCAAGCTAATTTGGATATTGACCATCTGGTGATGTCCATGTGTACAGTCATCACTTGTGTTGTTGGAAAAGGGTATTTGTTTATGACTAGTGTGTTCTCTTGACCAAACTCTGTTAACCTTTGCCCTGCTTCATTTTGTACTCCAAGGCCAAATTTGCCTGTTATTCTGGGTATCTCTTTACATCCTACTTTTGCATTTCAATCCCCTATGATGAATAGGATATCTTTTTTGGTGTCAGTTTTAGAATGTCTTGTAGGTCTTCATAGAACCATTAAGCTTCAACTTTTTCAGCATTAGTGGTTGGGGCATAGACTTGAATTACTGTGATGTTGAATGGTTTGCCTTGGAAATAAACTGAAAATGTTCTGTTGTTTGAAATTGCACCCAAGTACTGCATTTTGGACTCCATTTCTTCTAAGGGGTTCTTGCCCACAGTAGGAGATATAATGGTCATCTGAATTAAACTCATCCATTCCTGTCCATTTTAGTTCACTAATTCCTAAAACCTCGAAGCTCACTCTTGCTGTCTTCTCCTTGATTATGTACAATTTACCCTGATTCATGGACCTAACGTTCCAGGATCCTATGCAGTATTGTTCTTACAGCATTGTACTCTACTTTCACCACTAGACACATCCACGATAGAGTGTGGTTTCCTCTTTGGCCCAGCCGCTTCATTCTTCCTGGAGCTATTAGTAATTGCCATCTGCTCTTCCCCCATAGCATACTGGACACCTTCTGACCTGGGAACTCATCTTCTGGTGTCATACCTTTTTTTGCCTCTTCATACTTCCATGGGGTTCTCAAGGCAGGAATACTGGAGTGTTTTGTGATTCCCTCCTCCAGTGGATCCATTTTGTCAGAACTCTGCAATATGCCTCAATCGTCTTGGGTGGTCCTACATGGCATGGCTTATAGCTTCACTGAGTTATGCATGTCCCTTCATCACAGCAAGGTTGTGATCCATGAAAGGAACTCTTGTATTGGGTATCATAACACTGGAGTGAACATTAGATGCATATTTCTTTTTGAATTAGTGTTTTTGTTTTCTTCAGCAAATACCTAAAAGCAAAATTTCTCGATCATATAGTAGTTCTATTTAAGTATTTTAGAAACCTACCTACTTTTTTCCACAGTGGATGCATCGATTTAAAGAGGTGCACAAGGATTCCCTTTTCTACACCACCTCACCAACACTTTTTATTTGTTATCTTTTGATCTTAGCCATTCTGGCACGTGTGAGGTTGTATCTCACTGTGCTTTTGATCTGCATATCTCTGATTAGTGATTTTGAGCATCTTTTTAGATGTCCCTGTTGACCATCTCTATATCTTCTTTGGAAAAATGTCTATTCAGTTTTTCTGCCAATTTTTTAATCACCTATTTTTTTTTTTTTTAATTTTGAATTGAATGTGTTTTTTGTTTATTTTGGACATTAACGCCTTAACAGAGGGGTCCCCAGCCTCTGGTATCTGCCTGATGATCCGAGATAGAGTTGATGTAATAATAATAAAAATGAAGCGCTAGTAAATGTAATGCTCTTGAATCGTCCTGAAACCATCTTCCCCCTGCCCTGCCCAGTCCCTGGAAAAATTGTCTTCCACAAAACCAATTCCTGCTGCCAAAAAGACAGGGGACCACTCTTTTAACAGACATACTGTTTGCCAATATCTTTTTCCATTCAGCAGGCTGCCTTTGCATTTTGTTGATAGTTTCTTTCACTGTGCTTTTAGAAGCTTTTTAGTTCGATGTAGTCCTGTTTAATTTTGCCTTAGTTCCCTTACCTAAAGAGACAGATCCTCCAAAATATTTCCAAGACTGATGTCAAAGAACATACTGCCTATGTATTCTTCTAGGATTTTTATGGATTTGGGCCTTACATTTAAGCCTTTAATGCATTTTGAGTTTCTTTTTGTGTATATTGTGAGAAAATAGCTGAGTTTCATTCTTTTTCATGTAGTTGTTTGGTTTTTCCAGCACCATGTAATGAAGAGGCTGTCTTTTCTTCATTTTATATTCTTGCCTCCTTTGTTGTAGGACAATTGTCCATGTAAGTGTGGGTTCATATCTGGACTCTGTCTGTCCCATTGATTTATTTGTCTGTTTTTGTTCCAGTACCATACTATTTTGATTACTTTGGCTTTGTAATATAGTTTGAAATCAGGGAGCATGATATTGCCAGCTTGTTCTTTCTCAAGATTGTTTTGGCTATTTTGGGTCTCTTGTATTTTCATACACATTTTAGGATTATATGTTCTAGTTCTGTGAGAATTACCATTGGTATTTTGATAGGGATTGCATTGAATATGTAGGTTACCTTGGTAAGATAGTCATTTCAACAATATTAATTCTTCCAAATTCATGAGCACCATGTATCTTTTCAATCATTTTTGCTGCAATCAATTTCTTTTATCAATATCTTATAATTTTTTGAGTACAAATCTTTTACTTCTTTGATTATATTTATTCCTAGGTATTTTATCCTTTTGAGGCAATTGTAAATAATACTATTTTGTTAATTTCTTTTATGTATAGATTGTTTTTAGTGTATGCAAATGCAAAAGATTTCTAACATATTCGTTTTGTATCCTACAACTTTGCTGAATTCATTCATTAGTTCTAATAGCTTTTTGATGGCATCTTTAGGACTTTCTATACATAGTGTCATGTAATCTGCAAATAGTGACAGTTTCAGTCTCCCTTTCCCATGTGTATTTCTCTAATTCTTCTTCTTGTGTGATTGCTGTGGCTGGCACTCCCAGAGCTATACTGGGGAAAAGTGGTGACAGTGGGTATACTTTTTTTATTCCTGATCTATATTATTAAATTTGGTTTGCTATTTTGTTGAGGATTTTTGCTTTTTTTTTTTTTTGGTATCCATGATATTGACTACTCTTTTTTTCGTGTGTGTTGTCAGTGTCTGGTTTTGGTATCAGGGTGGTGCTGATCGTATAGACTGAGTTCAGAAAGCCACAGAATATATTTCTTCATCAGTTTTTTTGAATCATTTGGAGAAAGTTGCTAATTTGTCTTTGAATATTTGATAGAATTCACCTGTGATGCCTTCTGGTTCTGGACTTTAATTTGTTGGGAAATAAATTCATTTATTTTTTATTATTAATACTGATTAAATTTCATTACTTCTAATATGTTTATATTTTCTCTTACTTCCTGATTCAATCTTGGGAGATTGCACATTTCTAGAAATTTATTCAATTTGTTTATGTTGTTTATTTTGTTGATGTAAAATTGCTCATAGCAATCTTTTAAAATCCTTTATATTTCTGTGATGTTGGTTGAAACTGTTCCTCTTTTGCATCTGATTTTATTTCTTTGGGCACTCTTTTTATTGATGAGTCTGGCTAAAGTTTTATCAATTTTGTTTATTTTCAAAGAACAAACTTTTAGTTTCATTGACTTTTTTTCTACTTTTTAAGACTACTTCACTTATTTCTTCTCCAACTTCTTTCATTCTACTAACTTTGGGTTTTGTTTGTTCTTATTTTTCTAGTTCCTTTAGATGTAAGGTTAGGTTGTTTATTCGAGATTTTTCTGTTTCCTGAAGTAAGGTAAACTTGTGTCACTATAAACTTCCCTCTTAGAATTGTTTTCACTGTGTCCCATTGATTTGGGATTGCTGTGCTATCATTTTCATTTGTCTCCATATCAGTTCATTTCAGTTCGGTCGCTCAGTCATGTCTGACTCTTTGTGACCCCATGGACTGCAGTGTGCCAGGCCTCCCTGTCCATCACCAGCTTCTGGAGTCTGCTCAAACTAATGTCCATTGAATCAGTGATGCCATCCAACCATCTCATCCTCTGTCATCCCTTTCTCCTCCTGCCTTCGATCTTTCCCAGCATCAGGGTCTTTTCCAATGAGTCAGTTCTTCACATCAGGTGGCTAAAGTATTGGAGTTTCAGCTTCAGTATCAGTCCTTCCAATGAGAACTCAGGACTGATTTCCTTTAGGATGGACTGGTTGGGTTTCCTTGCAGTCCAAGGGGTTTTCAAGTGTCTTCTCCAAGCTCGCAGTTTAAAAGCATCAATTCTTTGGTGCTCAGCTTTCTTTATAGTCCAACTCTCACATCCATACATGACGACTGGAAAAACCATCTACATCTACTTCTGTTTCCATATATTAAAAAAAAAAATCCTTTTTGAGTTTTTCAGTTAACAATTGGTTGTTTAGTAGCATATTGTTTATCCTCCAAAGTGTATATGATTTTTGCCTTTTTTTTTTACTTGTAGTTAATTCTAGTGTCATTACATTGGAAAAAGATGCTTAATATTATTCCAATCTTCTTAAATTTACCAAGGCTTATTTTGTGGCCTAATATGTGATTTATATGCTTCTCTGATAGCTCAGTTGGTAAAGAATCTTCCTGCAATGAAGGAGACCCCGGTTCAATTCCTGGGTAGGGATGATACCCTGGAGAAAGGAAAGGCTACCCACTCCAGTATTCTGGCCTGGGGAAGTCCATAGACTGTACAGTCCCTGGGGTGGCAAACAGTCGGAGATAATTGAATGACTTTCACTCATGTGATTTATCCTTGGAATGTTCCAGGTACACTTGAAAAGAATGTGCGTTTTGCTGCTTTTGAATGGAACATCTGTCTATCAAGTACGTCTGGCTTAATGTATTAATAAGTGTTTCCTTATTGATTTCTGTCTGGATTATCTGTCTGTTCATGTAAGTCAGGTGTTAAATCCCCTGCAATTACTGTGTTACTGTCAATTTCTCCCTTTACATGTGATAATATTTTCCTTATATATTTAGGTGATCTTTGTTAGGTTCATACATAGTCACAATCTTTATATTTTCTTCTTTGATTGGTTCCTTGATCAGTTTGAAATGTCCTTCTTTGTCCTTGCAACAGTCTTTGGTTTGAAGTCAGTTTTGCCTGATTTAATTATTGCTTCCTTGGCTTTCTTTTTCTTTCTGTCTGTCTGTCTGTTTTTGGTCACTTGGCATCTGTAATCTTAGTTTCCAGACCAGGGTTCAAACCTGTGCTCCCTGCAGTGGAAGTGCAAAGTCTTAACCGTGGGACCTCCAGGAAGTCCCTACCTAGGCTTTCTTTTTCTTTCCATTTGTATGGAATACCATTTTTCATCCCCTCAATTTCAATTTTTGTGTTTTTCCATCTGAAGTCAGTTTCTTGTGAGCTAAACATATATATGGTCATTTGTCTTTTTGAATCCATTTAGCTATTCTATGCCTTTTGACTGGACCATATAGTTCATTTACATTTAAAATAATTCTATTATTGATAGATATGTACTTAATGCATTTTGTTGATTATGTCCTGGTTGTTTTGTAATTGTTTTTTTTCTCTTCCTTTGTAATTTGATAACTATTTTTAGTGCTCTGTTTGGATTCTTCCTTTTTTCTGTGTGCATATATTATAGGTTGTTGGTTTATGTTATCATGTGGTTTATATATAACATCATATATTATTGATATATTAAGTTGATAATATAGAGTTTGAAACACATTATAAAAATCCCATATTCTTGAAATTTTTAATCCCCACTCATGTTTAATGTTTTTGAAATCATGTTTCACATCTTTTTATTTCATGTATCTCTTAATTGCTTGTTATAGATATCGTTAATTTTGCTACTTTTGTCTTTTAACATTACTACTAGTATTACAAGTAATTTATCTACTACCTTTATGTATATTTACCTTTGCTAATGCCAAAGAATTGATGCTTTTGAACTGTGGTGTTGGAGAAGACTCTTGAGAGTCCCTTGGACTGCAAGGAGATCCAACCAGTCCATTCTGAAGGAGATCAGCCCTGGGATTTCTTTGGAAGGACTGATGCTAAAGCTGAAACTCCAGTACTTTGGCCACCTCATGCAAAGAGTTGACTCATTGGAAAAGACCCTGATGCTGGGAGGGATTGGGGGCAGGAGGAGAAGGGGACAGCAGAGGATGAGATGGCTGGATGGCATCACTGACTCGATGGACATGAGTTTGAGTGAACTCTAGAAGTTGGTGATGGACGGAGGCCTGGTGTGCTGCAATTCATGGGGTCGCAAAGAGTCGGACACAACTGAGCAACTGAACTGAACTGAACTGAATGAGATTTTTCTTTTCATAATTTTAATATTTATAGCTGTGATCTCTTCTTCTTAGAGGTATCTTTTTAACATTACTTGTAAGCTGCCTTGTGATACTGAACTCTTTTAGCTTTTGTTTGTATGTACAACTCATTATCTAGCCTTCAACTCTGAATCATAGCCTTGATAATATAATATTCTTAGCTATAGGGTTCTTTTTTCTTTCATCACTTTGAAAATATCATGCCACCCTTTCTGGCATAAATTTCTATTGAAAAGTCAGCTCATAGTCTTATGGGAATTCCCTTGTACATGACTAGTTGCTTTTCTCTTTCTGCTTTTAAGATTTTGTTCCATTTTTAAGTTTTGCCATTTTAATTATAATGTGTCTTGTTGTGTATCTCTTTGAGTCTTGTTTGGGACTCTTTGTGATTCAACATCTGTTTCTTTCCCTATGTTAGGGAAATTTTTAGCTATTATTTCTTCAAATAAGTTCTCTGTCCACTCCTTCTCTCTCTTCTCTTTCTAGGGTGTCTTTAATGAAAATGTTTAGTATGCTTGGTATTGTCCAAGAGTTCTCTTTAACTATCCTCATTTTTAAAACTTGTTTTTACTTATTATGTTCAATTTGGATGCTTTCCATCACTTTGTATGCTGGTTTGTCAATCTATTACCCTGCATCATCTAATCTAGTGTTTATTCCTTCTGGTGTCTTTTTTATTTTAGTAATTATATTCTTCAGCTTTGTTTGTAATTCTTTTTTTAAAATTGTACTTTATTTATCTACTCTTCTCCTAAGTTTACTGAGCATCTTTATGATCATTCCTTTGAACTCCTTATCAGATAGACTGCTTTTCTCCACATTGTTTATTTCTTTTTCTGGGTGTCATCATTTCTTTCATTTGGAACATATTCCTCTGGCTCTTAATTTTGATTATTATTTATTTCACTAGACTATAGATATCAAGGGAGCAGGAATCATGCTTGCTATATCTCTCTATGTATGCCCAGTACCTAGACAACTACTCAGCATGGGTAATTGCACTGTATTTTTTGATTGATTAAATGTATACTTGAAGAAATGCTTTGCCTTTTATCTACCCTCCCCTTATGTAATTTTTATGAAGAAAACATTTTAATCTGTCGTTATGGCAGAACATTTTCTCACTTGATGGAATTATCTGACCATATCTGCAAAGAACAAATTGTATAAGATGGTTAACAGAACACGTGTAAATGATTTATGAATCACAAATATCTTTTGGATGTTCATTATTCAAGACAGATGCAGACTTACCTTTGAGATATTATGAGTTTGGTTCCAGACCACTGCAATGAAGTGAAGATCAGAGTGAAGAAAGTCATATGAAGTTTTTGGTTTTCCAGTGCATGTAAAAGTTATGTTTATGCTATATTGTAGTAAATTAATGTGTAATACCATTATGTTAAAAAAAAAACTAATATATATACCTTAAAAATGCTTTATTGCTAGAAAATGTTAACTATCTTCTGAGCCTTCAGTCAGCTGTAATCTTTTTATAATAGTAACATCAAAGATGACTGACCATGAATAACCATAACAAATACAATAATAATGTAGTTTGAAATATTGCAAGAATTACCAAAATGTGACACAGATACATGACATGAGTAAAATCTGTTTGACAATGATGTCAATAGACTTGTTTAATACAAGTTTGCTATAAATATTCAATTTTTAAACAACAATATTTGATAAGGACAATAAAGTAAAGCTCACTAAAGTGATATATGTTTGTATTTATGTTGTCTAATTCTCATTGATATTTTTGTTTTCCTCTTCAGTGATAAAACTGAACTTTTATTCTTTATTGTTAAAAAGAGTCAAGCATTGTTAGTTCTTGGTTTTACTTCTAGTTTTATATGTGACTTTGGGTAAGTCATAAGCTGGAACCTAAGCTTTGTCAGCTGTGAAATGGAAAAACTCACATGACAATATAGATTTTTTCCTACAGAATGTTGTGAGAAAAAATATAATTATTCATATATATATAACACCTTAATGAAAATATTAATGTATTAATGCACACATATATTTCTGACTGTGTATACTGTTAATATTTAAGTAATAGGGAATGACTATATAAAAATTATACGAAGAGTGATGGTGACTATTAACTGGCACTTTGTAATGTACCAAGCCTGGACCTAAATGCTTCACATATATTTTCTTATTTAATTTTCACAAACATGCATTAATTATTTTTCCTTTCTCTATTTGTACCCCTCCCGGCACCAACCCCCACTCCCCCCGCCCCCAACACACATTCTTTCTTGATCTCAGTCCATGAAATAAGGTGTTATACCCATCACTCCACTGAATGGTTTATTCCTGGGATCACTGATGGCCTCTATCTTGACAATGGTCAATTCTTCCCTCATCTTACTCACTATATTTGTAGCATATGACAGTAGGTCATTTTCTTTTTCTTGAAGCATTTCATTTGCTTGGATCTAAGAAATTCTCCTTCTATAATTTTCCTTCATTTGTCTCATTTTCTTGACCTCTAAATATTGGAGACCCATAGAGATTAGACCTGGAATCTCTTTTCTTTACAATTTCAGCATACTCCTATAGTGATTTTACTCAGTTCTCCTGGCTCAAATATACTTATACTCTAATAATGAGCAAATTTTATGATCCATCCTTGACCTCTTTCCTGAATACTTGTACATCCAATGGTTAACTGAATATTCCAACATGGATGCTGAATTAGTATCTCTAACTAAACTCTGTGTAATTCCTCTTTCTTTTTACCAGTTCATTATCCAGTCTCTTTTCATCTAGCTACTTAGACCCCAAATTTTGAAATCACTTTTAGTTTCTTTCTCACAATTCACATTCGATCTATCAGAAGTTATGTTACATCTATTTCCAAATACATGATGATTCTAATCCCTTTGGCTGCTTCCAAGTGTCATCTTCCTATTTGAAGTCACCACCACGTCTCGCCTTCACTGTTGCAATTGCTTTTTCTTGGTTTCCAGCATCTACCCCTGGTTCCTAGAGTCTATTCTTCACATAGGACCCATAGCAATCCTCTCAAAACATAAATTGCATTGTGATACTCCCCTACAAAAAATGTCCAATGATTTCCCATCATAGAATAAAATCCAAAATCCTACTATAGCTTATCAGTTCCTGCAAGAGATAATCCCTGGCTACTTTTCAAATTCAACTCATGAGTCAATGAGCATGAGCCTCACAGATCCCCTTGATTTTTCTCAAATTCACTGGAGTATTCCAGACTGGGGATGCTTCCATTTGCTCTTGCCTTTGCTTAGGACGCTCCTTCCCAGGTATTCACGTGAATCACTGATTCATAGTGTCCAGATCTCTGCTCAAATGGCACCCCCTCAGAGGCCTTATTGGCCTCTATGCTTGTCTGATCACAATCAGCTTATTCAGAATTGTTTCCTTTGGACCAATTATCGCGGAGATGATATTCCATTTTAATTTTTTAATTATAAGCTGCTTGAGGGTAGTTCATCATAGTACCCTTACTGTCTAAAACAGTGCTTGGCATATGATAGTTTTTATTTTTGGAGAACATTCTATGATCAAACCTTCTGTTTCCTTCTCCAGTAGGAAAGGTAACTGAGATTCAGAGTAGTCAAGCCATTTTTTAAGATCATGTTATTATTAAAGGATTAGATTTGAATACTGATCTGAGAATAAACCTCATACTTTCAGCCACTATGCTGTACTAGAGTGTACTGTTATATTGTATTGTTTTCACTCCATTTGCGATTATCTTGAAAATTCAGGATGCCAAAATCCCGTAACTATTTTGTTACAATTGTCAAAATATTTATATGTGTGCTAACATTTCAGTATTTGTTGCCTTTCAGGGTTTTCGGTCCACACACATCTACACTCAACAGCTTACATTTCAGCATCCCTAAAGGGAAGTTTAAAAAGGAGAGAAATACCTTCCAAAACACACTGATGCAAAGAATTGTTAAAAACAATCAATGATACATCACTGAAAATTGCATAAATGTACCATCCTAGGAATTTCAGGCTATAAAGTGAAGTGATAGAGTCAGGTGACTTTTATCTCTTTGATCCCACATTCAAGTTCCGCATAGGCCTGAAGCAGTGCTTAAACCATAACACCGCTACAAGAGGAGCTATTGACTTCGACATTAGAGGAGCCCTAATGCCAGCTACTGAAGTCAGGTTTTACTGATTTTTAACACTAAGAAGATTTCTCTAAAAGGAAGTCTGGCAATTGTCTTTTTAAGATGCTCTTAAGAAATGCTAAATTTCCTCCTTTTTAACATTACTCCATTTTCATTTTGTCCTCATTTAAAGAAAAACTTGAGTAAGGAAGCCAAAGCATACAACATGTCAGTTTTGCCTGGGTTTATGTCAATGTTTGCATGGAAGCTGAAATACCAGTCTCTTTGCTATTTGATGCCAAAAGTTGAGTATTTGAAAATACCTGAAAGAATGTCACTTTTCTATGAAATACAGTCAGAGTTAACATTTATGAAACCCTAGTTCTATCACTACTAGTTACGTGACCCTGTTTACATTACTGAACTTCTTTTTTGTCTGTCAGTTTCCTAATCTGTAAAGAGGGGATGATACTAGGACTAATCTCATGGTGTTTGGATGAGGTTAGCTGAGATGACATCAAGCACTTAAGTAGTTTCTAGCATGGGGTAAGGACTATTATAATGTATGCATGATGGCTAGATCAGGGTTTCCTATTCTTGGCACGTTGGCCTTTTGGATCAGATAATTCTTCATTCTTGGATGCTGTCCTGTGTGTTATAGAATGTTCACAGCATCCACAAACTTTTACCTTCTAGATGACAGTGAATGCCCAACCCCTCCTGAGTCATGATAACCAAAAATGTCTCCAGACATTTGCAGATGTCCCCTGTGGGGCAAAATCACCCTGTGTTGTGAACTACTGTACTAGAATAATGCTTTGCATGTGTATTTTCACAACAAGATTCTAGGGTAGGAACAAATGAGGAAAGTAGACTTTAGGATCGTAAGTATTTACCAAAGACACATAGCTGGGAAGGGCTGGGCTGTTACTAGCATCTGACAGTGCCTGACAAAAAAGCTTTGATGGCATGTTAGTTATTGTCTTTAATTGATGAGTTGTTCCTGTGCACAATGCCGAGATGTCAACAGTCCACTGTGTTTCTGCTGTCCCCTACCCAGGAATCTGCAGTATGTTCATTCGATTCAGTTCAGTTGCTTAGTTGTGTCTGACTTTTTGCCCCATGAACTGTACATGCCAGGCCTCCCTGTCCATCACCAACTCCTGGAGCCTACCCAAACTCATGTCCATTGAGTTGGTGATGCCATCTAGCTATCTCATCCTCTGTTGTCCCCTTCTCCTCCTACCTTCAATCTTTCCCAGCATCAGGGTCTTTTCAAATGAGTCAGCTCTTCACATCAGGTGGCCAAGTATTAGAGTTTTAGCTTCAACAGCAGTCTTTCCAATGAAAACCCAGGACTGATTTCCTTTAGGATGGACTGGTTGGATCTCCTTACAGTCTAAGGGACTCTCAAGAGTCTTCTCCAACACCACAGTTCAAAAGCATCGATTCTTTGGTGCTCAGCTTTCTTTACAGTCCAACTCTCACATCCATACATGACTACTGGAAAAGCATAGCCTTGACCAGACAGACCTTTGTTGGCAAAGTAATGTCTCTGCTTTTTAATATGCTGTCTATGTTGGTTATAACTTTCCTTCCAAGGAGTAAGCGTCTTTTAATTTCATGGCTGCAGTCACCATCTGCAGTGATTTTGGAGTCCTCCAAAATAAAATCTGTCACGGTTTCCACTGTTTCACTATCTATTTGCCATGAAGTAATGGGACTGGAATGTGAAGTCAAGTGGGTCTTAGAAAGCATAACTATGAACAAAGCTAGTGGAGGTGATAGAATTCCAGTTGAGCTATTCCAAATCCTGAAAGATGATGCTGTGAAAGTGCTGCACTCAACATACCAGCAAATTTGGAAAACTCATCAGTGGCCACAGGACTGGAAAAGGTCAGTTTTCGTTCTGATCCCAAAGAAAGGCAATGCCAAAGAATGCTCAAACTACCACACAATTGCACTCATCTCACACGCTAGTAAAGTAATGCTCAAAATTCTCCAAGCCAGGCTTCAGCAATACGTGAACCATGAAATTCCTGATGTTCAAGCTGGTTTTAGAAAAGGCAGAGGAACCAGAGACCAAATTGTCAATGTCCGCTGGATCATGGAAAAAGCAAGAGAGTACCAGAAAAACATCTATTTCTGCTTTATTGACTATGCCAAAGCCTTTGACTGTGTGGATCACAATAAACTGTGGAAAATTCTGAAAGAGATGGGACTACCAGACCACCTGACCTGTCTCTTGAGAAGTCTGTATGCAGGTCAGGAAGCAACAGTTAGAACTGAACATGGAACAATAGACTGGTTCCAAATAGGAAAAGGAGTATGTCAAGGCTGTATATTGTCACCCTGCTTATTTAACTTATATGCAGAGTACATCATGAGAAAGGCTGGGCTGGGAGAAACACAAGCTGGAATTAAGATTGCTGGGAGAAATATCAATAACCTCAGATATGCAGATGACACCACCCTTATGGCAGAAAGTGAAGAGGAACTAAAGAGCCTCTTGAAGGTGAAAGAGAGTGAAAAAGTTGGCTTAAAACTCAACATTCAGAAAACGAAGATCATGGCATCTGGTCCCATCACTTCATGGGAAATAGATGGGGAAACAGTGGAAACAGTGTCAGATTTTATTTTTCTGGGCTCCAGAATCACTGCAGATGGTGACTGCAGCCATGAAATTAAAAGACGCTTACTCCTTGGAAGGAAAGTTATGACCAACCTAGATAGTGTATTGAAAAGCAGAGACATTACTTTGCCAACAAAGGTTTGTCTAGTCAAGGCTATGGTTTTTCCAGTAGTCATGTATGGATGTGAGAGTTGGACTGTGAAGAAAGCTGAGCGCAGAAGAATTGATGCTTTTGAACTGTGGTGTGATGTAAGGAGATCCAACCAGTCCATTCTGACGGAGATCAGCCCTGGGATTTCTTTGGAAGGAATGATGCTAAAGCTGAAACTCCAGTACTTTGGCCACCTCATGCAAAGAGTTGACTCACTGGAAAAGACTCTGATGCTGGGAGGGATTGGGGGCAGGAGGAGAAGGGGACAACAGAGTATGAGATGACTGGATGGCATCACTGACTCAATGGATGTGAGTCTGGGTGAACTCTGGGAGTTGGTGATGGACAGGGAGGCCTGGCGTGCTGTGATTCATGGGGTTGCAAAGAGTTGGACAGGACTGAGTTACTGAACTGAATTGAACTGAATGGGACTAGATGCCATGATCTTAGTTTTCTTGAATGTTGAGCTTTAAGCCAATTTTTTCACTCTCCTCTTTCACTGTCATGAAAAGGCTCTTTAGTTCTTCTTCATTTTCTGCCACAAGGATGGTGTCATCTCCATATCTGAGGTTATTGATATTTCTCCCGGCAATCTCGATTTCAGCTTGTGATTCCTCCAGCCCAGCATTTCTCATGATGTACTCTTCATATGAGTTAAATAAGCAGAGTGACAGTACACAGCCTTGACGTACTCCTTTCCCAATTTGAACCAGTCTGTTGTTCCATGTCCAGTTCTAACTGTTGCTTCTTGACCTGAATACAGGTTTCTCAAGAGGCAGGTCAGGTGGTCTGGTATTTTCATCTCTTTCAGAATTTTCCACAGTTTATTGTGATCCACACAGTCAAAGGCTTTGGCATTCTGTGTTCATTCCGTGTGGCTTTACAACCCAGTTTCCTTCCATTGTGAAACTTGCTCTTCTTGCCCGCATTGAAGAATGTTATGCTTTTCTGTTAGGACTCAATTAATGCAGAGGCCCTTCATCTTTCACAAAATATCCATTGTACTCTCAGCTTGACATTAAAGCCAAAGTTTCCACCCATAATTGGTAACAGAATCTTCACTCCTGGTCCTTGTCAATGACAATAACATTGAACTGACTTTTGCATAATATTTATCAAAAGTTTAGTTGTGAAGAATGAATTCAGGAATATTATCTAAAGAATTTGTGGTGCTTTGAGGATAAGGTATAAAAGGAATTAAAAAAAAAAAAAAACTTACCAAACTTCTAAATAATACGTGAGTATGCTCACCATGGCCTTTCCTAGATGTTTCTTAATCTGAGTTCTATTTCCAATGATGTAGATTTGTATTCGGGAGAAGGCAATGGCACCCCACTCCAGTACTTTTGCCTAGAAAATCCCATGGACGGAGGAGCCTGGTGGGCTGCAGTTCATGGGGTCGCTAGACTCAGACACGACTGAGCGACTTCACTTTCACTTTTCACTTTCATGCACTGGAGAAGGAAATGGCAACCCACTCCAGTGTTCTTGCCTGGAGAATCCCAGGGACGGGGGAGCCTGGTGGGCTTCTGTCTATGGGGTCGCACAGAGTCGGACATGACTGAAGCGACACAGCAGCAGCAGATTTGTATTCAGATAGGGAGAGGCAGAACAGGAGATTAATTTGTAGTTTTTCATCTTATCTTCCTGGAACCCTCTGCTGCATTTTTCACTTTTGTGGCTTCCATAATATTAATATGTTATGGATTCTCCTCCTCCTTTGGTCAACTCTTTTCTGTTTCCTTTCTTGGCTCATTTTCTTTTGGAAATTTCTTAAATAATTATTCTTCCCCAGGTTTGGATCCTGAATTCATAACGTATTTCACTTTTTATTTTCTTTGAGCAGTCTTCTTCAGTCTCCTCATTTCAGCATACATTATTTACCAGTGGATCCCAATTCTAGGTCTGTGTTCTGGACTCCAGACTCATCTACCTGGTTCCTAGGTGGGCATCTTTACAGGAATGTCCCACAGACACATTTGTTTCAACCCTTTCTCCCGAAGCTGGCTCTTTTCCCTTGCTTGGTGGCGCCGACATCCACCCAGTTGCTCCGGGTAGAATTTGTGCATCATATAGAATTTTGCAGTCTCTCATCTCTTCATGAGATTCCCAAATAATCCCCAAGGTTTGACAATTCTACTTTCAAAACAATTCCCCAATTCATCTTGTTGCATATTTTCTGTCATTGTCATTATTTTTCATCAGAACTGCCATCTTCATCTCCCAAAAGGTCATTGGGATAAAATAGCATGCAAGGAGTTAACGACCGTGGGACCTCCTTGATGTGGCCCCGTGCAGCTCGGTCACTCTTTCAGTTAACAGTGAGCTGTTTGTGGTTGTCTATCTATAATAGGTTGGTTTTCACTTTTCTGTCTTTGTTCAACTGTTTCTTTGCATGCAACATCCTTTCCCTAATTATTACATTGTTAAACCTTACTGTGCTCTCCCCGATAACCCACTTCTATAATCCTCCAGTGCAATTATTCTGGTTGCTTTTCTGTGGTTAGTCTTCCATACTGTTTTATAATCTTTAGATTCTTTAACTCTACCTCTATTTATTTTTGGTGCACACCTTGTCTACTATGGGAAGAAGAAATAAAGAATATTACTGAGTGAATGACTGTCAGCACACTAAATTGGTAGCAATCTACTTTACTGAAGGTCTTTTAAAAGTAATGATCTTTCAATGCAGTTGAAAATTTTGCATGATTTACTGATGGGAGATAGCCTTGCTTATACAGTAAATAGAAGACTATGACATTCATTTATCTAAAGATCCTTCAATAGATGTTTTCTTGGCTTGGGTCAGAGATCCTGAGCTGTCAACTACATGTATAGAATAAATCTCTTACACTCCCAAAACACCAAAGGGAGATTTGGCTGGCCACTGGGGTTGGATTCTGGGCATGCGGGATGTTGGATCCTGGGCCAGCAGTCTTGGTCAGATCTAATTTGCTTCAACATGATAACCTTGAAGCAATACCTCTCAGCATCACCTCTGGGGAAAGAATGGAAAAAATGCCAACAATAAAAGTATACATGTGCTTTAAATGTTTACTATTAAGCATATTTTAAAATCATAGGTATTAAAAATTAAGCTGAAAAACAGATAAAAAGAATAGTCTTCATACTGCAAATGTATTTCTGGCTCTACTAACATGTTGCCCACAAAATGTATTTAAGTAGTGACATCTCAGTGGATTAAAAACTATATGAGTAAAAAACTATTTCACATAATTTTTCAGGAATGGATTGAAAGTATTAGAAAACACCTGTTAGATTTATAAATATATATTTCCTTATTAATGCTTATAGTGCTATATGAATATACATTCAGTATCTTTTTTCATTGTTTTTTAAATGTGACCACATTTATGATAAACACTATATATTTATATATGTATTATGTTCATACACAGAGTAATAAGCCTTTGAAAATGTCATTGTCCTGAATATTTATGTAGTGTCCTGTCACTGTTAAGAACAATTTTAAATAATAGATATTCTGTAGCATAGGTGACATATGAAATAGTTGTTGAGCACAACATTTAATGTGCATTGTGAACAGAAGTCATCGGAGTATATAGTGTGTTTTGTTATTGACCAGTTTTATTTTTGTAGAAATTTAGCCGATGTGCAATGTTGTGTTAGTTTCAGGTATATAGCAAAGTGATTCAGATATATATATATATATATACACACACACACTTTATTTACATCTTTGTTATCAACCAGTTTTAACCCAAAAGTCAGGAAATCTCATGATTATTTCCTTTGTCAACCTCTCTCCTCCTAATACCTGAAAGATATCTATACAGTTGTGAATAGTATCATAAGGATGTCAACT
>NW_011494904.1:1127203-1130966 GCF_000754665.1 Bison bison bison | reverse complement strand
AACTTGACTTGGTGGATCAACAAGTCATTATTCCTCTCATTTGTATTCATTTTTAATGATCAGCAACTGAGCCCAACAGTATTTTTGTGACACTTTCAATCTATAGGACTGAGAGAGTGGCTGTTTATTCCTATGTTGCTGGAGATATTAGCGTTAACAAGCCGGCTCCTGCACTGTTTGTACCAGCTCTGGGTCATGCTGGTGTGGAGGCAGGTGTCTCTTGGGTGGGTCATGCCATCTTTATTTCCCAGACAGCAGCTGGCTGAGGGGTCTCACACTATTAACATCAATGTGAACTGAATGCCAGCTACCTGCTTTATGATCTTAGGTCTAGCAAGGGAAGCATGACACTGCCAGCAGAACCATGCACATTGCCCGTAAAGAGGGGAAGGAGTTACATATGGCAGGTGAACAAAAGTAGTCATTAGACTTCACCTTGTTCATATCCAGTCAACTGACACCGTTGCCCTCACTACTTCAAATCAAGAAGAACAAATTCAGGGCTGCCAACATGGATTTCAGAATGGCATGGCTTTCTTTCTAAATAGTTTATAGATATCGGCTGCAAAACAACTAGAGTTTATTCATTAAGACAATTACTTTGATTTTCAATCATGCACATTCTCTGAGATCCACTAATATTAATATTTTTGTGTATATGTGTTAAAAAGGGAGGAAAAGAAAATTACCATATTCTTTTCAACGTGAGAGCTCTTTCTGTTCTTGGTAGAGAAATTAAGCTCTCAGAGCAAATATGACCCTGAAGAACAGTTCTTCACGGAAAAATATATTATTGCATTAATATTTATTGAAATTTTGAAAAAAATAGTTCTGATTGGCAGAGCTTTGCATAATAAATGTTAAATAGTTTTATGCTTTACTTTCTGTGAATCTCAAGGACCTTTGCCCATTTAGTCTCAGATGAAGATGAAATCTGATTAGTTTGTTCATTGCTGGCAGTCTACAACATTTAGGAGTAACATTTCTTCCTGCTCTGAGCAAACGAATGAAGTTGGAAAAGAAATAATTGTCCTTTAAGTCTGTGGCTACAAAATGGCAGAATAAACACTTGAAAATTGAAGACTGGTTAATTTTCTTTGTTTTAGTTGAAAAGGAAGGCAAGGGGAAAATCCTATTATTTGAACTTAGCTTTAAAAATGAGCTTAGTTACTTGTTGAGATACAAACTAAAGCTAAATTGAAAATACATGGTTTCAGGGGATATTTTTCTTATTTCATACCTCAGAAAGAAATAGTTGCATATCTATTTTTTTTCCTGGTGCAAACATGAGTTCTTTTTGCTGTTTTCATCATTTAAAAACTAAAACCATTGGAATCAATTTTCCCTCTCTCCCCCAGGAAATAGTAGCGCTATCACTAAGTTCAGGAAGTGGATAAGAGCTGAAATAACATAAACACATCCTACTGTATGTAAATATGTAAGCCAATTTAAGGTAATTTAGTAAAGGAAAGGCTCTGTTGCTCTCTTAATTTTTCCTAAACACTTTGTTTCATTGTAGCGTGTATTGGGTCTACATATTTTAATGTTCCTTTTCTCTTTACATCCCCCTCTGGGTTTTAGTCCAATAAATTCAAAAATCATTGCCTTTTTGGGATTTATTGGCATTTAAAAGCAGATCCCACAACTTACAAATTGCAGTTGTAGTCTGTGTAAAGTAATAGTCAATAAATAAGAGCGAATAAGAACATTAAAGCTAGATTGTGAAAAAAGAAAGGAAAAAAGCTTATTACATTCTTTCTAAACAAACAAAAACACATAACTGGAAAAAAATCATTTTTATGTTTCCTTGCATTAGATGGGACCACGGAGTGAAACATTCACTGATGAATTACTCCTGTAATCTGTGTAGGAAAAACAGCTACTGGCAAATTAAAGAGTCCTGGAACAGAGCCACGAGAACTAAACGGCTAAAAAAGAAAACAGGCAAACATTTGAGAGTATGCTACAGAATACAGATCTTTCTTCTCCTCCCCATTTTCACTGGTTCATTCATTGTCATGGAAACAGAATTTGTCACAAAGTTCTACTCACTTCTAGTGACCTAGTGAGTAGACTTACAGAGCTGGTGAAAGGTAACTCAGACTGAAGCAATTTTTACAAATGATATGCGCAGGTCATCAACCGATGAATTTTCAGTGGTGCCATTGTGTCAGATGAATAGGTTTTCAAGCCCCGAAGGGTTCACTTTTTTTTTTTAATATGCCAGATAGAGAAACCAGAAGCTTTTGCTAGTGATTGAGCGTAGATGACTAACCCCATGAAAAGCAGCTGATTTTAGGTTTTAACTCTTTTCCCCTCAATTGTTTTTTTTCTGTCCCCAGTCTAAAGAAGGTTCAAATCCAGTGCTTGATAGCATTTTCTGGGTTCATTCATCCACCTCAGCAACTCTCTTAGCTCAAAGATGCAAAAATTCCTCACTCATTACAACCTTCTCCCATGTCTCTAGCAAGAGCTATGTGCTGAGAGTCACTGTCTGATGATCTGGACAGCTTTAAGCCCACACCTTTGCCACAGTAGAGTTAACTCCACAATGAAGTGGCTTCTTCATTTCAGGAAATTGATTCGAAGAATTCCCTAAAGAAAAGTGCCATTTTACTACTTAAAAAAAATTAGACATCATCCATGTAACTGCCAAATTCAGGGAAGGTTGAGTTTTTATTTTATGTTCACAATTAGTGACTTGTTGTCATGGAAACCATGCTTCAGATGATTCTTGAACTTAAATGACTGAATGAGATCAGGCAGAAACCCTCCCCCTTTTTTAGGCTCAATAGTCAATGTGTCTCTTTAGTTATTCTGATAACAGAATCACATAAAACATCCATAAACATGCAAAATAATAGCACAGGGCAACACCAATTAAAACTGAATATTCAATAATTCATTCTTTAATTAAAGCTTTTTCCTCTTCTGAAGTTGTAACTTTTCAAGTGTTAAAAAAGACATAAGAGATAATCATTTAGTAAAAGAAATCTTTTCTAATTAGCAGTTTGTGATACACCAATGAAGAAACAAGATTTGAAATTCCTTTTTCATTTTCAGTGTTTAATATAGAAAACGAAATGAAAGGGCTTCATTTTGAAAGTCTATTCAAGGTGAAATAACTATGGTTTGAGGCTCTGGCCTTTTCACGCCTGTGTTTCCTTTGTCTCTGAGGGAGGGAGGGTTGGGTTTATCACAGAAACAGCGTAGCTCACTCGTGGCTCCTGGCGGCCAGCAGTAATTAATCTGCACTGAGACCGCAGGCATCATGTCCATATTTGCATATGTGACTGTTCTGTGTTGGGGTGGGCAACGACAGCTTCCAGCCGTCAGACTAGCTTGTCTTTCAAAAGGAAAAATCAAGCTCTCAGGAACTCTGGATTTATTTGCCGACCTCTGTTTGAATGTGGAGTTCACTACTCTTCAGATATACTATTATGTGTTGTGGACACTAAGCTCTCTGTACACATCTGGCTTTGCTTGCTGTCCAGGTACAGGGAGTTCACTTTCCTCACTCCCTTCATTAATGCTAAATCATGCACAAGAGGCCCTTAGGAGAGGGAACAAAGTAAACCTGTCCAATTGTCATCTTTTGTTTTTTGTTTTTTTGCTAATGAAAAATAAAGTTGACTATGAATGTTTTTTCCTCTCTTTTTATTAAAAAATTTTAATTGGAGGGTAATGCTTTACAAGGTTGTATTAGTTTCTGCTGTACAACAACATGAATCAGCCCTAGGTATACATATTATCTCCTCCTTCC
>NW_011494904.1:1070211-1127103 GCF_000754665.1 Bison bison bison | reverse complement strand
CACTGGGCTGAGCTCCCCGTCTGATATGGCGACTTCCTCCTAGCTATTTGCCCGTGGCAGTGTATATATGTCAATGCTACTCTCTCAATTTGTCCCATACTCTGCCTTCCCCAGATTTCCCTGGTGGCTCAGACGGTAAAGCCTTCAATGCTGGAGACCTGAGTTCAGTCCCTGGGTGGGGAAGATCTCCTGGAGAAGGCAATGGCAACCCCCTCCAGCACTCTTGCCTGGAAAATCCCACGGATGGAGGAGCCTGGTAGGCTGCAGTGCATGGGGTCGCAAAGAGTCGGACACGACCGAGCGACTTCACTTTCCCTTTCTACTCTCCCCTCTGTGTCCACAAGTCCTTTCTTTACGTCTAGATCTCTATTCTCACCGGAAAATGGGTTCATCAGTACCATTTTTCGTATACATGGTATTTGTTTTTCTCTGACTCACTTCACTGTGTAACGCGCTAGGTTCATCCACCTCAGTCCAACTGACTCAAAAGCATAGACGCATCCTTTTTATGCCCGAGTGTATTTATTTTATATATGCACCACAACTTCCATATGCAATCATCTGTCGATGCACAGCCAAGTTGCTTCCATGTCCTAGCTATGGTAAATAGTGTTTCAGTGAACACTGGGGTACATGTGTTCTTTTCAGTTATGGGTTGCTAGGCCATATGGTAGTTTTATTTCCAGGTTTTTAAGAAATCTCCATACTGTTCTCCATAGTGGCTGCTTCAATTACATTCCTACCAACAAGTGCAAGATGGTTCCCCTTTTTTTTCAAATCCTATCCAGCATTTATTGTTTGTAGATTTTTTGACAATGGCCATTTTTTTTTTTCAATTAACATTGAGTATAAATTCACCATAAATTTTATGTGAAAGGTAAAAACAAAAAATTGGCATAATGCTGCATGAGATAGAATTCCTGTAACATACATGTCATGCATGTTACAGAAAGTACAGATCTTATACTTATATGGGTCCTGATGTGTGTGAAAGTGTAAGTGAAATGATTTGGCTGAAAGTCATAAATCCAGACTTTAAAAATAACCTTATTTTTGCAGTTATACTCCATTTTTTAGTTTAGATAAATCATCTAACCTCCCTGTGAGTTAGTTTCTTCATCTTTAAAATAGGAATAGTATCTGACCAACTTAAGTTCCCACAGATATAATAAAGGCTGTTTGAGTCTTGGGGGCACTTAATACACTTTGATGACTGAATAAATCACCTTGATATTTTCTTTTGCAAATTGAATAGGGACAACGGTGAACATTTTTTTCTTGATAAAGACAAAGGATTTATGAAGAAATAATGTTTAAAAGTTATCTTTTCTCCCCTAAAAATCTATCATAAGAAACAGATTAGGATGAAATATGCTGTTTACAGTCATGCGACAGTCAGGTTTTAAGGTATGTTGAATCAAAGAAAACTGGTAAAATGGGAAGCGTGTACTTGTGCACATTTTATGTCAATTTCTTAAATACTGATCTATACTAGGAAAGCATAAGACACCACTCTAGTTCTTTCCAAGAAGCAGCATGCACAGCGGACAAAGATAATAAACAGGATGTCATGCAGGAGGACAATTCTTTTGATTCTGAGGCCAGAGTTAAACAGGAATAGGGTTCTTATCTTCTTCTTTGTAGGCTTTACTCACTCACAACCCCTTCCATGAAGGTTGAGCAAAACACTCTTTCCCTCCCTAAGAAAAGTGCCGTTCAAAGTCAAACACAGTCAAGAACTAAAGAGAATGATGCTGACGCCTCTCTCTCACTGCTGTGCATCACATGTATTTAGGGAAGTCAGCTAAATACAATCCTGTGGAAACTAGTGAAGAGAAAGCACATTCATATTTAACTTGAATTTCAGTGAAAAGTGAACACTAATAGAATACTGCTCTCTTCCTACATTGATTTCATCTGCTTCAGAAAATTAATAGCCTAAACTGAAATCAGGTAAGTGAAAAATAATTTTCAAGCATACTGCACTCTTGAGGGGAAACTTTCATGCACACACCCCTCTGTTTCAGCACATACATTTCCTCTGTGTCTTTCAGCCCTGTTTAGTAGAGGATGGATGAAAATATAAGCAACAGGTGACACAGTGGAATAACTCAAAGAATTAGACCATCACGGATGTGCACTGCTGTTCCTGGGGACATCGGATTAGTCTGGGTACTGTCTGTGGAGCTGTCTGCCTCGGTCTGTCACCAGAGTGCTTTGGGTCATAGAAGCAGCCTGGTCCATGTTCTGAATCTCAGCATTTACCTTGGAGCTGTCAGCAGCAGTGTTACTTTTCCCACTCCCTGTCCCCCCATTGGTGGTGGTAGGGACTATGTAACATGGTATAAACCAGAACTCAAGGAGAAAAGGATATATTGAATCAAAGCTACCATTTTTTGGGGGGGGGTGCTTAAGTTTGCATTTTGAAACATGCTGCCAAAGTGCCAGGTAATTCAAATAAATTCATATTCTACTCAGAGACTAACATGCCAATAGTCCTTTCCAAACACAAACTAAGAAGCAGCTTCTGGTTCTTAATTCCTCTTATCACGTGATCCATTTGCTTAGCTCAGAGATGATTGGATTAGTAATCAGCCCCTGAACTGCATATAGTCATTTTATAGGTTGGCCAGAAACCTGACTGTGGCTTCCCTGGTGGCTCAGTAGTAAAGAATCCACCTGCCAATGCAGGAGATGAAGGAGACAGAAGTTCAATCCCTGAGTCAGAAAGATCCCCTAGAGTAAGAAAATGGCAACCATCTCTAGTGTTCGTGCCTGGAAAATCCCATGGACAGAGGAGTCTGGTGGGTTACAGGCCATGAGGTCACAAGGACTTGGACGTGACTGAGCACACACACAGCAGCCTACCAGGTGATCTGATAAAGGAATCCTGTCTCATAGAGATTCTAACACTGGAGGGTGATTAACCCAGTCAGATTCTCTCTTAGTGAGTGGAATAGAGACATCCAGAGAGGAACACAGACAATAAATTAATCACAAAACTAAGAGATGCACAGCAGGCATGCCGTGGTAGAAGCCATGTGAAAAAAAACAGGAGGAAGAGAAGCAGGAAAGTAGTCAGAAAACAGACCAGACCCACTCACAGCAGAAAAGTCATCTGTGAGTAGTGACTGGGAGAGTGGGCATGATGAGAAAGAAGGCATTCAAGTTTTCTATGAAACTTGTTTCCTAGAACAACAAACAGCTGAAGATGGTTGCCTGCACGTCCTAATTTTCCCAATCCTCATCATTTCATTAACATGTTAAACATGCCTTACATTCTTTTGTCTCTTTCTTCTCATTATGGAATCACTTTTAGGTAAATGTTATACCTTTTCATTTGTCCCACAGATCTTGCATTTTCCATTCCTCACCCCCACATCCCTGCCATTTAAAAAAATGTCTTTGCTTTTCAATATGAGACATTTCTATTGGCATATTTTCATGCTCACTGATTCTTTCTTGGCTGCAGTCAGTCTACTGATGAGCAGATCAAAGACATTAATTTCTGTTGCTGTATTTTTTATTTCTAGCATTTCCTTTTAATTCTCTCTTAGAGTTTCCTTGTCTCTACTTATTTTACCCATCTGTTCTTGCACGTGGTTCCCTTTCCATTAGCAGCCTAAGGATATAGGTAGTTCTAGGTGTGACCATTCCAAAATATCTGCCAGATCTTAGTCCTCTTCTAAGGTTTGCTGTCTGTTCAGACTGTGCTTTTTCTGTCTTTTATAATGCAGTCTTTTCGTAATTTTGAACTGAAAGCCAGACATGATATATTGGGTATTAGGAGCTGAGGTAATGAGCTCTCTAGTATGAGGTTTTATATTTATCTGGTTAGACTTTAAGCTGTGCACTATTGTAGCTGTAGATGTCAGAGGCTAAAATTATTTTTTGTTGTTGTTTGTTGTTTAGTCGCAAAGTCATGTCCAACTCTTTTGTGACTCCGTGGACTGTAGCCTGCCAGGCTTCGCTGTCCATGGGATTCTCCAGGCAAGAATACTGGAGAGAGTTGCCATTTCTTGTAGTTCCTAGCTTTTATTTTCTCTGTTGTATTCAGGTTTCCCTAAAGTCTCCTTTGTACATAAGGTCTGAGCTATGCAGTAATCTTTAACTATTCAGTTCAGTTCAATTCAGTCGCACAGTCATGTCTGACTCTTTGCGACCCCATTACTGCAGCACGCCAGGCCTCCCTGTCCATCGCCAACTCCCGGAGTTTATTCAAACTCATGTCCACTGAGTTGGTGATGCCATCTAGCGATCTCATCCTCTGTCGTCCCCTTCTCCTCCTGCCTTCAATCTTTCCCAGCATCAGGGTCTTTCAAATGAATCAGTTCTTCCCAACAGGTGGCAAAAGTTTTGGAGTTTCAGCTTCTGCATCAGTTCTTCCAATGAATATTCAGGACTGATTTCCTTTAGGATGGACTGGTTGGATCTCCTTGCAGTCCAAGGGACTCTCAAGAGTCTTCTCCAACACCACAGTTCAAAAGCATCAATTCTTTGGCACTCAGCTTTCTTTATAGTCCAACTTTCACATCCATACATGACTACTGGAAAAACTGTAGCCTATCAGGCTCCGCTGCCCATGGGATTCTCCAGGCAAGAATACTGGAGTGGGTTGCCATTTCTTGTAGTTCCTAGCTTTTGTCTTCTCTGTTGTAATCAGGTTTCCCTAAAGTCTCCTTTGTAAATAAGGTCTGAGCTATGCAGTAATCTTTTACTATAATTCCCCATTATTATTCAGGACTGCCATTGATGAGGTGCAAGTGGGAATTAGGGCATCATTCCATGGTCCTATGACTATGTGCATATCTGTTTTATTTTGTTTACCTGCCTAGGAGGGATTGGATTGAGATGTTTCCCTTCCTCCAGATCTGTTGAACTCTGTCAAAACCCAAGTCAGTTAGGCTCTGGTAGAACAGTTTCCCTTAAGGGAAATCTTTGTTAAGGAGAAAAAGATATGCTCTAGGAATATTTCAGAATGGCTACTCTCCTTGTCCTCTTCTAGAAACTCCTGATTTTTCTCTGATTTCTCAGTAAGAACCTGGTAGGGCTGCTGGAGGCTGCTCAAGAAAATTTGGGGGGACACCGCCAAGGTTGGATCTCCAGCAGGTTTTACTTCTCAACCTTGTCCATACCCACTCTCCAGAAATCAGTTAATTACCCTTTAAGCATCTCTAAAGGATGCTGGCTCTAGCTGCAGTTCCTTCTCCTAGTAAGCTGTAGTTCTCTGTATCTGCCTGTTTCACCAGGCTCAGGTATTGTGGTTTACTCCATCATCTCATTTCTCTGCAGGATCTAAGAAGAGTTGCTGGTTTTCAGATTGTTCAGCTCTTTCCTTGCTGTGAAGAGGGGAGTGACAACTTCCAAGTTTTTTACATGTTGAACTGGAAGCTGGAAGCTATCCCTATTACTTGAAATAACTTGAAATTCCCTGTCTCTTCTTTGCAACCTATAACGTATCAACAAACATCATGTTAGGTCTGATTAAAGGCCTTATTTTTTTCTCTATTTTAAATAAGTTGATCAGACATGATTCCTCTTACCATATTTGAAAATTCTCTTATTTGATGTCCAAAAGCTTGTCTTTAGTCAGAATGAGCTGAGGCAAATGACTTGACTCAGTTTACTTGACTCATTTCTTTCTCAATTTCTTCATTAGAAGGATAGAGGGAGAGACAGAAAGAGAAAGAGAGACAGTAACCTAGTATATAATCAGGTAATTCTGGCAAGATGGTGGGGTAGAAGGACATATGCTCATATTCTCCTGCGAGAACTCCAAAATTACAAATTGCTGCTGAACAATTATTGACCAGAAAATGTTGGATCCCACCAAAAAAAGATACCCCATGTCCATGGGCAAAGGAGAAGCTTCAGCAAGATAGTAGGATGGGCAAAATCGTGTTTAGAATCAAACCCCATACCTGCCAGAGACGTTCAGAGGGCTCAAACAAAGCCTTGTGAGCACCAGGACCGAGGAGAAAGGAGCAGTGACCCCACAAGAGACTGCCCCAGACTTGCCCATGAGTGTCCAGGAGTCTCAGGTGGAGATGTGGGTCAGCAGTGGCCTGCTGCAGGGTCCGGGGCACTGAGTGGGGCAGTTTGTGCATGGGACCTTTTGAAGGAGGTCGCCATTATCTTCATTACCTCCACCACAGTTTGGTCTCAGGTCAAACAACAGGGAGGGAACACAGCCCTGCCCATCAACAGAAAATTAGATTAAAGATTTACTGAGCACAGCCCTGCCCATCAGAACAAGACCCAGTTTCTCCCACAGTCAGTCTCTCCCATCAGGAAGCTTCCATAAGCCTCTTATCCTGATCCATCCAAGGGCAGACAGAATGAAAACCAAAATCACAGAAAACTAACCAAACTGATTACACGGACCACAGCCTTGTCTAACTCAGTGAAACTATGAGCCATGCTGTGTAGGGACACCCAAGACGAACAGGTCATTGTGGAGGGTTCTGATAAAACTGGAGAAGGCAATGGCAAACCACTTCAGTATTCTTGCCTTGAGAACCCCATGAACAGTACAAAAAGGCAAAAAGATATGAACTGAAAGAGGAACTCAAAAGCTCAGTAGGTGCCCAATATGCTACTGGAGATTCAATAGAGAAATTACTCCAGAAACAATGAAGAGATGGAGCCAAAGCAAAAACAACACCCAGTTGTGGATGTCACTGGTGATGGAAGTAAAGTCCAATGCTATAAAGAACAATATTGCACAGCAACCTGGAATGTTAGGTCCATGAATCAAGGTAAATTGGAAGTGGTCAAACAGGAGATGGCAAGCGTGAACATCAACATTTTAGGCATCTGTGAACTAAAATGGACTGGAATGGGTGAATTTAAGTCAGATGACCATTACATCTGCTACTGTGGGCAAGAATCCCTTAGAAGAAATGGAGTAGCCCTCATAGAAAAGAGTCTGAAATGCAGTACTTGGGTGAAATCTCAAAAACGACAGAATGGTCTCTGTTCGTTTCCCAGGCAAACGATTCAATATCACAGTAATCCAAGTCTGTGCCCCAACCAGTAATGCTGAAGAAACTAAAACTGAATGGTTCTATGAAGACCTACAAGACCTTCTAGAACTAACACCAAAAAAAGATGTCCTTTTCATTATAGGGGACTGGAACGCAGAAGTAGGAAGTCAAGAGATACCTGCAGTAACAGGCAACTTTGGCCTTGGAGTACAGAATGAAGCAGGGCAAAGGCTAACAGAGTTTTGCCAAGAGAACACACTGGTCATAGCAAACACTCTCTTCCAACAACACAAGAGAAGACTCTACACATGGACATCACCAGATTGATTATATACTTTGCATGTGAAGATGGAGAAGCTCTATACAGTCAGAAAAAACAAGACTGGGAGCTGACTGTGGCTCAGATCATGAACTCCTTAGTGCAAAATCCAGACTTAAATTGAAGAAAGTAGGGGAAACCACTAGACCATTCAGGTCTGACCTAAATCAAATCCCATATGATTATACAGTGGAAGTGAGAAACAGATTCAAGGGATTAGATCTAATAGAGTGCCTGAAGAACTATGGACAGAGGTTTGTGACATTGTACAGGAACCAGTGATTAACACCATCCCCAGGGAAAAGAAGTGGAAAAAGGCAAAACAGTTGTCTGAGGAGACCTTACAAATAGCTGTGAAGAGAAGTGAAAGGCAAAGGAAACATACTCCCATTTGAATGCACAGGCCCAAGAATAGCAAGGAGATATAAGAAAGCCTTCCTCAGTGGCCAGTGCAAAGAAAAAGAGAAAAACAATAGAATGGGAAAGACTAGAGATCTCTTCAAGAAAATTAGAGATACCAAGGGAATATTTCATGCAAAGATCAGGAGAATAAAGGACAGAAATGACATGGACCTAACAGAAGCAGAAGATATTAAGAAGAGGTGACAAGGATACACAAAAGAACTAAACAAAAAGATCTTCATGACCCCGAAAACCATGATGGTGTGATTACTCATCTAGAGCCAGACATCCTGGAGTGAGAAGTCAAGTGGGCTTTAGGAAGCATAACTATGAACAAAGCTAGTGGAGGTGATGGAATTCCAGTTGAGATATTTCAAATCTTAAAAGATGATGTTATTAAAGTGCTGCACTTAATATGCCAGCAAATCTGGAAAACTCAGCAGTGGCCACAGGACTGGAAAAGGTCAGTTTTCATTCCAATCCCAAAGGAGGGAAATGCCAAAGAATGTTCAACCTACTGCACGATTGCACTCATCTCACATGCCAGCAAAGCAATGCTCAAAATTCTCCAAGTCAGGCTTCAACATTGCGTGAATTGTGAACTTCCAGATGTTCAAGCCAGATTTAGAAAAGGCAGAGGAACAAGAGATCAACATCCATTGGATCATAGGAAAAGCAAGAGAGTTCCAGAAAAACATCTACTTCTGCCGTATTGACTACACCAGAGCCTTTGACTGTGTGGATCACAACAAACTGCAGAAAATTCTTAAAGAGATGGGAATACCAGACCACCTTACCTGCCTGTTGAGAAACCTGTATGCAGGTCAGGAAGCAACAGTTAGAACTGGACATGGAACAACAGACTGGTTCAAATTGGGAAAGTAATATGTTAAGGCTATATATGTCACCCTGCTTATTTAATTTATATGCAAAGTACATCATGAAAAATGCTGGGCTGGATGAAGCACAAGCTGGAATCAAGATTGCCAGGAGAAATATTAATAACCTCAGATATGCAGATGACTCTACCCTTATGACAG
This sequence comes from Bison bison bison, assembly GCF_000754665.1. Lineage (NCBI taxonomy): Eukaryota > Metazoa > Chordata > Mammalia > Artiodactyla > Bovidae > Bison > Bison bison. The sequence goes on along the minus strand of NW_011494904.1, from coordinate 1,118,356 downwards.
AAAGTGAAGAAGAACTAAAAAGCCTCTTGATGAAAGTGAAAGAAGAGAGTGAAAAACCTAGCTTAAAACTCAAGATTCAGGAAACTAAGATCATGGCATCCAGTCCCATCACTCCATGGAAACATGGAAAGATGGAGAACCAATGAAAACAGTGAGAGACTTTATTTTCTTGGGCTTCAAAATCACTGCATATGGTGACTAGAGCTATGAAATTAAAAGACGCTTGCTCCTTGGAAGAAATGCTATGGCCAATCTAGACAGCATATTAAAAAGCAGAGACATTACTTTGCTGACAAAGGTCCATCTAGTCAAAGCTGTGGTTTTTCCAGTAGTCATGTGTGGCTGTGAGAGTTGGACCAGAAAGAAAACTAAGTGCCCAAGAATTGATGCCTTCGAACTGTGGCATTTGAGAAGACTCTTGAGAGTTCCTTGGACTGCAAGGAGATCCAGTCAGTCAATCCTAAAGGAAATCAGTCCTGAATATTCATTGGAAGCACTGATGATGAAGCTGAAGCTCTAATACTTTGGCCACTTGATGTGAAAAACTGACTCATTGGAGAAGACTCTGATGCTGTGAGGGATTGGGGGCAGGAGGAGAAGGGGACGACAGAGGATGAGATGGTTGGATGGCATCACTGACTCAATGGACATGAGTTTGAGCAAGCTCTGCGAGTTGGTGATGGACAGGGAGGCCTGGCGTGCTGTGGTTCATAGGGTCGCAAAGAGTCAGACACGACTAAGTGACTGAAGTGAACTGAACTAAATCAGATCACTATTGAAGAATACTGAGAGAGACAAAAAGAAAGGGAGAGAGTTATCTAATATATAATCTGATAACTATAGAAGAACACTGCTAGGAATTCAAGCAGAATTCTGGAAAACATGTAACCGGAAAACATGGAGTGCTATATAGATTTAAATAATATAATTTTGCATGCCCTTTTTTGAATATTTTGCAGCACCTTTATGCAATATACTTTGTAAAAAAGCATTCTAAAGTGATATATTTTAGTGTCATTTTCTTCCTTTAAATTCATCTCCTTACCTCTCATTTTCAGATGTGCCATTATTTCAGATAACTCTCTCATGCCTACAATTTTATAGGAATAATTTATGGGCAGGTATGCTCTTGAGAAAGTATTTTCTTGTTATCAGTCTTGACAATAGACTTGTTATATAAAGGGAGTCTTTGAAATAGGAAGTATAATATCAATCATCATTTTAACAGTGTATTTACATAGTACAATAGGGACTCCATCACTTTCTTTGTATTTTGGTTTGTTTCATTCATTTTCACTGCCTATACTCTGTTAACACCTCTTACTTGTACTGATGTAATTTTTTTCTTTATGAACTTAGCAAATGTTGTCTCTCTGTGCATTAATAACATGCTGGATGAAGAGGATCAACTTACTAATTCAAGTTTATACAGAATAAAACAGTTGTCCTTGAATTTACATCATCATTATTGCTTTGCAGGATCTTCAAAGAGAGAAAAAAATCCTGGAATATCAATGTTTCTATTTTTCTTTTTATTTATCTAGCCACAAATTCACCTTGAAAGATCAGCTATCACACAGTCCTGAAGACCTTATTTTTCTGTTTATTTATTTTATGCTGGGGGTGGGGAAAGATGTTTGTAAAGAAAAATAATTAGATATGACAAGTTATTTGACAGTTTGCTAAGGCAAATTAACCTTCTTTTAAGACTGGCTGGATGCGAACATCTGGTTTTACTCCAGCCTGACAATAAAGTCTCAGTTTGTGGGACTCCCCTAAAGACTGTAACGTTTGGAAGATGGCAGTGGTGGGCAGCGATGACACTTCTGTTCTATTCTGAGCTCTGTGAAGCTTTCCATGAACAATGCGATGTTTTTGCTTGGTTTGGGATCTGTCTATTGATGTGTTCATCTCTGAGCTGTCTCCAGTGGGCATGAGTACTTTGGGCAAGAAAGCCGCTTTCCTTTCTCATGTAATGGCTGAAGAAACTCATGCACAGTGAAATGAAGTGGCCACTTCGGGGCAGTAAACCGAGATCAGCATACACCGTGTTCACCTTTGAGTCCTGTCCTTCTGCCATTAGCTACTGTCTCAGTCTGCTTGGGCTGCTCTACCACAGGCTGAATGGCTTATAAATGACAAAAATTGATCTTTCACAGTTTTGGGAGCTGGAAAGTCCAAAATCAAGTTGCCCGCATGGTTGCCTTCTGGTGGAATTCTCACCCTGGTTCATAGACTACCTTCTCGCTCTGTTCTCACATAGGAAAGGGGGCTAAGGATCTTACTGGAGCCTCTTTTGTAAAGCACTAGGGAGCCTACTCATTATGAAAGACCCTGATCCTGGGAAGGATTGAAGGCAGGAGGAGAAGGGGACGGCAGAGGACGAGATGGTTGGATGGCATCACTGGCTCAATGGACATGGTTTGAGCAAGCTCCAGGAGATGAAGGATGGGGAAGCCTGGCATGCTGCAGTCCATGGGGTTGCGAAGAGTCAGACACGACTGAGTGTCTGAACAACAACAATCCCCTTAAGTGAGGGCTCCACCCCCATGACCTAAGGACCCCCTCTGCACTCAGAGACCCCTTCTTCTAAAGCCATCCCACTAGGCATTAGGATTTCAACATACAAATTTAGTGGAGCATGAACATTCAAACCTCAGTAGCCTTTTTACTTGTGGTGTTCTTGAGCTCAGATTTAACCTTCTTTTCCCTAGAACTCTAGGACTCTTTAGCTTTCTCTTAAGGTACACACTGCAGTACAGATTATGTATTAGGTATTTATGTGTGTCTTACCTTCTCTCCTAGGCTGCAGCATCTGTGAAGACAGAAGAAACCTATCCTTTCTCTTTTGTCTGTAAAATGTCAATACCAACTCAGAAAGCTAATAATAAGTTGCCATCCACATAATAATTGCATAATTTAAATAATTATTTCTAATATGCCATAAGAATGAAAATCCCAAGGGGTATCCCACTAACATATCTTAATGTCTTTATTTTTTAAGAGAAGGAAAAATAGATACATGTTGAAATGGAAGCCAATTAAGGACATGAATAAGCTTGTAGACAGAGCTCATCTTTCCCTCCTGTGCTATGGGCAGGAAATTTCGGGGGCCAGAAGAAAATAATTTTTTTGGATGCATATGATTCAAAAACAAATCTTTTCTACATTTCGTAGAGAATGGGATGATTCCCAGGGATTGAAGAGGCTTTATCTCCACATTGAACATGCATTGCTTCACCTGTTACTTAACCTAACTCTCTCTAGGCACATCTGTCTCTCAAGTCCACAGCATAAACTTCAACCAACCCAACTCTCACCTTCTGCTGATCCCATCCCAGCTCACACTTATCTGGTGAAAAACTGATATCACCACTGTGGTCATCAGCAGTTCTCCCTTCTTCCAGCAGGTCAGCCTCTGACCTTGCCCCTCTCTGACAGCCACCCTGGTTTGAGGGCTTGAAAGTTTTAACTATATTTTATCTCTGGGCCTTCCTGATATTGGTAATAGGATAGGTTGACTAGAAGACAGATTGTGAATGAGAAACTGTTTCTCCTAAACTGTGAACCTGGCTGTTTTACTCTTAAAAATCTAGCCTGAAAAATGAGTTCTGCTCCCCTGGTACAGGGTAACTGCAGTTCCTGATTATTTTCATGTTGCCTCTTTGACATAACACCAGTAGTAGAAACAGAGAAAAGCAGCAGACATTACATATGGGACGTCTGCCCTTAGGTGTTCCATAGATTAATTCCAGATTAAATTTACAATGCCATTGCTAGTTGGTCAAATTTCAGTTTCATTTTTTAAAATGAACAGAAATAAATTTTAGGTTACACTTAATTTGCCTATTATTACATTTTGTGAGCTCAATATATTTGATTTTAACAGGTAATCAATTGAATTTAACAGGTAACCAACTGAATTAAATATTACCACACAGATGGTAAAAACCTCTTGGTATTACCAAAGTTTGGCATGTGGGGTCTGTTTGATCCAATTGAGTGGAAATAGACTTTGTTTAGTGGAGAAACTCACAACAGTATTCCACATCAATATCATTTATGCCTGCTGAGAAATCCAAAATCCACAGAGCAGAAATGTATTGGAGACCACTGGAGTGTGTATGAAAGGGTGATATTACCATGAAGATGTACCAAATGTCATATGGCCCCATGTAAGAAAAAAGTGACTTATTTCTGATGTAAGTCAAATAAGTTGCATGCATACAATACACAGTAAGAAGGAAAATTTAAAAACTGGGGAGATGTATAATGGGAGTCTCATTCAGCAAATAGTAAAACTTCTTTACTTGCTTTTGTCTCAAAATGTATCTCTCAGAGTTATTGAAAGCAACTGGGAATAATGATTACTTTGTATTTGAGTAACAAAGAGACAGTATTTGGCAAAATTGAAATTGTTATATAACTACAAGGATGTGGCCATATCCTTTCAAGGTATATGATTCCAAGGGAAGGAAAGAGTAGTCATTGCATATTCCCTGGATTCTGGGAAAGTAGATTTCAATATGTTCAGAAACATGGTCAGCACGATTTTGTGGCATGAAAATTCAGAGGGACAGCTGTCTCAAGAAGAGTGTGATAATTGAAGGCTTATCATTTAGAATAGGGATTGGTTATACTGAACATGGCTTTAAAGATGAATGCTGGAATGGGTGGATGAGAGCTAAAGGAAAACAGATTTTCAGCTCCGTGTAAGAAACAGCATTCTAACTTTCAGAACTGTCCAAAGATAAAAATGGGCTAGCGTGGGAAGCAGAGTTATTCATCACTTGATGTAGCCAAGCATAAGCTGGATGACTTCTTACCTAAATGTCTAGATAAGAGTTGAGCATCAGATAGGTATTAATAATTGGAGTAGGTGATTTAGAATTCTTTTCAATACTACATGTGCCAATTACTGACAAAAACACTTGCTATGCCAAAGCTCAGCTATTTATCTCTACACTGGATACCAGTGCTCTCGTAATAAGCATCTGTTTAAATTGCGCACGATAGTTTCTTCCCATTCTCTTAATGATTACTCAAACTGTCAATTAAAACTTCTAACTGCTTTCTTTCTCCAGAGTACACATATTTAGATTCTGCCATTTCAGCTATACACACTTCATCTGATGGGGTGCAACACTGAAATTGTATTGGCTACTGATCTCACTATAGTCACTTACGGTGGCTTAGTCGTTAAGTTGTGTCCGACTCTTGCAACCCCATGAACTGTAGCCCACCAGGCTCCTCTGTCCATGGGATTTCCCAGGCAAGAATACTGGAGCAGGTTGTCATTTGCTTCTCCAAGGGATCTTCCCGACCCAATAATCAAACCTGGGTCTCCTGCATTGCAGGTAGCTACTTTACTGACTGAGCTATGAGGGAAGCCCTATAGTCACTTAAACAGGATGGACATTTGTTTTTCTCCTACACAAATCAAGTCTGGAGATAGACACTGTTACGAAAGCTCTAGAAAATTATCAGAGACCCGGTTTCCTTATATCTTTGTTCATCATCCTCAAAATCACAAGATAACTCTTGGAGCTCCAATCATCATATTTTTATTGCAGGGGTGAATACAGGAGCAAGGGGCAAGGCAGTTTCCCTGGAGATCCCTTACATCTCAATGGCCACTTCTATTTACAGCTGTGATTGGGAAATAGAATTTTTCAGCTAGGCACATTTCCCAGGGCTCTTTATTAAACATGAAAGGGAGAAAAACAACTTCAAATAATTGCCAATGGCATCTTATTTCACATTTTCATAGTTGGGCAAGCAATGATTTTTTCTTTGTACAAATACAATTTTCAGTGACATACGTGCTAAGTGGCTTCAACCGTGTCTGACTTTTTGTGACCCTCACGGACTATAGGCAACCAGGTGCCTCTGTCCATGGGATTCTCCAGGCAAGAATACTGGAGCGGGTTGCCATGCCCTCCTCTGGGGATCTTCTCCACCTAGGGATCAAACCCAGGGTCTCTTGTGTATCCTGTGTTGATTGGGAGTCAGGTTCGTTACCACTAGCAGCACCTGGGAAGTCCAGAGTCCTCTGCAAATCAGGAGGCCCAAATCCTCAGCGGCAGGACACTGAAGACATGCATCAGTCTCCAGTGTGCAGGGAGAGGTTATATCCTCAGGCAGTATGTGTGATAGGACCAAGGCAGTAGCAGTCTTGCATTCTTCTTTCTTCAGTTCAGTTCCATCACTCAGTCGTGTCCAACTCTTTGCGACCCCGTGGACTACAGCACACCAGGCTTCCCTATCCATCACCAACTCCTGGAGCTTGCTCAACTCGTGTCCATTGAGTCAGTGATGACATCCAGCCATCTCATCCTCTGTCGTCCCCTTCTCCTCCTGCCTTCAATCCTTCCCAGCAGCAGGGTCTTTTCCAATGAGACAGTTCTTCACATGAGGTGGCCAAAGTATTGGAGCTTCAGCCTCAGCATCAGGCCTTCCAACGACTATCCAGGACTGATTTCAGTGACTTGTAGCCAAGGTCTAAAAGATTTGTACATGTCCTGAGCAGGTTAATAACTGGGCATCTTTTTAAAACTTATTATTTTTTAATGTGTTCAACAAGTATTTAGAAAAGATGCTAAAGGAGGAGAAAGTGCTAAAGGAAGAGGAGACAAGAAGTGCAGCTTGTAGGTGAACCTAGGTTTTCTTCTATAGACCAGAAAAATCAGCCCTGCTCTGTAATTTTTTTTTTAACTCTCTTATTAACAGAAAAGACCTGTAAGTAATGTGACATACCCTGCTTTAGTATCTAAGCTTCCTAATCAGTCTTTAGAATTTATCAAGGTATTCATTCATTTATCCAGTAATCTAATAACTGGGGCTTCCCTGGTGACTCAGATGGTAAAGAATCTGCCTGCAATGTGGCCGAACGACTCTCAGATGTGGATGTGTTTGGTAGTGAAAATAAAACCTGATGCTTCAAGGAACAATATTGCATAGGAATCTGGAATGTTAGGTCCATGAATCAAATAAATTGGATGTGGTAAGATTGAACATTGACTTCTTAGGAATCAGTGAACTAAAGTGGCTGGGAAAGGGTGAATTTAATTCTGATGACCATTGTATCTACTAGTGTGGGCAACAATCCCTTAGAAGAAATGGACTAGCCCTCATAGACAACTAAAGAGTCCAAAATGCAGTATTTGGGTACAACCTCTAAAACAACAGAGTGATCTCGATTCATTTCCAAGGCAGACCATTCAACACCAGAGTAATCCAAGTCAATGCCCCAACCACTGATGCCAAAGATGCTGAAGCTGACCAGTTCTATGAAGACCTACAAGACTGGCTACAGCGAATTTCCTTTTCATTACAGGGGATTGGGTTGAAAAGTAGAATGTTGAGAGATACTGTTGAGTAACAGGCAAGGTTGGCCCTGGAGTACAGAATGAAGCAGAGCCAAGGCTAACAGAGTTTTGTCAAGAGGACATGCTGATCATAGCAGACATACTTTTCCAACAACCCAAGAGATGACTCTACACATAGACATCACCATATGATCAATACAAAAATCAGATTGATGATGTTATTTTCAGCCAAAGATGGAGAAGCTCTAAACAGTCAGCAAAACAACACCTGGAGCTGCCTGTGGTTAGATTATGAGTTCCTTATGCAAAATTCAAGCTTAAACTGAAGCAAGGAGGGAAAACCACTAGGCCACTCAGGCATGAACAAAATCAAATCCCTTATGATTATACAGTGGAGATGGCAAAGACATTCAAGGAATTAGATCTGATAAACAGAGTGCCTGGAGAACTATGGACGGAAGTTCAAAACACTGTACGGGAGGCAGTGACCAAAACCATCCCAAAGAAAAAGAAATGCAAGAAGGCTGAGAAGTTGTCTGAGGAGGCTTTACAAATAGCTGAGGAGAGAAGAGAAGTGAAAGACAACAGGGTAAAGAAAAGATATACTCAACTGAGTGCAGAGTCCCAGAGAATAGCAGGGAGATGTAAGAAAGACTTCTTAAGTGAACAATGCAAAGAAATAGAGGAAAACAATAGAATGGGAAAGACTAGAGATCTCTTCAAGAAAACTGGGTGTATCAAGGGAGCATTTCATGCAAGGATGGGCACAATAAAGGACAGAAACAGTAAAGACCCAACAGAAGCAAAAGAGATTAATAAGAGATGGTAAGAACACACAGAAGAACTATATAAGAAAAATTTTAATGACTTGAATAAACACGATGATGTGGGCACTCACCTAGAGTTGGACATCATGGAATGTGAAGTGAAGTGGGCCTTAAAAAGCATTACTACAAACAGAGCTAGTGGAGGTGATGGAATTCCAGCTGAGTGATTTCAAAACCTAAAAGATAATGCTGTTAAAGTGCTGCAGTCAATATGTCAGCAAATATGGAAAACTCAGCAGTGGCCACAGGACTGGAAAAGGTTAGTTTTTGTTTCAATCTAAAGGAAGGAAATTGCCAAAGAATGTTCAAACTACTGTATGCTTGTACAAGGTTATACACACACTAGCAAGGTTATACTCAAATCCTTCAAGCTAGGTTCCAGCAGTATGTGAACATAGAACTTCTTGATATAAAAGCTGGATTTTGAAGAGGCAGAGGAGCCAGAGATCAAATTGCCAATGTTTGTTGAATCATAGAGAAAGCAAGGGGATTCCAGAAGAACATCTATTTCTGCTTCATTTACTACACCAAAGCTCTTGACTCTGTGGATCACACAACAAACTGTGGAAAATTCTTAAAGAGATGGGGGTACCACACCACCATACTTGCTTTCTGAGGAACTTGTATGTAGGTCAAGAAGAAACAGAACTGGACATGAAACCACTGACCGCTTCCAAACTGGGAAAGGAGTACAACAAGGCTGTATATTGTCACTTTATTTATTTATCTTTTATGCAGAGTACATCATATGAAATGCTGGACTGGATGAATCAAAGTTGGATGGGAGAGATATCATCAACCTCAGATATGCAGATGACACCACCCTTATGGCACAAAGTGAAGAGGAACTAAAGGGCTTCTTGATGAAGGTGAAAGAAGAGAGTGAAAAAGCTGGCTTAAAACTCAACGTTCAAAAAGAGATCATGTTATCTGATCCCATCACTTCATGTCAAATAGATGGGGAAACAATGGAAACTGTGACAGACTTTCTTTGCTTGGGCTCCAAAATCACTGCAGATGGTGACTGCAGTCATAAAATTAAAAGACAATTGCTGCTTGAAAGAAAAGCTACAACCAATCTAGAGAGCATATTAAAAAGCATAGACATTACTTTGTCAACAAACGTGTGTCTAGTCAAGGCTATGGTTTTTCCAGTAGTCATGCATGGATGTGAGAGTTGGGCTATAAAGAAAGCTGAGGGCCAAAGGATTGACACTTCTGAACTGTGGTATTGGAGAGAACTCCTGAGAGTCTCTTGGACTGCAAGGAGATAAACCCAGTCAATCCGAAAGGAAATCGGTCCTGAAATTCATTAGGACTGCTGCTGAAGCTGAAGCTCTGATACTTTGGCTAACTGATGTGAAGAACTAACTCACTGGAAAAGACCCTGAAGCTGGGAAAGATTGAAGGTAGGAGGAGAAGGGGATGACAGAGGACAAGATGGTTGGATGGCATCACCGACTCAGTGGATATTAGTTGTTTTGGGAGATGGTGAAGGACAGGGAAGCTTGGTGTGTTGCAGTCCATGGGGCTCCAAAGAGTTGGACACGACTGAGTGACTCAACAACAACAACAACAACAACATATGTCTTGGTTATTGTAAATAGTACTGCTGTGAACATAGAGGTGTGTGTAGCTTTTTGAATTTTAGCTTTGTCTGGAGTTATGCCAAAGAATAGGATTGTTGGATTATATGGCAACTGTATTTTTAGTTTTTTGTGGCACTTCCATACTGTTTTCCATAGTGCTTGCACAAATTTACATTTCCACCAACAGTGTAGGAGAAAACCTCACTCTTAACCATTACACACACAAATTTAAGTACTTGCTGAGTTGAATTCCTTCAGAGAATATTTGGATTATACTTATTTAAAAGTTGCCTATCAGCCTAAAAACAGAAAGGATTTGATACGTATATGACATATTCTTTTTTTACCCACATATTGTTCTGCAATGATCTATTGTCTAGATGAAAGCAAAAGATGTAGCTGGCATCTCTTCCTTACTCTTTAGGAAGGTCAATGTCAAAAGGTTCTTGGAAAAAATAGAAGAGTCTAAACTTGGGCTGATCTAGGAAAAATTACAGATGATTAGAGTTAGTAGAGAGAGCAGGCTTTAAATGGGACAAATGTGGACATTAGAAACACTGAGGTGAACTTGAAAGGGAAGAAGATGGGAAAGTGGAAAGAGCATGAATTTTGGTGACAGCAGATCAGAGTTACTTACCGGCTGGAAAAATATAAATGTTGTCTTTATGAGTATCCATTTCTTCATATCCAATGCAGATACTAGCTTTTGATTATAGCCACATTGTGAGGACCAGGAGTAATATGCTTTGTATATTTTCATTTAATTGACTTGGGGTGGGGTTCAGTATCAGGTGGAATTCCAGTTAATAAATACAGAAGAAACTAGGGAAATAGAAACTTAGTTTTAGATAAAGATTATAGTAATAATTGTTGTAGAAAAGATCTACTGATGGCTGCTAAAATTCATGGATAAATGTCTGAGGAGAAACAGGATTTGTGAAGTTTCAAAGTGTCAATATATTTGTTAACTACTAAGGGAGACACAGCAACCTTATGGTGGGGAAATACAATAGATACGACTTTAACCAAGTTATCCAAGTTAGCATCACCAGGAAAAGACAATGGATATCATGAGCTCTTTAATACAACATGTTGAAAGGATCCATCACTTCTGGGTATTCTTATAAAAATCATCACTTTATTCTGATCATGAGAAAACAGATCCAGGCAAAATCCAAGTTGAAAGAAAGTCTACAAAATAACTGATTAGTACTCTTCAAAAGGATCAAGGTTGTGAAAGAGAAGGGAAGACAGAAAATCACAAGTTGGATAGAACTAAGAAGAAATACAGGGAAATGCAGTCCTGAATAATAATAAAAAAAGACATGAGTGGAAAAACTCCTAAGATTCTAATAATATCTGTAATTTAGTTACTAGTATTGTGCCAGTGCTAATTTTGCTCTAATCATTGTCCTGAGTAAGGGGTTAATGTCAGAGGGAGCAGGTGAGGAATATATGAGAACCCACTGTACTATTTTTGAAACTTTCCATAAGTCTAAAATTAGCTCAAAATCAAAAGTTTAAAAAGTCTCCTGTGATTCTAATGTGTAATCAAGATTGAGAATCTCTGGATTAGAATGCAGTACATCCTCAACAAATGATAGCTATTAGCAAACTTTGTTAAAAGTCATGCATGACCAATCAGTTCTGCAGTTCACAAGCATGATTCATTTTATATGTTTGTTTGACCTGGATTTGTCTTTCCAGATAGAATGATAGAATATATTCAAATATGACATAGTCTTAAAAAATAGAAGTCGTCAAAAATAACTTTGTATTATTCAGCTGTAGAAATTATGTTTTTCCTAGATAATATGAGAACACTTCCTATTTCCCTGTCAAACTATTCACATTAAAATGTGAGTGACTTTCACCCCTACACAGCATTTGTTTTAAAGCCTGACTCCTTTAATTTCTCTCTAATTTTGTGATTCTTGATGAATATGATGGGGAGTCTCTTTAAGTATGACTTTGCATAGGAAAAAAAAATAGTATCTGTTACTCACTGAACATTATCTAGGACAGAACAATTATTTTGGTTTAATTAGCAAGGAAGGAAGGAAGAGGAATTAAGGAGGGATAGTTCTGTTTATTTTCCGGACCAAATTTAGAAATTCAGATTGTTTCTGTTAAGTAGAAAATATTAGGTAAAGCATAAATATTTTCTTCAGCGTATATCACCCACAAGGGACTTTAGGAAGGAAGGAGATAGAGTAGTTATTTACCTATGTAGAGTTTTTAAACAATTACTAGTGTGGAAAAACCACTCAATTTTTAAAATCAGAAGATTTGGAATAATAATTTTATTCCATTTCATAACAGAGTTTAAAGTTCTTACTTCTTCTAAAAGGAGCTCCAAGTAAATGATCCATTCTTATGTATCAAAGTAAAAATGGAAAACTTAAAATATTTAATGAAAAGTGTTCATTTTTACCCTCCATGTTATGAGAACTTAACCTGTGCAAGAAAAGGGCCCTAAAGCCAGGATTTCAGAATGCAGGGTGGTTATCTGGAAAGGTTGCTTAATATCTTCATACGCTTTTCCCTCATCTGTAAATGGGGCTAGTAATAGTGATTTTCTGATAATATTGATATAAGGAGCTGTAAGATCAGTTTTGAATTATCTTCAGCAGAGTACCTGAAGCATAGTATGTACTAAATTATATGTTATCTTTTTCATTGTTGTTGTTTTCTTTTCCTTCTTTTTTTTCCTAAGAAGCATTAAGAGAAATAAAAGGGTAAAGAAGATGACCACACCCACTTCTGGGAGAGCCAGGCGGTGGCCTGTACCTATACTTACCAGTCAGTCAGTTGGATTTTTTTTTTTTTTTATGGTAAATAGTTTATTTTTTTAAATTTAATTTTATTTTTTAACTTTACAATATTGTATTGGTTTTGCCATATATCAACATGAATCCACCACAGGTATTGACTAGTCCTTGACATGTATTAGGAGTTGAAGGATTATTGCTAAATAAATTAATATAATCACACTCTTGCAAATGTCCTTAGCTTCCTGACTCTCCATTTCTCCTTGTCCTTGACTTGTGGTAACTCTGTTTACTTGAATTCACATGCCCATCTTCTCCTTGGGGGTCCCCGAGCTGGGGAATATTGCTGGAGAAGGTTACCTGTCTGAGCTGACTGCTTCCCTTTGGACCATCACATAATGCTCAAAATTCTCCAAGTCAGGCTTCAGCAATATGTGAACCATGATCTTCCTGATGTTCAAACTGGTTTTAGAAAAGGAAGAGGAACCAGAGATCAAATTGCCAACATCTGCTGGATCATGGAAAAAGCAAGAGAGTTACAGAAAAACATCTATTTCTGCTTTATTGTTTATGCCAAAACCTTTGACTGTGTGGATCACAATAAACTGTGGAAAATTCTGAAAGAGATGGGAATACTAGACCACCTGATCTGCTTCTTGAGAAATTTGTATGCAGGTCAGGAAGCAACAGTTAGAACTGGACACGAAAAAACAGACTGGTTCCAAATAGGAAAAGGAGTACGTCAAGGCTGTATATTGTCACCCTGCTTATTTAACTCATATGCAGAGCACATCACGAGAAACACTGGACTGGAAGAAACACAAGCTGGAATCAAGATTGCTGGGAGAAATATCAATAACCTCAGATATGCAGATGACACCACCCTTATGGCAGAAAGTGAAGAGGACCTAAAAAGCCTCTTGATGAAAGTGAAAGTGGAGAGTGAAAAAGTTGTCTTAAAACTCAACATTCAGAAAACAAAGATCATGGCATCTGGTCCCATCACTTCATGGGAAATATATCGGGAAACAGTGGAAACAGTGTCAGACTTTATTTTTCTGGGCTCCAAAATCACTGCAGATGGTGACTGCAGCCATGAAATTAAAAGATGCTTACTCCTTGGAAGGAAAGTTATGACCAACCTGGATAGCATATTCAAAAGCAGAGACATTACTTTGCCAACAAAGGTCCGTCTAGTCAAGGCTATGGTTTTTCCTGTAGTTTTTCCTATGGTTTTTCATGTATGGATGTGAGAGTTGGATTGTGGAGAAGGCTGAGCGCCGAAGAATTGATGCTTTTGAACTGTGGTGTTGGAGAAGACTCTGAGAGTCCCTTGGACTGCAAGGAGATCCAACCAGTCCATTCTGAAGGAGATCAGCCCTGGGATTTCTTTGGAAGGAATGATGCTAAAGCTGAAACTCCAGTACTTTGGCCACCTCATGCGAAGAGTTGACTCATTGGAAAAGACTCTGGTGCTGGGAGGGATTGGGAGCAAGAGGAGAAGGGGACGACAGAGAATGAGACGGCTGGATGGCATCACTGACTCGATGGACGTGAGTCTGAGTGAACTCCGGGAGTTGGTGATGGACAGGGAGGCCTGGTGTGCTGCGATTCATGGGGTCGCAAAGAGTCGGACACGACTGAGCGACTGAACTGATCTGATGTGATCTGATGCCATGGATGGACCTTCACCACCACTCAGAAATGTTTCTAAAGTAACTGTGCTTCCCAGCAAGATTTTAATTTCAAACCTTCTGTCTTTCACACTTCCCACCCTCTCATTCTTTGCTGAATACATCACTTTATTTTTCATTCAGAAAATAGAAAACATAGAATGAAAACTCAATCTGCCCACAGCTAAATCTGGAAACCTAGGCTCCTTTACCTCGTGTCTGTTGCGTTCCCGCCTGTTACTATGGAGGGCGGTCTCTCCACCATGGCTCTGAGCCTCGCCCACACACTCTCAGGGACTCTCAGTCACCTTTCCTGCTACGCGCACACTTTCCTACATCCTTGGTCTTTCCCTCTTGCTTATTTCCACGTACGTGTAAACATGCCTCACTACTTTCCTTCTTAAAATGCAGTCTTTCAGGGACCTGACATTCCCATCAACTATGCTCCATTTCTCCATTGCTCTCAGGAGCCCAACTTTGTGAATGATCAAGCTTTATTTTCTATCTCTACCTCTTTACCTTCTATTCACTTTTCATCCAATTCTAATCTGATTTTCACCTTCACCATTTCATTGAAGGGGGTGAGTTTGTTGTATGGCAAATTAAGTTGAATTCAGAAAGACATTTAGCCTTAAATCCAAGCCACTGTCTCTAGTTTAGATTGATCAGTAAATGATAATGTGAATTTTAGTTGAAACTTCCACTCACATCTTGACAGATGAAAAAAGGTCATTTATTGGCCCCTTAAAAAGCCTAGCAACTTTATGAATTGGCTAGGAACATTGAAAAATAGACAAGAACTGGAAATTGAGAGTTAAAATAGTATGGAGATAAGGTTTTCTGAATGACTGGTTATTCGGCTTTTGTAAATAGAGATCAGGTTGATTTTGACCTTGGTGGGTCACAACAGCTAACTATGACTGATGTCTCAGAAGCTAGGGTAATTTTGGTTAGATGAGGGCTTCTGTGAACAGAGGCTTTGTGGACAGACTGGGGTGGCAGGTGCTGACCTCAGCCAGGCGGTGCAGTTTCTACCTAAATGGCATAGTCAATGTGTGGATTAGATTATCTAGAAAATCATCTTTTCATCCTAATTAAGACTTGCCTCAAAACAAGCAGAGTTTTAACATATGGAGTCTAAGTAATTGGAGTTGAGGAACTCAAGAAATTGACAGAGATTGTGTCAGATGGCAGACAAAAATGGAGGCCAGGACCTGGAGTCAAAATAACAGTTTGTAAATTCAGTTGGGATTTCTATAGAACAAGCCCAAGGAGTGTTTTGTACAATTTTAAATTGTTTCCATGAAAGAAAACCAAGAATTTTTGTAAAAAATTTCAGTGGTTAAAGTGTGTTTTAGCACTTTGGAAATTTTACTCAAATGAATGGCATGAATCACCCCAATCTTAACGGGCACTGTAGGCTCAACCTCTAACCCATATTTTGAAGACAGGCACTTTTTCACAGTCTCCACTGCTTGCCCTGCAGCCTTGGGATTCATTCTCATCTTTTCCCTGGGTATTGCCATAGCTTCCTGGTCTCCCTCATATGCTGACTCCTCTAGAGTCCATTGCTCTTCACAGCAGCCAGAATGACCTTTTACAAATGTAAATCAAATCATACCACTTTCCTGCTTAAAATCCTGCACTGGTTCCCACAGCAATTAAGTTAAAACCTGTATTACTTACCACGATTTACAGGGACCCTACCTAATCCAGTCACAACCATCCCTTACCATCTTTCCTCCTGGCAGCTTTGCTTCAGCTACCATCCCAGATCATTCTTTTTTCAGAGATTATGCATAATTTATTCCTTCAGCCTTGGAATGCTTCCTCTTTCATCTCCATCCCTCCATTAGTTCCAGTGTCATCTTCTTTAGAGAGGCCTTTACTGATCTCATTATCTGGAGCAGTGCTCAACTCATTCCTTCATTTTGACACCTTCTAACCTATGACTCTTTGTGACCCTGTGGACTATAGCCGCCAGGCTCCCCTGTCCACAGGATTCTCCAGGCAAGAATACTGGAGTGGGTTGCCATTTCCTTCTCCAGGGGGATCTTCCCAACCCAGGGATTGAACCTGGGTCTCTCTAACTGCAGGCAGATTCTTTACTGTCTGAATCATCAGGGAAGCCCAACCTATGACCCTGTTTTCTTCTTTCTGTAACACGTATCACTCTGAAACCATCCTGTTTAATGTTTTTATTATGTCTGCTAATCTCACTGGAATGGAAGCTGTATGAAGTCAGGGGCTTCAGTTCATGGCTGCATCCCTAATACCATGCCTGACAGCAAGGAATATCTGTCATGCTGGTTGTTAAGCCATTTACTTCTCCACACCAAACTCCTATTTCTATGCTGTGCTTTATGTCTCTGAGGCTGGGAACCTGCAAATCACATTACTCTCCTAGAGTTGGGTTTCTTTTAGGCTCTGTCGACTGGGGGCAACAGAAGAAAATTACAAGGTTGGGAAGGGAAAGACCTTCTCTGTTCGTGTTCCTACTGCTCCTGTGGGCGCCTACGGTCGGTGCCAATTTGCAGATTTCTATGCTGCCAGAACCAGGCCCCTCTCTGTCCCTCAAACACACTGACAACAACCTGCAGAGCCCTTCTCCAAAGACTCCAGCTCCAGGGAGACTTCTCAGCCTGGAAGCCAGCACTGCCCAGTAGAAAGGAAAGGCAAGTCATTTGTAATATTTTGTTTCCTTATAGTCATGGCATAAAAGTAAATATAAATAGGTGACACAAGTATGCTATTTAACCAAGATATTGAAAAATATTATCATTTCTGTCTATAATCAATGCAAGAATAATTAATGAAATATTTTACCTCCCTTTTTTTCATACTTTGTCTTTGAAATCTAGTTTCAGTTCATCTCAATTCAGATTAACAGTATTTCAAGCTCTCAAAAGCCAAATGTGGCTAGTGGCTGCCATGTTGGATAATACTACTCAAAGTTTAATATTTGCAACATCTTCCCTCATTTTCCAGGCCCAGGGGAGGTCCTTCTGCTGTTACTACTTGTGATAAAACCGTGTTTAACACCTACCTAATCATTCCCTGTACAAATCATTCCTTGTACAAATTATCCCTTATTGAAATAACTAGTCTGCTAGTTATTCCTTAACTGAATTCTATTCAATACTTTTGTCCAATAAATGAATGATGCTGTTGAGGAACTAAGATCATTATACCTTTAAAAGCTACATAGATGATATGGTTTAATCATTTGAAATAGAGTAAAAGACCTGAGTACTGTTGAAGAAAACAGAGCCTGAGGAACAGTCACATAATCTGAGATCTGCTCATTCCTGAGCTGGGGAAATGCTGACTTTGCTGTGGGCTGCAGCGCAGGCCAATTTTGCCACCTGCCCTCCCTACTCCCCTTCACATCACAAAGAGAGATGTGACTATTTTCTGATGGAATTTGGCCAAGATTTTTATAAAACCATGAAATGGTTTTGGAATTATCCACTACAAAATCAAAATGCAGTGTCATACCTTTGCCTCTAACAATTTAGGTAAATCTGAAAATGTTACTTTTTGTAAGCACTATTGTCGGCTATGTGTATGTAAAGCTTAGGCAACTTTTGTTAAAAACAAACATAAACAAAAAAACTAACCATTTTCTCGATTATAGGAGCCTGGAAACCAAGTTCATTGTATTCAACTTCTTAAAAAATTCTGCCAAATTGCTTTTTCCTGTGCAAATACAGCTTTACAGCTTCGGTGGTCAGAGTATTTATGTTAGGAATTCTAAATGTGAGTAAAACATTTCCTTTTGCCATATGCCAAGAGGCTGGACTATATCTCTGGTTGATTTGGTCACACTGTTTCTGAAGCCGGAAGCTGACAGTGTGGGCCAACTCTGCTTTCATAAGATCAGAGCTTTTGTGCTTAGAATGGATTGGAGAGTGAAGGCCTCCTCTCCTAGATCCTGTTACAGAGACCATGAATTCTGTTCTCTTTGTTTTATCACGTCCCTTACCGTCTCTTAACCTTTCTGTCCTTTGTCTTCTGCTTCCTTTTCCCATTCCCTGGTACTCCACTGCTGCTTTCTCTCTTTTCTCCACTTGGCATTGCTATTCTTTTGTTATCTAAAGGATACACTTCGCCTTAGGACTCGAGGAGCCTGCCCAAGCCAACACAGATGGAGGAAAAGTCTATTTTGGGGGACAATCTTTGCTATACCCTATCTTGATGCATCTGATCTCTCATTTTCCCCTTAGACCTGCTTCAATTTATATTTTTCATTATAACTTTCTTTAGCTTTCCATTCTTTTTGTCATTCTCCAGTCTTTCCCCTCCCACTAATATAAATTTTCGGCACTTAAATAAAGACTTTTCTCTTCAAGGCAGGATGTGAACTTTAGTTAATCCTCAGTGCACGCTCTTTTATTACCGCCGCTATATAAGGCAGGAGAGAGATTGAGACTTTCCCAGATCCCAGAGGGGTCAATTTGGTGTTGGAACCACAAGTCTGATAGGCCCTGCGCTTAGTTCTTTATTAAGACTAGAAGATAAAGTCTCTGTCTCTCTCACATAATGGTTCCCTGGATTTATATAGTGCCCTTTTCCTGAGGATCCGAAAGCATCTGAACATAATTTGCCAACAGCCTCACAGGGCTCAAGGAAATAAATGCTTGCCAATATACCAGTTTGTTAAACAGAATCAGAATCTGTCAAATAGGATTTCATCAGTAGGATCGAAACAAATAGAAGAGACTCCCTCTGCTTTCTTATGCTTTTATGTGGATCTTGCAGAGAATCTGAGTTTGCAAGAGAACTCTGCATGGGTCCTTACTGCAGGTAGTTGCTTGTTGCCTTGTCACAGCTGCATGGTATGCAAATGAGTAGCTCTGGGAGATAACAAATCTCACAGGCAGAATGGATTTTCTGTGGGCCAAAGGGCATTTCCAAATTCACTGTGAAGCTGCCCTATGACACCGTTGTGAAATAGGTTAGCAACTTGCCCAGAGTCACACTGCTTGTGAATGCTGTGCCAGAGATGGGCGCCTCCTTCTCCAGGAGTGTTCCTACCAGCCCACACTTGGCCTCTGATTTCTCCTTATTCGTGAGTCATACAAATTGACTTGTTACCAGAATGGTTCCAGGCATAACTGGCAGCGGGAAGTGCATTGAGAAGGATGGAGTATGCACCGCCTGACGCTGCTCCTGAGGGGGGCTTGGATGTTCTGATGGCACAGAAGTTTCTACTTCCTCTGGTGTAAGGACACCCTGGGGACCATCTTCAGTTATACGAGTCAAAGCTCTGCCTCTTTTATGAGGTCACACGCCCAAGGCTGCAAGTGAAGTGTGTAGGAGAACTGATGAATGGAAAAGTGAGAGATGAGACGCATCTCACTCCCTCACTATAGTCGAGGTGTCTGTTTCAGCTTCCTATGGCTGCTGTAGCAAGTCACATTAAACCTGGTGGCTTAAAACAAGATACATTTATTCTCTTACAATTCTGTAAGCCAGAAGTCTGAAATCAGGATCACCCATGTCGGCACCCTTGAAATTAAAAGATGCTTGCTCCTCAGAAGAAAAGCTGTGACAAACCTAGACAGCATATTAAAACACAGAGACATCAATCTGCCAATAGCAATCTATATAGTCAAAGGTATGATTTTTCCAGTAGTCATCTATGGGTGTGAGAGCTGGACCATAAGGAAGGCTGAGCACCAAAGAATTGATGCTTTCTAACTGTGGTGCTGGAGAGGACTCTTGAGAGTCCCTTGGACTGCAAGGAGATCAAACCAGTCAATCCGAAAGGTAATCAACCCTAAATACTCATTGGAAACACTGATGCTGAAGCTCCAATACTTAGGCCACCTGATGCAAAGAGCTGATTCATTGGAAAAGACCCTGATGCTGGGAAAGATTGAAGGCAGGAGAAGGGGATGACAGAGGACCAGATGGTTGGATGACATTACCGACTGAATGAACATGAGTTTGAGCAAACTCTGGGATATGCTGAAGAACAGGGGAGCCTGGCATGCTGTGGTCCATGGGGTTGCAAAGAGTTGGATATAACTGAGTGACTGAACAACAGCATGTAGGCGGAGTTTGGTCTGGAGGCTCTGGGGTAGCCTTGTTCCTGACCTCTTCTAGCTCCTGGTGACTCGGTGATTCCTTGGCTTCTGGCTGCATTACTGCATTCTCCGCCTCTGTGATTACATCACCTTCTCTTCTGAGTCCAATCTCCTTCTGCCTCTGTCTGCAGAGACACTGTGATGGCATTTATGATTTACCCAGATAACCCCATAACCCAGGATCATCTTTCCATCTGAAACCTTTCATTTAATCACATCTGCCAAGATACTTTTTCCACATAAAGTAATCATCACAGGGGCCTTTATCCTTCCAAGGGGGGGTGCTAGATCAAGGTAGGAATTTGTCTAATTTCTTAAATCTCTAAAAACACTTTTTTTTAAAAAAAGTTTCATCTCAAAAATTTAAGGGACTTTCTTTCATTAGGGATGTGGTGGCAATAAATACTACTCAGCTACCACTGCTGCTGCTAAGTTGCTTCTGTTGTGTCCGACTCTGTGTGACCCCATAGACGGCAGCCCACCAGGCTCCTTCGTCCATGGGATTTTCCAGGCAAGAGTACTGGAGTGGGTTGCCATTGCCTTCTCCAAAATAGGAACTTAAAATATTTCTGATCTCTGCTGTGTGGTTCTGTTGTAATGGTTGGAGAAATTTCTGGTTTGGTTCTATATTCACTGGGTTATTGCCAAGGGTTGTAATGCTAAGATACTGTTTTCCACAGACTCAAACCTATAAACATACATTTACTAGATTTGTACTTCTGACCATTCAGAGTGGAGCAGTAAAAGAATAAAGTTCTCTTGAGTATTATGTTGGTTAGTTTGTTATGTGGAGCTTGGGGAAGATTTTTGCTTATGAATAGTTTCCTTCCCTCCTCTCCCTCCTTGTAATATAACTGATCATTTTAGTGCCTCATGGCACTTCTAACTTTTCAGAAGTCTACTTTTATTTCCTTAAAGGAGACTATCAGGAGGTATGTTTAGATTTTCACTGTTATTCCTCTCTGTTTGGTCAAGGCACACAGTACTTTTTCTTTTCTCCTATTTGTCTCATGGCTAAAGTAGTAAAAAAAAAAAAAAAAATAAGACTGGACAGTTCCTTGGAACATTTTGAAATTTGCTTGTGTTTATCTTTGGTTGAGAAATCTCTTAATATGGAACTATATTTCCTGTATAGATTTCATGCAAATGTGAAAAGAATTTCAGTCTATTCTCAGATTTTGGAGGGGAAAAAAACCCTGAAGTTTCATGATTAGATTTGAGGTTTGTTTGAATTGTAGCTTCAAAAAAAAAGAAACATGAGATGTGAACTCATATGAAATAATCATCATATGAACAGAAACTTCTTTTGTTTTGAAACAGAACTAAATTCTGAAACACATCAGATTCATGGAAACATTTATGACTGGTTTAGTAATTTTATGGAGAATCATGATCACAAACCTCAGTCTTTGTTCTCCTTACCTTTTCAAATAATTTTCATTCATCTTCCTAAGTATAATGTTGAATATCCCATTTTCCTAGGGCAGTGACAAAATTTCTGTTAATTGAGCAGGATGTTTCATCTCTTTTTATCACTATCCTTAACTCATCAGTGTAAACAACTGAATGCATTCCCCACAGCTGCCTTCCATGATTTCATAGGTATTCAACAACCAGTAGTGCAGTGCACAGATTTCATGTGCTGTGTTTAGTTGCTCAGTTGTGTCCAATTCTTTGTGACCCCATAGGTTGTAGCCCGCCAGGATCCTCTGTCCTTGGGGATTCTCTAGGCAAGAATACTGAAGCAGGTTGCCATGCCCTCCTCCAGGGGATCTTCCAAACCCAGGAACTGAACCCAGGTCTCCTGTATAGCAGGTGGATTCTTTACCATCTGAGCCACCAAGGAAGCCCAAGAATACTGGAGTGAGTAGCCTAACCCTTCTCCAGGGGTCTTTGACCCAGGCAAAACTTTCATGGATCATGTTAAAAAAAAAAAAAAAAAAGACATGATATAAAAAACCCAAAGAGCAATTTCTTCCTTTTTAACTTCCCAAGCCTACATATCAAATTCTGCTATAGCTCCTTGCCCCTAAGACCATCCCAGTGTCTCCACATCTATCACACATCACTGCTCTCATGAGTTGGGCCATCATCACCTCTTACCTAGGTTATCAGTCTTTAAACTATCTTTAAACTATCTCCAAGCTTGTGTTTCTCTACACTAACAGCTTATGGTCTCTCTAAAACCCGGATGATGTGATTAAAATTCTCTAGTATAACTCAGAGAAGGCAATGGCACCCCACTCCAGTACTCTTGCCTGGAAAATCCCATGGATGGAGGAGCCTGGTGGGCTGCAGTCCGTGGGGTCTTGAAGAGTCAGACACAACTGAGTGACTTCTCTTTCACTTTTCACTTTCATGCATTGGAGCAGGAAATGGCAACCCACTCCAGTGTTCTTGCCTGGAGACGCCCAGGGACGGGGGAGCCTGGTGGGCTGCCGTCTATGGGGTCGCGCAGAGTCGGACACAACTGAAGTGACTTAGCAGCAGCAGCAGTATAACTCACAGTCCTCAGGATAAGATCCCAATCCTTTACTTATCCTTTCAGACTTCTCATGAGTTTGCTGTTTTGGTCTTTTTTATCTCATCTCCTGTTTTTTCTTCCATTACATATAAATTTACAGTATACGCATTTACAGTATAAATTATAAGATTCTAAAACATTGGTAAATCCCTTACAAGTATTGTTTTTTTTTTCTCTTTTGCAGATGTTGCTCCCTCAAATGGAAACTTCCACTCTGTCCTCTGATTCCTTTGCCCTATTGCCAAGCCACTATTCTTTGCTTGATTATGCCAGTTTAGCAGTTACCTCCACCTGGAAGTCCTCACTCTAGCCCCTCCCAGACAAGATTGTTTTCTTTTTACTTGCTTCTCCAGTTTAGCCCTTATCACACCTTGATTTTGTCTTTGGTTCTTTTAAATTACCTTCAGGGCAATTAAACTGTGTTTATATAATAAGCATATATAAACATTTATGAGCCATGGGGCTTCCTTCATAACTCAGTTGGTAAAGAATCTGCCTGCAGTGCAGGAAACCCAGGTTTGATCCCTGGGTTGGGAAGATGCCCTGGAGAAGGAAATGGCAACCCACTTCAGTATTCTTGCCTGGAGAATTCCATGGACAGAGGAGCCTGGCTGGCTACAGTCCATGGGGTTGAAAGAATCAGACATGGCTTAGCGACTAAACCACCAGCAAACATTTATGGGCTGAATGTAGAACCCTAGTCAGATAGGTTTGTCAAGAAAATGAGAATAGACAAGGAAAAGACAAAACAAGTTGAATGGAAGTTTCAGCCCCATTATATATTTACAATCGAGAGGAATCTTAATTTTCTTTGTTTTACTTTCTTCTCCAAAGAAGCAGAAGTGCTGAAAGCAGAACTTTGCAGAATAAAGTTTCTTGTTTTCTTACAATTTACTTGCATAGTACTCTAAATGGATCTAGATATCTTTTATTGTCCTAAGCTCTTCCTCCAGGTTTAACTTATTAAGCTGTAATGGTTTTATTTTTAAAGTATTTTATGTGTTCTTGTTTATTCCTGTAAGAATTTTTTGAAGGACACTTGTCTTTCATCAGAGGAAAATAATGGAGTATAGTTTAATTTTTGGAATGTTGTTTTCCGTGATTCTGACCATGGCCATGAAATGCAACAGCCCAGAGAGAAGGCAGCAATCAAACAGTATTTGGAGGGATGTGATACTCTTCCAGTAGAGGAATTGTCAAATAATTCATAAATATAGGCAAATTTGACCTTATTTACTTTTTATAGTTGCACTATTTAATTGAATAGCAGATCTTTTCTGACTTGCATAAGCCTTAGGAGAAAGCTAAATATTTAATAAAACTTGGCTTTTCCTAAAAGATTTTTTTTTTTACTGTCTCCTAACAACTTGAAATGCAATTTAGAATGAACTCTTTAGTAACTGAATTGTTTCTGAAGGTTTGGTAAAACAAAGTATTTATCAGGAAGACAGAGGAATAGATGTTCAGCCTTCTCTCCACTCCACCCTGTCGATCTGTTGGACACTTCCCGATGAATGTTCTATTGAAAAACTGAATATGTAAAATCCTGAACTTCTTTTTCCTTTCCTTGCTTTATCCTTTCATTTCTTCTTTCCATCCCTCCCTCCTTTCATTCTACAGTTACCAAATCTCTGTATGTATCATCCACATGAAGACCTGTGCCTGTAACTCAGCTTCTCTACAGGAAACAGTGTCTGTCAACTAAAACAATTTCACAGTTAAAAAGTTGAGAATTATGTTTTATTCAGTGGACAAATCTGAGGTCTTAAGCCTGGGACACTCCTGGTGGCTCAGATGGTAAAGAATCTGCCTGCAATGCAGGAGACCTGGGTTGGGAAGATCCCCTGGAGAATGTTTGATCCCTGGGTTGGGAAGATCCCATGGAGAATGGTTATCCATTCCAGTATTGTTGCCTGGATAATTCCATGGACAAAGGAGCCTGATAGGCTATAAGCCATGGGGTCACAAAGAGTCAGACACAACTGAGTGACTAACACTTTCAGCTTTTAAGCCTGGAACACAGCATCTCAGATAACTCTTGAGACTGCTCCAAAAAGACAAGGTTGGGACATCCAGGATATGTAGGAATTTTTGCAACAAAGACCAGGGAGTTGGAACATCCAAAGTATAAGAGTAATGTTAATTACAGCAAAGTAATAGCTCAAGATAAGTAATTTAATGCTTTTCTAGGTATACTGGAAGATGGAAGTCTGGGCTCATTGAAATCATTCCTTTGATATGCACCTCAGCTATTTGTGGCCTGTATCCAGTGTTTTCTCATCCTGAGTCCCCTCAGGGCACACCATCTGGGCAGCTGTAATGTGATGGCTTGATGGCTGCAACATTCTTTGTTTACTGATATGGCCTGCAGTATTTTTTGTTTTCTCATCTATATAGGAAAAGAAGAAGATAAATAACCATTAAAAAACAGTTTGATAAATGAAGAGAGAGAGACATGCATAGATAGCTATGGGAAGAGTTTTCTATTCACTCTGGGCCCAGTGGCGCAATGAGAAGAAAGGATTAAAAGGAAAATCTATTTAGAGGAAAGGGGCATAAGCTGATATTTTTAAATATAGATAATATGCAGGAATATATCTAGGAGAAAAAGAGAAACAGATGGAAAGAGGCAAAGGCTATATGCAAATGTGAGGAGAAAGAGCAAAAAAGTGCTCAGTTCAGTCGCTCAGTCGTGTCTGACTCTTTGTGACCCTGTGAACCACCGCATGCCAGGCCTCTCTGTCCATCACCAACTCCCAGAGTCCACCCAAACCCATGTCCATTCAGTCAGAGATGCCATCCAACCATCTCATCCTCTGTCACAAAAAAGTGCTCAGTTACTAGCAAATAGTTTGATATACTTGGGATTAAAACTTGTATGAAAGGTAGGCAGGAACTGATGAAGCTGTCACAGGTAGAACACATGGTTAGAGAAATAGGCAGGCTCAAATATTGGAGGATTTTGTACAGGTCAAAATACATTTTTGAACACTTCAACTCATTGCTAGGCTTTGAAGCAATAAATTAGAAAAGGTTCCTGCAATAAAAGAACCCAGAATTTAGTAAGATAGAAGAATTTGACAACAAATAACTATAACAAATTTAATACTGTCAAGTATTTGGATATTATCCAAATGACTTGGAGCACATGGAGAGCTTTAAGTGAGAGGAGAGAGAATTACATTGCATTTATTTATTTATTTTTTGTGGCTGTGCTGTGGGATCTTAGTTCCCCAACCAGGGATCGAACACATGCCTCCTGCATTTGAAACGAGGAGTCTTAACCATTGGATCACCAGGGAAGTCCCTATATTGCATTTTAGTATCTCTCAGTATCGTAAAGGATGAAATGGAAAGTTGTGAAGCCACAGACTGGGACATTGCTAGGGAGATGCTCCTGTGCTGACCTAAGGGGGATATGAAAGCAGTGCCAGTGTAGATGGGCAGGTGAGGGCAGAGTTGGGCTGTGTTCAGGAGACACAACTGATTGGATTTAAGGATCAGGCAACTGTTTTGGGAGAAGGGAATATTGTTGAAGGTGACTCTGAGGTTTCTGCCTTAGGACACAGAACAAGGAAGTTCTCTGTTCTTTTTACTCTGTCCGAAATCTGGATTTGCAGAGGCATGCTGGCAGGAAGCTTCTGCTTCTCTCAGTTTGCTTTGAGGAGGAAGATGAGTTATTCAGCTTGGTGCTCATTGGACAATCATTTCTTAGAGGATGAAGCTACTGTCCTCAAAATAAGGAACCAGGCAGATCTCCTTTTCCTTTGTCGACTCTTAGGGGAGGGACTCTTGTCTGCAGCCTATCTTCATGTAAGTGCTGAAGTATCCCTTAATGTCGACATTCACTCTTGCCATCCTCTGTTTGACCACTTCCAATTTACCTTGATTCATGGACTTAACATTCCAGGTTTCTATGCAATACTGTTCTTTACAGCATTGGACTTTATTTCCATCACCAGTCACATCCACAACTGGACATTGTTTTCACTTTGGCTCAGCCTTTCATTCTTTCTGGAATTATTTTTCCATTCTTCTCCAGTAGCATATTGGGCACCTACTGACATGGGAGTTCATCTTTCAGTGTTCTATCTTTTCACTTTTCCATACTGTTCACGGGGTTCTCAAGGCAAGAATGCTGAAGTGGTTTGCCATTTCCTTCTCCAGTGGACCCTGTTTTGTCAGAACTCTCCACCATGACCAGTCCATCTTGGATGGCCCTACATGGCTCATAGTTTCACTGAGTTAGACAAGGCTGTGGTCCATGTGATGAGTTTGACTGTTTCTGTGATTGTGGTTTTCATTCAGTCTGCTCTCCTCTGGTCAGGGGAGGCTGCCCAGAGGAGCAACCCCATGTCCAAAGAGTGGTGGCTGCACAGGCACAGGAGGGCTGAAAGGAAATACTGCACGTCCAAGGTCAGGAGGGGTGGCCATGAGGAGATACCCCTTATCCAAGGTAAGAGAAACCCAAGTAAGACAGTAGGTGTTGCCAGAGGGCATCAGAGGGCAGACATACTGAAACCATAATCACAGAATCACATAATCTGATCACATGGACCACAGCCTTGTCTAACTCAGTGAAACTAAGCCATGCCCTGTGGGGCCACCTAGGATGGGTGGGTCATGGTGGAGAGGTCTGACAGAATGTGGTCCACTGGAGAAGGGAATAGCAAACCACTTCAGTATTCTTGCCTTGAGAACCCCATGAACAGTATGAAAAGGCAAAATGATAGCATACTGAAAGAGGAACTCCCCAGGTCAGTGGGTGCCCAATATGCTACTGGAGATCAGTGGAGAAATAACTCCAGAAGAATGAAGGGATGGAGCCAAAGCAAAAACAATACCTAGTTGTGGATGTGACTGGTGATAGAAACAACGTCCGATGCTGTAAAGAGCAGTATTGCATAGGAACCTGGAATGTCAGGTCCATGAATCAAGGCAAATTGGAAGTGGTCAAACAGGAGATGGCAAGAGTGAATGTCGACATTCTAGGAATCAGCAAACTAAAATGGACTGGAATGGGTGAATTTAACTCAGATGACCATTATATCTACTACTGTGGGCAGGAATCCCTCAGAAGAAATGGAGTAACCATCATGGTCAACAAAAGAGTCCAAAAAGCAATACTTGGATGCATTCTCAAAAATGACAGAATGATCTCTGTTTGTTTCCAAGGCAAATCATTCAATATCACTGTAATCCAAGCCCATGCCCCAACCAGTAACACTGAAGAAGCTGAAGTTGAATGGTTCTGTGAAGACCTACAAGACCTTTTAGAACTAACACTCAAAAAAGATGTTCTCTTCATTATAGGGGACTGGAATGCAAAAGTAGGAAATCAAGAAACACCTGGAGTAACAGGCAAATTTGGCCTTGGAGTACGGAACGAAGCGGGGCAAAGGCTAATAGAGCTTTGCCAAGAGAACGCACTGGTCATAGCAAACACCCTCTTCCAACAACACAAGAGAGAACTCTACACGTGGATATCACCAGATGGTCAACACTAAAATCAGACTGATTATATTCTTTGCAGCCAAAGATGGAGAAGCTCTATACAGTCAGCAAAAACAAGACTGGGAGCTGACTGTGGCTCAGATCATGAACTCCTTATTGCCAAATTCAGACTTAAATTGAAGAAAGTAGGGAAAACCACTAGACCATTCAGGTATGACCTAAATCAAATCCCTTATGATTATACAGTGGAAGTGAGAAATAGATTTAAGAGACTAGATCTGATAAACAGTGTCTGAGGAACTATGGAAGGAGGTTTGTGACATTGTACAGGAGACAGGGATCAAGACCACCACCATGGAAAAGAAATGCAAAAAAGCAAAATGGCTGTCTGGGGAGGCCTTACAAATAGCTATGAAAAGAAGAGAAGCGAAAAGCAAAGGAGAAAAGGAAAGATATAAGCATCTGAATGCAGAGTTCCAAAGAATAGCAAGAAGAGATAAGAAAGCCTTCCTCAGCGATCAATGCAAAGAAAGAGAAGAAAACAACAGAATGGGAAAAACTAGAGATCTCTTCAAGAAAATTAGAGATACCAAGGGAACATTTAATGCAAAGATGGTCTTGATAAAGGACAGAAATGGTATGGACCTAACAGAAGCAGAAGATATTAAGAAGGGATGGCAAGAATACACAGAAGAACAGTATAAAAGAGATCTTCACAACCCAGATAATATCGATGGTGTGATCACTGACCTAGAGCCAGACATTCTGGAATGTGAAGCAAAGTGGGCCTTAGGAAGCATCACTATGAACAAAGTTAGTGGAGGTGATGGAATTCCAGTTGAGTTATTCCAAATCCTGAAAGACGATGCTGTGAAAGTGCTGCACTCCATCTGCCAGCAAATTTGGAAAACTCAGCAGTGGCCACAGGACTGGAAAAGGTCAGTTTTCATTCCAATCTCAAAAAAAGGCAATGCCAAAGAATGCTCAGACTACCGCACAATTGCACTCATCTCACATGCTAGTAAAGTAATGCTCAAAATTCTCCAAGCCAGGCTTCAGCAATACATGAACCCTCAACTTCCAGATGTTCAAGCTGGTTTTCGAAAAGGCAGAGGAACCAGAGATCAAATTGCCAACATCCGCTGGATCATCAAAAAAGCAAGAGAGTTCCAGAAAAACATCTATTTCTTCTTTATTGACTATGCCAAAGCCTTTGACTGTGTGGATCACAATAAACTGTGGAAAATTCTGAAAGAGTTGGGAATACCAGACCACCTGACCTGCCTCTTGAGAAACCTCTATTCAGGTCAGGAAGCAACAGTTAGAACTGGACATGGAACAACAGACTGGTTCCAAATAGGAAAAGGAGTATGTCAAGGCTGTTGTCACCCTACCTTTTTAACTTACATGCAGAGTACATCATGAGAAACTCTGGGCTGGAAGAAGCACTGCCGGAGTCCAGCTCCAGCAGCCAGGGGATCAGCCTGAAGGGATGAGCGGTGTCGGCGGGAAATGATGTAGCCTCTGACTCGAGGTTCGGGACTACATGTTTATTTCAAGCATCATGTTCTCTTTTATACTTTTTCAAAAGCATTAGGTCAGAGGTTTGACATTTTCAGTTCCCCCTCACCCAGGTTATTGTCTCATTGTTGCTCTTCAAACAGAGTTCCTGCTTGAGCGATTCTCTCAGAATCGTGTTTACTTGTGATTACATTGTAACTCATGCTTATGTCTGGGCTTCATACCACATTCTTCAGTTTATTTCTAATCTTTCTAAATCCTGCTTTCCCCTAGTATCTTAAGCTCACTATCTCCTAAAAAGCCTTCTAACTATTCTTAATTATTCCTAAACCCTAAACTCAGCAAACTTCCTTTGTCTTAAACATTTCCCTCACAAACAGGTCTCAGATAAAAATCCTTCCCATGGCCTCAAGCTGCGGCCTACGTGCTCATCCTGGGACATTCTTTGTAAAAATCCTTGAACAAATGTCAATGGTTACTTTATAGATTATTTTCTAGGCACAACTGCAGAAGGCTTTGTGCTTTCTCAGGCTTCTCTCCAGAACAATAAGCACCTTAACATTCTTTCCAGGCAACTCAACAGAAGAAAGGAAGAAACAAGCCAGACTCACAAGAGCTAAGTCTTTCGTCCCAGGTCCATGCCTGTGGAATGAGGAGAGGGGGCTGGGGCTGTGCCTCCATTTTGTCAGTAATGCCTAACGCTCCTGACAAAGCACAAGCTGGAATCAAGATTTCCAGGAGAAATATGAATAACTTCAGATATGCAGATGACACCACTCTTATGGCAGAAAGTGAAGAGGAAATAAAAAGCCTCTTGATTAAAGTGAAAGAGGAGAGTGAAAAAGTTGGCTTAAAGCTCAACATTCAGAAAACGAAGATCATGGCATCTGGTCCCATCACTTTGTGGCAAGTAGATGGGGAAACAGTGGAAAGTGTCAGGCTTTATTTTTTGGGGCTCTAAAATCACTGCAGATGGTGACTGCAGCCATGAAATTAAAAGATGCTTACTCCTTGGAAGGAAAGTTATGACCAACCTAGATAGCATATTCAAAAGCAGAGACATTACTTTGCCAACAAAGGTCTGTCTAGTCAAGGCTATGGTTTTTCCAGTGGTCATGTATGGATGTGAGAGTTGGACTGTGAAGAAAGCTGAGCACCGAAGAATTGATGCTTTTGAACTGTGATGTTGGAGAAGACTCTTGAGAGTCCCTTGGACTGCAAGGAGATCCAACCAGTCCATTCTAAAGGAGATCAGTCATGGATGTTCATTGGAAGGACTGATGCTAAAGCTAAAACTCCAGTACTTTGGCAACCTGATGCGAAGAGTTGACTCATTGGAAAAGACTCTGATGCTGGGAGGTATTGGAGGCAGGAGGAGAAGGGGATGACAGAGGATGAGATGGCTGGATGGCATCACCTACTCGATGAACATGAGTTTGGATGAACTCTGGGAGTTGGTGATGGACAGGGAGGCCTGGCGTGCTGCAATTCAAGGGCTCCCAAAGCTTTGGACATGACTGCGCGACTGACCTGAACTGAACTGAACTGCCCTCTGATGGATAATGATTAAAGGCTTATGGAAACTTCCTGATGGAAGAGACTGACTGTGGGGAAAACTGGGTCTTGTTCTGATGGGCGGGGCCATGCTCAGTAAATCTTTAATCCAATTTTCTGTTGATGGGCAGGGTTTGACCTGACCTCTTCTTTGACCTGAGACCAAACTATGATGGAGGTAATGAAGACAATGGCTACCTCCTTTAAAAGGAGGCATTCGGTGCCCCCAACCCAGCAGCGGGCCACCTCCACCCCATGCCTCTGATAGAGACTCCTGGACACTCATGGGCAAGTCTGGGTCGTCTCTTGTGGGGTCACTGCTCCTTTCTCCTGGGTCTTGTTGCGCGCGCACAAGGTTTGGTCTGTGCCCTCCAAGAGTCTGTTTCCCCAGTCCTGTGTAAGTTCCGCTGGCTCTATGATGGGGTTAATGGTGACCTCCTGCAAGAGGCTTATTGCCACACTCAGGTCTGCCGCACCCAGAGCCCCTGCCCCTGCAGCAGGCCACTGCTGACAGGTACCTTCACAGGAAACACTCAAACACAGTTCTGTCTCAGTCTCTGTGGGCTCTCTGGGTCCTGGTGTGCACAAGGTTTATTTTAGCCTTCTGAGCATCTCAGGCAGATGTGGGGTTTGATTCTAAAAGCAATTTCAAAACTGTCTTTCTGGGGCTTTTCTTTTGCCTTTGGACAGGGGGTATCTCCTCAAAGTCGCTCCAGTGCTGAAGAATTGATGCTTTTGAACTGTGGTGTTGGAGAAGACTCTTGAGAGTCCCTTGGACTGCAAGGAGATCCAACCAGTCCATCCTAAAGGAAATCAGTGCTGAATATTCATTGGAAGGACTGATGCTGAAGCTGAAACTCCAATCCTTTGGCCACCTGATGTGAAGAACTGACTCATTTGAAAAAACACTGATGCTGGGAAAGATTGAAGGCAGGAGGAGAAGGGGATGACAGAGGATGAGATGGTTGGATGGCATCACTGACTCTATGGACATGAGTTTGAGGAAACTCTAGGAGTTGGTGATGGGCAGGGAAGCCTGGTGTGCTGCATTCCATGGGGCAGCAAAGAGTTGGATACAACTGAGCAACTGAACTAAACTGAATTCCTAATGCTGTCTGGGAATTTGACTCAGGGTTTGCCCTGTAGACAAATTACTCTTCATCCCAAACAATTGACTTGGGTAAAAAATAAAAGTTCTTTTTGTACATATCCAGTGTACAGTGTCCCCAAACTTAACATTTTGCTGTTGTTCTTCACCAGTCATTAATAAAGCTGCTGTTTTAACCTCTTCTGTCTTTGATCTTTGCATGCATTCTCTAGGGGCCAGAAACTTGGGCAGAGACTTAGATCTTAGTTTCTAATGAGCAATTGAATGTTTCACCAAGATTGGAGAACACACAGTTAAATGTTTTATCCCTCCAAGTCTTTTCTTTTTTCTCCTTTTCCTTTCTCAGGTGATAGGATATTATGCTTTACTCAAGTCCTAAAGCTTTCTCATCATCTGTAATTCTTTTCTCTCTCTCATCACCAAGTTGCAGCAATTTTATTCTTGAAATGACACTTGAATCCCCTGCTTCCTTTCTATTTCGGTCATCACAGATCTGGTGCAGATTATTCTCCAACTTTGATGGCTATAGAAGATTTTTCATCAGTATTTCTCTCTCCAGTCTGTTCTACCTGCTTTCAGAGTTTCCTATACTGTATACATATCTGATCACATCATTCTCCTGCTCAAATACTTCGTACTCACTGTTGCTTTCAAGCACAGCCTTCCACAAGGTGATGCCAACCTACATGTGGAGTGGTGCAAAGGAAACTGGCAGATTTGGGTTGACTTTTGTCTGGGTCTAGTGATCCTTGGGAACTTACAGTTTAGACTAGATAGTTTTTGTTTCTTCATCTATGAAAGAAGAGAGCAGAATCATATATTCTCTCAGGTCCTATCCAGTGGTCCATTTTTTGATGACCACTTTTCTACTTTTCGAGCCTCTTATTTTGCACATAAGCCTTGACTTACAACAGGATAATTGTGGCATCATAAACACACTTTAAACTTTCTTGTCTGTTGTTACTTTGCTCTCATATTTTTTTTCACTAGAACTTCCTTTCCATCCATCACTGATTTCTTCTGTTACAGATTTACTCATCTCCCAAGGCCCAGATTAAATTCAACATTCTCAGCCAATCTTCTCATTAATGATTCCTTTTTAGGTGCTCTTAGATCACTCTGTAAATTCTTTGAGGTATTCTGCAATTGCCCAGGTATCTGCTTTTCTCTCCCCAGTAGACTTTAAGCTCCTTAATGGGTAGGGTGGTTAGGTTACACAAGTATTCTTATTCGTACCTTTCCATCTTGGAGTCTTACACAGGGCAGTTTCTCAGTCTGAGTGAATGTGATAAACATGACGCTCACCAAGGAATATTGTTTTTCAATGTGGTCAGTTTAGGGGCTCTTATTCATCAGATGAGATGAGTTTCCATACAAATTTTGCAAATTTGAAAAAATCAGATTTTGCTTCAAAGGACAAATATTTAGAGAGTTCAGTGAAAGAATACAGAGTAGTGAAAGATCAAGTGTAGCCTCTTATAGTAACATTAACGGGCAATACCCTTTTGGTTGAATGTTCTTTGCACTTGTTTGATGAGATCACTAGCAATGTATTAATTTGTGCTTTATACCTCTCCAAAGATGATTCAACAGCTTTCCATTTTTTAAAAATAATTTGTGCTGAAAAAATTCTTGTGGAGATAAAAAAATTGCTTATTCATGACACTCTGCATAAGCTATTATTTTGATGATGAAGGTGCTGACCACGTTGCTATTTCTTCACCCTAAATACTCATCAAATAGAGTTAGAATACAAAGCTCTAATTTTGTCTTTATAAGCAGAGGAGGGTGATTAATTGCTTCTTATTCAAAAAGCCAGTTAGTGGAAGCAAAAAGGAACCAACCCGGTGTGGGACTCCATCCTTCCTTTCTTCACCAGAAATGCTCCTGCAGCACTAGGCTGACGTAAGCTCTTCAGATGTGGAGATAAAAACTTGAGCTAATTGTGTCTTTAGAATGGGATAAACACTTAGGCCTTTTTCTGAGCTTTAGCGGAGAGGTTCAGTATTGTGGACGACACTTGCCTTCTCAAATTGTTCTGCCACAATCAGAGTAATTTTCCATTTGGGAGCCCCCTGCAGCAGCTGAGCACTGGCAGAGCACTCCAGTCCCTTGCGCTTGTTAACTTCACGGCCTTTGTAGCACTGGGGTGAGGAAGAGGGTAGGGACAATCTTCTATATCTTAGCAACTAATTGATTTAGTAGGATTCATGATATTCAACAGACATCCTTATTACTTTCCTTGTCTTGTCCTAAATCCATCTCGGATCACTGTGACAGGGAAATACAATTTCTTTCTGGAGCTACTTAGTAATCCCACAGTGTCTAATGATGTCCAGGGTTCAGTCTGTCTTCCCAGCATGCTACTTCTTCAGTTCATGACCCAATTTGAGTGAATGACATCCACTTGTGGGGAGCAAGTTTGATGTGGATGATTCAAAACAAAGAAAAGAAAAAGAAACTTTCAAGAGGAGATTTCATTTTAAAATGGGACAAAAGATTCAGCACCAAGAACTTCGATATGCCAATCAACCAAAACAAACTGTGCTGTAAGGGGGTGACAGGCACAGTGTTGTTTAATGAGGCCTAGTTATCCTAGTTATTTGAACTGCTTAAAAATCATTCTCTGCATCTGGTGAGAATCTGCCAAGTTTTACAGTTAATTTTCACACACACAAGATGGTATTCTTGGTTATAAGACAGAATAAGTACTCTTGCTTATTTTCTTGCTTGTAGTTCTTTCTATTTTGGGGGAGTTGTCATATTAATTAAAAAATATAAATTTATCCAACTAGTCTAATCTGTGCAAAAATTTTGGTTTCTTTTCCTATATAAATGTTGTCAAAAATTTTCACCACATTACCAAACTGATCTCCTCTTTCCTGAAACACATAAAGGGTTTTCTAGATGTTCCTGAAAATGGAGTTTGTTTTGAAACATCACTCTTTTGTCCTGTTGGCTGGCCTTGATTATTTTTTATTTTCCTCTGGGGGATCAGAAGATTTGGTGGTATTTTCTCCTTGAGGTTAAAACAGGGACTTCCAAATGCCCAGGAAAATAAATGTGTTCCTGACTAGTTGCCCAGTAGAATACTGTAGCTGAAATTATTTTTTTATGGTTATTAATACTGAATTATGCTGGTAAAATGGTCTAAGATCCTATGATGAGAGGAGCTGTATAAATATGAAATCACAGTGTTAAACAACAGCTGCATCCTCAAAGGATATTGGAAATTCACTTATCTAGATTTAAATATGAGAAAGATCATGAAATGTGTTAGCTTTTGAGACAGGGATGTGGATAAATGTGCAGGTTCATATAGAGTGATTATCTGAAGTCTGTCTGATTTATCCATCTGGCTCCTGCCTCCTGGATTGATAGCAGATTTTAATATAATGTATTTCTTTCTGTTTCAGTCATCCATGTGGCTTCACTTTTGGTTGTATAACACAGGGTATGCTCTGGTGACTGCTGACCTTCAGTAATTAAGGAACATCATCTTTGCTCTAAGTAAGTAGAACACAATTGGCAAACAATGTAGTATTCTAAATTCTTTACATTTAAATTGGGAATTTTGAAATATTTCAATGGAAAAGATTTTTTTCCATCTTCTATTTTTTTCTTTAAAATTTGTTAGGGTGAAAATATGTAGAATATTTATTTATCCAGGTTTATGCAGAAACCCCACAGGGAAGGCTAGTGCTGTGAAAGGCCTACGATAGGATGGGGGTGTTGTTTTGGGCACCATCCCTGAGAGTGTCTTCTTTTTGTCCCATTACTGTGGAATCTAGTTGAAACCACCTTTTAATGGTTACTAGATCCAATCTCTTGTACTGTTTTTGTCTTCATTCTCTAAGCCATCCCTTGAAATTGTGAGGCCATTGAAAATAATGGGGTGTATTGGGCAAACAGAGGCACCTAGAGTACTGCAGTCCATGGGGTCAGAGAGAGTCAGACACGACTCATTGACTGAAGAGCAACAATAGTAATGAATTGGGAAAACAGAGTGAAAACACCTTAGGTGACTATTGGCTTATTTCAGCTTCAGCTGTATCCTTTCAAACTCAACTGGTGACACAGAAAAGCTAGAATGGATAACTTGGGAGAAGGAGGCTTTAAAACCTTTCACTATTTCTGAAGCATATGCATTCAGGGCTTGTTACTCTAAGACAGACCACTGTTAGCCATCTGAACATACCTATTAATTTCCTAAAATTCCCTTAGGGAAAAGGTTGTCAAATATAGCAAGTATAAATACAATAAAGAGAAAAACGACATGGGGCACACTTATACTTTAAAAAGTTACTATTTAATTGTGTGTGTGAGCAAAGTCGCTTCAGTTGTGTCCAACTTGGTGTGACCCTATGGACTGTAGCCCATGAGGCTCTGTCCATGGGATTCTCCAGGTAAGAATACTGGAGTGGGTCGCCATGCCCTCCTCCAGGGGATCTTCCCAACCCAGGGACTGAATCAGAGTCTCTTATGTCTTCTGCCCTGGCAGGGGTTTTTAACCACTAGTGCCACCTGGGAAGAACTATTATTTAATTGGCTATCCTGTATTTTCTTTAGTAATGCTATCTGGAAAACATATAGAATTTAGTACCAACTCTGCATTTCTTCAGGCTAAACTTGATGTGTTAACACTCAGAAAAAGGAATTAATAACCAAAGGAGACCAGGTAGTTTTCTTTTGAAGCTGTAGGCTTCCAATATTTCCTCCTTCCAGACTTTTTTTTGTGTGTGTGAATATTTCATATACTCTAATGAATGAAATATATGTATGTACTCTAATAAAATGAATATATATGGAAGTATGGTTAGGGTTTTCTTTAAAACTCTTCACAAGCCAACTGAGCCGTTTCACTCTCTGTAGATGACTTAGGCTACCGCTGTGCTGGGAGGGAGGTGCCAAGAGGAGGGCTGACTGCGGCCTTTCCAGTCTCGTCAGCCTTGGAGACTACAGTCCACAGGGTCACACCAAGTTGGACACAACTGAAGCGACTTTGCTCACACACACAGGTGGGTCAGGAGGATCCCCTGGAGGAAGAAATGGCAACACACTCCAGTGTTCTTGCCTGGAAATTTCCATGGACAGCGGAGCCTGGTGCATGACAGTCCATGGGATTGTTGCAAAGAATTGGACATGGCTGAGTGACTGAACACATGAGAAGATAGCTCACAGCCTTGGGGCCATGAGGACTGACCTTACCATGCATTTCAGTCCTGCTCAGGTAGTTACCAGCAGAAGCCCAGGAACTCATCCCAGACTCATTCTCATTTCCTCACTCCTGAGCCATGCTCACTTTTCTGAAACAAAGGGTCAACTGGAAAAAACATCTGTTTTTAACCTGTTCTGTCAGAGTTCTTTTCACTTTTATCATTTAACTAAAACCTGCCTTACTTTCCTGGAAGACCCATCAAATATAACATTTATCTCTTACATTCCTTGTGGAAAAGAATGAGATGGATTAGACCATTTACTTTTGACCACTTCCAAATAATTCTTTCAATTCTCCTCTTCCTTGAAGAGAATGAACTGTTACTCTCCTGTCATC
The DNA here is from genome assembly GCF_000754665.1 of Bison bison bison. NCBI lineage: Eukaryota > Metazoa > Chordata > Mammalia > Artiodactyla > Bovidae > Bison > Bison bison. The sequence continues at coordinate 1,080,361 of NW_011494904.1, read as the reverse complement.
AGACTAGAGTGCCATCTGTTATATCTTTTGTTGCCACCATTCACTGCCCCATCCATCCATCCCTCTGGCTAGTATGCTGTATCCTTTGAGGATTTATCTTACTGCTCCTCACTCCAGTACCACTTGTCACACGCTTAGGGACTCAAAGTCCACGCATACATACCATCTTTCCAGTTAGTCCTCTGCACTCACAGTTTCTTAGCCTCCACTGGACATCAGCCAATGAGTCCTGTGGCTATAACCTGGATCTTTTCCTTATCAAATGCATGTTACCACAATTTCAAACATCCCATTACTGATTATTTCCCCATCCCTTCTTCCAAGTTTGCTTCCTCAGTTACCTCAAGTGCGAGTATTTTCACTGCCCCCACCCCTCAGGATCCTGCCACCTTCTCACTTTCTCTAGATCCCTGACCTCCTATCCTAACCTCTTATTTAGTTCAAAATCTATGGCCAATAATTATACTCATTCACTTGTCATTTTCAAATACAGTCTTCCCTAAGAATCCAGTATCCACAGGGCATTGGTTACAGGAACGCTTCCTTCTTTCCTCTCCCCCCAGAGATAGCAAAATCTGGAGATGCTCAAGTCCCATATATAAGAGGGTATTTCCATACAATCTGCACACATCCTCCCAGATACTTTAAATAATGTATAGTTTGCTTATAATATCTAATACAATGTAAATGCTATATAAATAGTTGTTAGTGTGTAGTAAATTCAAATTTTTCTTTTTGGAACTTTCTGAAATTAAAAAAAAAAAAAATTCAATCTCCAGTTGATTGAATCCCCCTGGATGTGGTGCTCGTGCCTGTGGAGGACCTACTGTACTCTCGACTCCCTGGTCCCCACTCCCTTTGTTATACTTGGCTAAATAACAACCTTGGTGAGAAAAGCTTTCTGAGTGCTTCTGTGATTGAGTCCAGGCAGCCAGTATAAGTGAGACAAAATGCACCCTTGCAATGACTGGTTCCACTTGTAACCCATGATCATTACTTTCACGGCACAGCTTATCCTGCCAATCCATCCATTCTCTCAGTCTCCAAGGTTTGTGCTATGTACTTCCTCGGTTTCAATCCTCCTGCAAACCCCTGTCTCATTCTAACTCTTGCCTAATAATACTGCTTCAGAGCAATCAGAAGAAATTTCCACATGCTCTAATCACCCACCCTTATCTCAAATCTACTTTGTCTTCTTTCCTGTAAGGGAAGTTGATATCCCTGGCTAAGGCAAATACTCCATGAGGGACTCCACCCCAACCTGCCTTCCTTCCTTAGAGACGACACTTCTTCTGTAGCTCACCAAACCCCGTTAAATTGGATTTTTTTTTCTAATATTTTTCTAATTTTATTTTTCTAATATTAAAGATAATAATAACCTCTCATGTCCCTAATTCCATCTTTAACTATGATCCCATTATTCCTTGAAAGAATTATCTGTGTTTGCTGGCTTTCTGCTTCCGATTACTCTTCTCCTCTCTCCTTTGAACCCACTTAAATCACCCTTTACTCCTCACTACACCAGTGAAACCGTTCTCATCAAGGTCACCAATGATTTCCTTCTTGCTGAATCTAAAGATTATTTCTTACATCTCACTTAACCTCTCATAAGCATTTGACACAGATTATCACTCCGTCCTTGAAACACTTTCCTCACTTGCCTCCTGAGATGCACGTTTACCTATCTTTACTTTTACTTTTCTAGCTACGTCTTTACCATCTCCATCTGTCCAATTACTACATGTCGAAATGTGCAGGTCCCACTCCTTAGATTTTTCTCTTTTTGATTCCTTCTCTCCCACTCCCCAGGGGATCTCATACTGTTTCATTTCTAGGTATATCTTCACCATCTATCTACATGCTTATCAATGCCTATGTTTACATCTCCCCATGTACCCCACCTCTGAACTTAAAAATCCAAATGCATCCAAATATTTCACACACACAGGGCTTACTTGAGGTTCCACAGGAATGTCTGGTGGGCACCACAACTTAACATTTTCCAAGTAGATCTGCTCATATTCCCTACCTCCAAATCTGTCTTAACGGTTGTCGTCCATATTTTCATAATACAAAATTCATCTATCTATTGTTCTAGCCCCAAATCTGCATGTTATCCTTGCCTCTTCATTCTCTGGCACTCTACATATAATTTGTCATAAGTCAAACTGATTCTACCCTTCAAAATATAGCCTGAATTTGTCTCATTCTTATCATTCTCACTGTAACTCTTGAGTCAAGTGTCTGGATTAATGCAAAAGATTCCTAACTAATCTTCCTGCTTCTGTTCTTGCCTCTTTTCAATGAATCAGACAGACACAGTGTAAAGTATAACTTAGTTCATATCATTCTCTTCTGACATGGCCTCCAGCTCCTACCAGGCCCTGAATCACTATCAGCCCTGGCGTCTCTCTGGCCTTAGGTTCTACCACTGTTGTCCTCCTTAACTCCACTCTGACCACACAAGCTGCTTTGCCGGTCCTTGAAGCACATAGCCAGAGCTGTCCCTCAGAGCCGTTGCATTTGCTGTCCTTTTATATGAAAGGCCCTTCCCTCATATAGTCACTGTGAAAAATTCTTGAAGAGACAGGAATACCAGACCACCTTACCTGCCTCCTGAGAAACTCGTATGCAGGTCAAGAAGCAACAGTCAGAACTGGACATAGAACAACAGACTGGTTTCAAATTGGGAAAGGAGTACATCAAGGCTGTATATTGTCTCCCTGCTTATTTAACTTATATACAGAGTACATCAAGAGAAATATTGGGCTGGATGAAGCACAAGCTGGAATCAAGATGGCTGGGAGAAATATCAATAACCTTAGATATGCAGATGACACCACCCTTATGGCAGAAAGTGAAGAAGAACTAGAGCCTCTTGATGGAGAAAGACGAGAGTCGAAAAGCTGGCTTAAAACTCAACTCAACATTCAAAACACTAAGATCATGGCATCTGGTCCCATCACTTCATGGCAAATAAACACAGACAGTGGAAGCAGTGACAGACTTTCTTTTCTTGGGCTCCAAAATCACTGCAGATGGTGACTGCAGTCACAAAATTAAAAAATGGTTGCTTCTTGGAAGAAAAGCTATGACCAACCTAGACAGCATATTAAAAAGCAGAGACATTACTTTGCTGACAAAAGTCCATCTAGTCAAAGCTATGGTTTTTCCAGTACTCATGGATGTGATAGTTGGACCATAATAAGGCTAAGCACCAAAGGATTGAATCTTTTGAACTGTGGTGTTGGAGAAGACTCTTGAGAGTCCCTTGGACTGCAAGATCAAACCAGTCAGTCCTAAAGGAAATCAGTCCTGAATATTCGCTGGAAAGACTGATGTTGAAGCTGAAACTCCAATACTTTGGCCACCTGATGCGAAGAACTGATTCATTGGAAAAGACCCTGATGCTGGGGAAGATTGAAGGCAGGAGGAGAAGGGGACGACAGAGAACAAGATGATTGAATGGCATCATGGACTCGATGGACATGAGTTTGAGCAAGCATCCTGGAGATGGTGAAAGACAGGGAAGCCTGGTATGCTGCAGTTCATTGGGTCACAAAGAGGTGGACATGACTGAGCAACTGAACAACGGCATACAGTCACATAGGTATCTCTTTTGCTTCACTCATTTTCACTCAAAAGTCATCTTTTCAGCGAGGACTTATATACCCTCTTTATCTCTTTGCCTCCATCCTGACACTTTTCTCCTCCTTTACTAAATTTGCATGTTTTTGTACTCTAACACTTCTATAAATTTCTTAGTTACTTTGTTTTCTGTCTCTCTCACTAAACTCTACACTCAGTAAAGGCAAGAATGCTGTTCTGTTTTATTCTCTGCTACATATTCACAGTGTTTTGCATAAAGAAGATGCTCAAATATTTATTGAATAAATGAAAGAAAATATGAACACTCAAATGGAAGATGGTCTGAATTTGTGAGGCATATAAAATGACAAACATCATAGATTTTATTCACCTTATCTGTATCTTGGTATTTTATGGATGCAAACATGATTTTTCAGCAGACTAGGGAAAGAATCCTGAGAAATGTGTGGATTAGGGATAACTGCTTGGGCTATGAGATCATTCTAAGTGAGTGAAGGTTGTTTTTATGGAATAAATAGCATTGTAGGAACTAAAACTATTAGAAAGAAACACTAGATGATTCTAGGTGTGGTAGAACATTTAAGTAAGTTGGCAGAGGAAGGAGGGAGATTTGTGAGTAAAATGACCAAATGCTTAGCTACAGTAAATTATCTTTTGTACTGAAAAGGACCAGGAATCAGAAAATAAAAGCTCTTGAGCAGAAATGAAACTTGGTTCCTCATTTATCAATGGTCTATGTTAATATCTGCCCTACCCTGATTTTACAGTGAGTTCCTATGATTATTAAGTGATACAGATACAAAAATATGAAGTGCTACACCAATACAAAGATCATTTCAGGATGCCAACCTCCAAGAAATGACGCAAAAGACAATCAACAGAATGAAAATCCTAATTTATCAAGAAGCCCATTGTTTGGCTCCTGGGGAGAGGTAGGAGGTGGTTAAACTAGCATGGTCTGATAGATTATTGTGGTCTGTGGTGTGTAAGAGGTTAAGGCAACTGATCTGAAATCTAATGGAATTTCTGGGTGTAGTCTGGAGTCTGCTCCCAATATCTCCTGGGGGCTATAATGTGATTTGAAGTGGAGGAGAGACTGAGGGCATAAAGTGGGTTTCAGGAATCTGTGTGCAAAGTAAACAGCATCTGGCCGGCCACTTTGGTGGATGCGTTTCTGAGGAAGAATCACCAGGGAGTCTGTGATAAATGCCTTGGTGATGCTATAAGTGGGGAAGACAGAGGATGGTGGGCCACCCAGAAGAAAACAGAAGAGCATGGGTTTAGAGGCTGAACAGGTTCCTGTGGGTCTAACAGGAGTGACAAATTCTGGTAAAGCTAAAGAAAATGTGGCAAATCAAAATACTTTGACTAAGCCCACACCCGGGTCTTACTACTTTTATAGTTATGAAGTTTTTCCTCATTTCTAACCTCCTGCAGCAATTTAAGCCTGTCTCCTCTTTTATAGTGGTCATAAAATTATTCAGCTTCCTTTTAAAATACAGCTACTGCATTTGACTCTCTGATCTCCTGCAGCACTGAATTCTACTGTGTGCAGAAGTATTTCATTTTATTGGTTTTTAAATTTTCTTGCTGCGCCATTCATATGAGTACTTATTCTCATATTGTGCGATGGCATTTTAAGCTTGGAATTGATAACTTTGTTCCCCCCTGTACCTTTCCTAATCTTAAATGGTGCAATTAAGTTCCTTTCTAACCATGCTCATTGTCAGACCGGAGAAACTGGGTTTTTATAATCTTTCATTACATGTCAGTCCAGCCAGACACCTTACCTCCCTCCCAAGCCTAATCTGGACCTTTCCAAGAACCACACAGCTCCCTACCTTAAAATCACCACCAGACAGCAATTGTGAGATACTTTGAAAATCGTGAGGTCATTACCTGACAAAATCTTGCATTTAGGTAATGCTTTTATCCCTAAAGATTCCCGTTGTTCTTTGCTGACAATCTCAACATTGCAGATGGCACTCATCCTGGGAGAAGGAACGTGCCTTTCAGGATGTGTCTGTGTGTGGCCCCTTGGAAGGAGTTTGCCCCATCTTTGTCCCCAACCAGGCAGAGGGTGTGAGGACCGCTGGAGAAGTCTTGCGAGTCGGCTGGAAGGAACTGTATTTGCTGTCGCTGCAGGCTGGGCTTGTAGTGCAGCCAACCAAAAGCCAAATAAAATAAAACAGAACATTGAGCAATTGCTAGAGGCAAAGAAGAATGTCAGTCCAGCTTTTGCTATGGCTGTGCTTTAAGCATCAGTGCGTGTAAGCAGCCCCAGTCTGGCACTAGGATAATGCTGTGTAATTGGAAGCAGGCAAAGCACAGATGCTGGTTCTTATTAAATATCTGCAGGTTTTCATAGTTTTGTGCACGGTCCTTTTAAAAAAGAAGAAAACTCCTCCTAAAGGGTTCACAGCTGATTATTTACCCCATTTGGAGCTCTTTGACGTGTCGAAGTGGCTCCCACCTCAAGGATGATGGCACCAGCTCTGTTATGAGCCTGCCCCATGCAGGTTGGGGCTTGCATTTTTGAGGACAGCAGCAAGGCTGCTCTGGTGTTGTTTAATGCCAGCTCTTCAGGCATCGTACATGGCACTGGCTTTCTCAACTGTCAGATAATAATGCGAAGCGAGGAAACATCATCTGGTGACACATCTCAGGTGCTCTAAGGTCCAGAAAGGCAGATGAACTTGGCAGAATTCATGCAGATAGCCAGGGCTGGACTCTGAAATGCATGGCCAGGACTAGGGCGAGACCCCAAGACCCTTTTATGTATCCTCACACCCTTTTGTTTTGGGTGCCAAATGTAAGGAGGAACAATAGAGATAATGTTTCAAGAAAATATTTAAACCAAAAGTAGTACCAAAAAATCCATGATGAATAAAATATCAAAATTTAAAATAAAGGTAGCCCCAGGACAACTGAGTTTTTGCTTTTGCCTCAGGCTCCTATATAGCTTGGCATGATACTGCTGCAAAGTACAAACCTCCTTATCTGCCATCTACTGGGATAAGATGACATCTAACTGCTCTCAACTGTGTAAGACTTATTTCCTGACATGTTTCTTAGGAATATCTAAGATTCCACAAATTTATTCCATAAATAAACTTCGCTACACCTGGAGTTTACTCTTGTTTCTCTGGGCACTGCCTCCCTATTGCCATTGCTGAAGACATGCTCAGTGGAGTGAAACTGGTACAATATTGTCATGCTATGTTTCAAGCTCAGATCACTAAAATACAGAGTGGTGATGCTTTTTGTGTGTTGTTTTATTGGATATATTTTTAAAAATAAAAATAACATGATTTCTATGAAAATTTTATAACCACAGTTACTTAAAATGGACGCACATACAGAACTGGAGAATTAAGGGCCACTTACATTCCTGATTTGACTTTAAACACTGAGAAGAAGCACAGAATGTCATTGGTGGGGTGGCCCCATTAATATCCCTTTTCTCCTCAAGGCCTAAACTGATCTGTTGATGTCACAACAGGGTAGGATAGGGATTAAACTGATTGCCCTCTTCATGCACAGTTCAGCTAAATTTTAGAAATGGGCTTGGCCCTGAGCCTGAAATGGTTCTTTCTGTTCCACCCGCCCTGTCTTGCATTAGTCTCTCCACTAGCAGGAGCAGGATGAGGGAGCCTGACCTGCCTCATTATTTCTTTGGAGCCTGAAGGTTGAGAATAAATGTCCATTGTTTGTGGATGAACAGAGCCAAGAGACCGGGCCCTGAGTGAACAGAGAGCCTCCCCTTGCTAACTTCACGCAACAGATAAATGTGGCCAGAGCAAGTCAGGTTCTAACCAGAATGAGTCACTGGAACAGGCTCAAGGCTGGCATTTTACCAGGATACAGATATTTTTCTGACTTGTTCTATCATTGGTGTCTTTCATTCTCAAGGTGACTTATGGTCCCGAAGGGGTAGTCCAGGTTTTATGATCAAAATAGCATTCCAGAAAACATCAAAAAGAGAGAAAGAAAAACAGGGCAGAAGTGTGACTACATGGCTCTTTACAAGAGCATTTGGAAACTGCCATTTGACTTCTGTTTGTCTACCATTGTGTAAACTTTGGCCTGTGGTCACATCGACCTGTAAGGGAGGCCAGAGGGCGGAAGTGTTCTGGGCAGGCAGGTATCCAGAAAAAAATCTGGAAGAAGGAAATGTTAACAAGAAGAAGAGAAGAGCTACTAGAGTACAGCTAACAGTCTTACATGGGATCTACTGTTGACCTCAGAATTTTGCGAATATTAAGCAGTTTCTAAAGGCTTCAGCTCTCATTTCTTGTTGAAGACTGAATCATCTTATTTGAAGAGCTGGATTCCCAACAACAGCAGCCCAGTTATTCAATCATTTGAAAGGTTGAAATTTTAAGGGCATTAATTTTTGGGTCCTACTCTTTATCTTTTATCTTTGATAAATCCATTTTTATTTTCTGATCACTTTGTTACCACATATTTTACGGAAATTCTTGCTTCCTTTATATATGTATTTTAAGATCATCACTTTATTTTCTCTTTGTATTCTTTAACTTCATATCTGTAGGTAAAATTAAGTGTTACCCAATAAGCCATTGCATTCTACTTCACTGTAACTTAGAGTTGAAACTTATCTACTTCTTACTTTGCAGATTATTTTAAAAGCTCCCAAAGCATTGTAGAAAAATACAACATGGATTTACATGCATGAATATGTTAAAAAGTAAGGGTTGCACTTTAGTATTCAATGGAAATCTGTAAAACTTTACTCAACACTTAATTAAGCATAAATCAGCTTTATTATTGCTTTAATATTAAAAATTTATTTACTCTTATCAAAAGCAAAAAACACTTAGTTTAGGACTTTTGCAATTGTTGGCATTAGTAAATTTAGCATTTATCCTTTTGACATTCCTTGAAGGATCTAAATGTCTATAGTTGAAATAAGGAAAAACATACCTACTTCCTAGAGACATTAAATAACATACCCCTTGAAAACAGCAAGGTGAATTTGAGTCACATGGCCATGGCTGCTAGTGTTGAAATTGGATAAATTCAATTTACTAGTTAGGAAACCTAACCAGTTTCTTAGCTGTACCTCAATTAATTAATGCAGTTTGTAATTTTGAGGATCATAGAGTGCTGAGTATATATCCATTGAGAATGCCAGAGATGTACGGTATTATATCAATTTCATGGAGTTCAAATACCTATGTGAGAGAATATCTCCTAATTTGGAAACAGGAGAGTCAACTGTGTTGGAAGCAGTAGAATGCTGATTCTCCAATTCTTTGCTAGAAAGAATTCTTAACCATGCCAGGTGAATAGAAAATTGGTCTGCTCAGGTAAATAAATGGTAAATTTAGAACTTTTGGAATGGGGCAATAGTAAGATGGTATAAATTTTTATTTATTAAATTCTAATGACCTGCTAGCTAATAATATTATTAAGGACATAGTAACACATTCCTCCCTTTTTTACTTGGTTAATCATTATTTTGGTTACTACATGGCCGAAGTCTGGTCTGTTCTGTTCTCTTCAGTCTATTCCTGCATAATTTATGATGATTAGTAACTTGGCAGGAGGTAGTACAGGGAAATGGAACCAATTAAAACTGAGACCTTCTCAGCTTGTCACAAAGTGATCTTGTATGTTCTCCCTGTGGTGGAGTTCCAGTTTCAGGAGTCCAGACACTGCTGCTCCTTATAACTTTACCTGGGTGAGAGTCATGAATCTCTGTCAAGGCTTTGATCCTCAAACATAAGTGGCTATTATTTTTTAAAAAAAGATTCAAGTCAAGCTCTGGTAAAGGTAGGATCTGTGCTTATTAAGGTTATACCTCTAGACTGTAAATTGTGACATTACATTCAAGATTAATGAGGTGAAGCTGGTGAGACTTTTGTCTTGCACAAATAAAAGATAGTCTCAAAGTCAGGTTTTAAGGGTGGTTCAGGAGGCTTAAGCAAGCTCCTTATATCTTCTGGATCTTATTACTGTTCCCTCTGGATAATTGCTGCTACGTAAGCTGAATTTATCTGCCAATGAGAAAGAACTAAATCAATACAATTGGCCAAAAGAAAGAAAGCATGTGATGCTCCTGACTGTATAATTCATTGCCTAAGTTGGTAACAAGTAAGTAAATAACACTGAAATACAGCCAGCCTCACACTAGGAAGTAAAGAGAAGCAGCGAGAGCCAAGTAATCTGAGCAAACTTTGGTCCTATGTTATCTGTTGCTTCGATTAGCACTAAGCTTGCAATGCCAATCAAAGCCCTTGGAATCTTAGATTAACAGCACACTAATAACCTCAGATATGCAGATGACACCACCCTTATGGTGGAAAGTGAAGAGGAACTAAAAAGCCTCTTGATGAAAGTGAAAGAGGAGAGTGAAAAAGTTGGCTTAAAGCTCAACATTCAGAAAACGAAGATCATGGCATCTGGTCCCATCACTTCATGAGAAATAGATGGGGAAACAGTGGAAACAGTGTCAGACTTTTTTTCTGGGCTCCAAAATCACTGCAGATGGTGACTGCAGCCATGAAATTAAAAG